>NC_136504.1:89546774-89586774 GCF_053919585.1 Euprymna scolopes
AAATTAACAGTTATTGCGTAGGGAAATGCACACACACAGATCCAGACACACTTTCACATATATATATATATATATATATATATAATATATATATATATATTATATAAATTCATGTATTTTAATTTTATGATTTGAAAAGGCTACCCTTCCAATATAGGAAAGTGTTATTATTTGAAAACAAAGAACACAAATTAATAAATCTGTGTTGTTAACCAATGAGTTTTCGATGATTATTCATCATTTTTTTTACAAGGTGGTCTCCACTTATCAAGGCCCAGAAGCCACTCAGGGATAAGAGTTATTGCATTTACAGTACGTTAGTGTGGAGATTTAATAAAGTGTCTACTTAAGGGGCGGATCATCAGTAATTTGTTTACGTTGGACTTGAAGACATCCAGGTTGTAGTCAGGTGGGAAGCATGCGGACGGAATAGAGTTCAACAGGCGTGCAGTTCTAAGAAAGAAGCTGTGTTCATGGAATCTACGTATTGATTTAGGCACAGATAAAAGTGGGGAAAATTATTGACAGTAGTTTCAGCTAAATGAGTCTTTTTTCGTAAAGGATTGGCAAGGAGTGACCAGAGATTGGAGCTCAGATGAACACTTGCCATGGAAATAACGATAAAACCAAGATAGGCTCGCAACGTCTCTTCTCATGGAGAGAGATTGTAGGGAAGAGAAAAAAGCATCCCCCACTAAGCCACAAAATGTATTTTGTACTCTATCAAGGCAGGATAGGCTGTTTTTAGTAGCTCCTGTCCAGATATGACAACAGTATTCCATCCTTGGACCTACTTGGCTTTTCTATAGATAGAGAATTGCATCAGTAGTGAGATATCTTCTGGAGCGGAAGAAGGATCCCACCATCTTTCCAGCGACCTTGGCAACAGACTTGATGTACGTGTTCCATTTCAGATCAGAAGTAAAGGTTAAGCCCAGAAGCTTTTCAAAATATTGGGCTTCTCCTAGACGAGAGCCATCCATTTCAATTGATGCCAGATGGGGATCAGAGCGTTGATGATATAAAGATAGGAGTTTGGTTTTAGATGCATTAAAGGTAACCAGCCATGTCTTCCCCCACTGAACCACGCGCTCGAGATCAGAGGAGAGAGAATCAGAGAACTTTGTCATTTACAGCCTTTAATGTGTTGCCGTAGATGGTTGTGTCATCAGCATAGATGTCAGCGAATGGTTTAAGTATGTGTTTAGGGAGATCATTGATGTAGATCAGGAAGTGAGTTGGGCCCAGGATGGACCCGTGGGGGACTCCCGTATTGATACAGCATGCCTCTGATTTTTGTCCATCGACCACTACTCTTATGAGCCTATCAGATAGAAATGATTCCTCAGAGGAAAAAAATATTAGCAAATATTTTTATTGGTTAGCACCTTATTTGTTAAAAGCAATAAACATAGAAGATTAAAGTTATTAAACTCTTTTTTGATACATAGAATAAGGGAAATGGAACCTTGAAAAAGAAGGAAATTGTAATTTAAATCCAGAATGAATGCTAAATCATTAAATGGAAAATCCTGGTAGTAAGGAGGCAAAGAAATCCAACGTGTCTTGTAGCCCTTCCAATGTACTTGGTAACAATTTTATTTAGTTGGGATTGTCTCATATAAAATATTGCATCTAATAATATTTAGTAAGACCAAAAACCACTAGATTTGTATATCAGTAGATATATTTAATATTTATACATAATATATGTATATTTATATTTATAAAATATATTTGTAGTCATCGAGATACAGTCCTGTTTCGTTGTATCACAACTCATCGGTGCCGCTAGACTAGCATCTCTCCCAAGCCAAGGATTGAACCTAGAACCGTCGTGTTGACAGTCGGCGGTTCTCCCACTCGACCATGGAATTGACGCCCGTAAATAACTCGTCGGAATGTCTATTTAAATAGACACCCGCCACCACTTTTATAGTGCTCAAATCGTCTGTTCGTAAACAAACAAACAACGAGGTTCGCATTTATATATATATATATATATATATATATATATATATATATATATATATATATATATATATATATATATATATATATATAAAATAATGACAACAAGAGTATGAAATGAAGTCACAAAACTATATATTGGTAGATATAGAATTGATCATTTATTGAATAATGGAATACAAGCAAAATTTGAGGGATAGAAAGGACTCTTTATACAAGGGTATTTCGAAGCCTAATGCTTCTCACCAGAAGAGTAGAGCAGGTGCTAGGTTGCATGGGGAAGATGCGGCATCTAGCGTAGGGTTCAATTAAGAGTAATTATAGAATTTTGGGGGAAGCTTCATTGAATTCTAAATAAAGGAGAAGCTTGTTATATATAGTATGATATTATATATCATACTTCTAATTCCTCTTAATCTTTTTCGTCCCTAATGAACCCTACTCTAGAGGCCGCATCTTCCCCATGATACCTAGCACCTTCTCTTCTGATGAGAAGCATTAGGCTTCGAAATACCCTGGCATAAATAGTCCCTTCTATCCCTCAAATTTTGCTTGTATTCCATTAGTCAATAAATGATCCATTCTATATCAACCAATATATAGTTTTGCGACTCCATTTCATATTCTTGTTGTTCTATTGTATAAGCTCCAGTAATAATTGTTGAGCTTGGCATTATCCAGAAAAGTCTCCTCTTGTGGAATTGAACTCTCTTTTTCTCTTACGCATTAAGCTATATATATATATATATATATATATATATATATATATATATATATGCTCTGTAGCAATAAGTGCTGATCTATAATGACTAGTAGAAAGATTGTACATCTAAAAACAAAAGTTTTAATAAGACTCACAGCATTCATAGTAGAATTGTTCGTGGCATAACGGATAAAGTACTTGATAAAATCCAGTAATACTCTTCTGGATAAAATGTTGCGTTCGAAATTTTGTACGGATTCTCGAGTATTGAGATTACACTGGTAGGAACGTTGGAAAAGTAACACAAGAAACGATGTGCGAATAATATTCCTAATAATACAAATTATCAATACTGATATAAAGAAAATCTGAACATGATAAAATTGATGAATTACTAGCTTTTAAAACTATATCAGTTAGCATCATTTTCTTCTCTAGAACTAATTAAAACGCCAAACCTCTCAAGTATGTATTTACTGATATTTTTGCCAATGTTTCACGAACGCTGTATACAAGCGAGGAAACATCTTATAAACAAATTACAAAATTAAACTTCATAGACCAAAATAGTTTAATAAGTATGAACGTTTGACAAATTTTCAATCAAATGTAAATCTATAAAGTTGTATGAACGTTGGATGCATTTTCATTTTCTTTAGCCTGACTGTCGGGTTTTATATTATACACTGTAGAAACCTGCCCATAAAAAATGTAACATTTTATCCATCATGAAACTGTCATTGGAATAGAAAGAGCCTGCTATAACTGCTAGTACTACCTTGTCTCTTTCTATTTTTCTCTCCCTGCGACTTACCTCTTAATCATCTCCTCTCAGGCAGTGTTGTTGGGACCCCGAATTCACTGGTTCTGTAGAGGGTAACCGCCTTCTCCGAAGACGAGTCCGCCTATAATCTGGGGTATTGATTTGTAGTACCTAAGAACGGTGTCCTATTGGCGGAGCCATTCTTTTTCTATGGTCTTACTTCAGCTTGACAGTAAGTCGAAGAGAAACGATCAGATTAATCGGTTAATCACATCATGCCATAGTATCTATAATTTTATCCTCAGTTGTATTATTCAATTGAATTCTTTAAAATATGAAATCCTTTATATTTCCATCCCAAATAGATATTAGAAAATCACAAGGTCAAGAAGAGAACGAAGAGTATTACTAATGCTAATGAGTATTTTTTGAGTAATATTTTTTGGGCAAATGATACGTCTCTCTCAAAATTTGTTTCTAAGAGCAATAATATTTTGAGCATTTTTTAAATAATTTTTCTTGAAGTTTTTTTCTGTGAGTAATCACGTATTTTTTATGTAAATTTTTCTTCATACGATTAAAGTTCCCTGAGTGAAATTTATTAACAAGGGTAAAGCAATGTATTCCATAATTATTCTATCTATAAAATTACGTTTTAGCACTTTTTATCCGGTAATAAAAAGCCCATAAGTACTTGATAAACCAACCAAACCCCCGGGGCCGGTGGCGCAGTGAATAAAGGTGTTGAGTTCTTACAGTTCCCCTAAATCACATTCTTAGGTCATTCGAAGACATTTATGCAGACGACATGACAATCTATGGCGACACTTCAAAGGCTAGCAATGACAAAGATCTTTCTGATTCTCTCTTCTGATCGTGGTGCAATGGGGAAAAATGTGGTTGGTTAATTTTAATGCATGGCAACCCAAGATTCTCGCCTTTCATTATAATCGCTCTGATCCCCCACCACGCCCCAATTGAAATGGCTCTCGTCTTAGAGAAGCCTTATGTCCTGACAAGCTTCTGTGACTACCCTTCATTCCTAATCAAATGAAACATTTTCATCAAATCTGTTGCCAAGATCACTGGAAAGATGGTTGGATCACTCTACTGCTCCTGTAAGTATCTCACTACCGATGCGATCCTTTATACGTATAAGAGCCAAGTGCTCCCTAAAATGGAGTACTGTTTCCACATCGGGACTGGAGCTGCTCGGCACGACCTATCCTGCCTTGACAGTTCAAAACTGGCTTCGAAACCTAGCCAGCATTCTCTGAAGATAGCGGTTTCAATCCTACTTATTACAAGCCAGAGGATTAGTTTGCCAAAATATGGGGAGACAACAACTATGGAAAGCAGTAATTACTGGGGATACAGTTACAAGACTCGGAATTATTCCTGTCCCGTCGCTGTTAACCACATGAAAAAGGCCAGAAGAATTGCTGGTCAAAACAACAATAAAGATGAGGATAACAGTCCGCAAAAATCGAGAAATTATGAAGCCTCATCTCAAAGGATTAAAAAAATGAAATAATATACAAACCTTGGAAATTTTCCTCAATCTTGTGCCGTCTATAGTTTTTTCTGCATCTAAAATATTCATTGTGCGAAAAAAAAAAACAAGATTATCACGTGACATCATATACATTTAATGAAAGGCAACAAATTACCTAATTATTACATCATTTCTTTAATAAAAACGACGCCAGATATACAAACGTCAGAATATTGAACAAGTACTAAGAATTTTCATTTGAATATTTATTACACTATATATTCCTTGACATTGCAAAATATTGCAAATAAGCTATCGATTTCAGTTGTAAATAAAATGTTTCTTTTAAATAGGTAAGGTAACGGACGAGGAAATTATGCTCATCAACACAGCTGTTAAATAGATACATATGTGTGCGTCTCTCTCTCTCTCTCTCTCTCTCTCTCTCTCTGGATCTCATATATATATATATATATATAAATACATATATAATCTTTATATATATATGATATATATATATGATATATATATATGATATATATATATGATATATATATATGATATATATATATGATATATATATATATGATATATATATATGTGTGATATATATATATATGATATATATATGTGTGATATATATATATGTGTGATATATATGTGATATATATATGATGTATATATGATATATATATATGATATATGATATATATGATGTATATATGATATATATGATGTATATATGATATATATGATATATATGATGTATATATGATATATATGATATATATATATGATATATATATGAAATATATATATATATATGATATATATATGAAATATATATATATATATGATATATATATGCAATATATATATATGATATATATATGCAATATATATATATATGATATATATATGCAATATATATATATATGATATATATATGCAATATATATATATGATATATATATATATGAAATATATATATATATGATATATATATATGAAATATATATATATATGATATATATATATGAAATATATATGATATATATATGAAATATATATGATATATATATGAAATATATATGATATATATATATGATATATATATATTATATATATGATATATATATATATGATATATATATATTATATATATGATATATATATATATGATATATATATATTATATATATGATATATATATATATATGATATATATATATATGAAATATACATGATATATATATATGATATATATATATATGATAGATATATATATGATATAGATATATATATATATGATATATATATATATGATATATATGATATATATGATATATGATGTATATATGATATATATATATATATATGATATATATATATGATATATATATATGATATATATATGATATATATATGATATATATATATGATATATATATATGATATATATATGATATATATATATGAAATATATATATATATGATATATATATATATATGAAATATATATATATATACGATATATATATATGATATATATATATGATATATATATGATATATATATATATGAAATATATATATATATATGATATATATATATGATATATATATATGATATATATATATGATATATATATATGATATATATATGATATATATATATATGATATATATATGATATATATATGATATATATATATGATATATATATATATATATGATATATATATATATGATATATATATATATGATATATATATGATATATATATATGATATATATCATATATATGATATATATATATGATATATATATATGATATATATATATGATATATATCATATATATGATATATATATATGATATATATATATATATGATATATATATATGATATATATCATATATATGATATATATATATGATATATATATATGATATGTATATATGATATATATATGATATATATATGATATATATATATATATGATATATATATATATATGATATATATATATATGATATATATATATATATGATATATATATATATCATATATATATATATCATATATATATATCATATATATATATCATATATATATATATATGATATATGATATATATATATATATATGATATATATATATATATATGATATATGATATATATATATATGATATATATATATATATGATATATATATATATATGATATATGATATATATATATATGATATATGATATATATATATATATGATATATATATATATATGATATATATATATATATGATATATGATATATATATATATATGATATATATATATATGATATATATATATGATATATATATATATATATATGATATATATATATATATATGATATATATATATATGATATATATATATATGATATATATATATATATGATATATATATATGATATATATATATATATGATATATATATGATATATGATATATATATGATATATGATATATATATGATATATGATATATATCTATATGATATATATATGATATATATATCATATATATGTCATATATATATCATATATATATCATATATATATATATATAATATTTATATATATATTTATATATATTATATAATATTTATATATATAGTATATATATAATATTTATATATATAGTATACATATAATATTTATATATATATAGTATACATATAATATTTATATATATATAGTATACATATAATATTTATATATATAGTATACATATATTTATATATATAGTATATATATAATATTTATATATATAGTATATATATAATATTTATATATATAGTATATATATAATATTTACATATATAGTATATATATAATATTTATATATATATATATAATATTTATATATATATAATATTTAATATTTATATATATATATATAATATTTATATATATAATATTTATATATATATTATATAATATTTATATATATAGTATATATATAATATTTATATATATAGTATATATATAATATTTACATATATAGTATATATATAATATTTACATATATAGTATATATATAATATTTACATATATAGTATATATATAATATTTATATATATAGTATATATATAATATTTATATATATAGTATATATATAATATATATATAGTATATATATAATATTTATATATATAGTATATATATAATATATATATAGTATATATATAATATTTATATATATAGTATATATATAATATATATATAGTATATATATAATATTTATATATATAGTATATATATAATATTTGTATATATAGTATATATATAATATTTGCATATATAGTATATATATAATATTTATATATATAGTATATATATAATATTTATATATATAGTATATATATAATATTTATATATATAGTATATATATAATATTTATATATATAGTATATATATAATATTTATATATATAGTATATATATAATATTTATATATATAGTATATATATAATATTTATATATATAGTATATATATATATAATATTTATATATATATAATATTTATATATATAGTATATATATATAATATTTATATATATAGTATATATATATAATATTTATATATATAGTATATATATATAATATTTATATATATAGTATATATATATAATATTTATATATATAGTATATATATATATAATATTTATATATATAGTATATATATATAATATTTATATATATAGTATATATATATAATATTTATATATATAGTATATATATATAATATTTATATATATAGTATATATATATAATATTTATATATATAGTATATATATAATATTTATATATATAGTATATGTATAATATTTATATATATAGTATATATATAATATTTATATATATATAGTATATATATAATATTTATATATATATATAGTATATATATAATATTTATATATATATATAGTATATATATAATATTTATATAAATATATATAGTATATATATAATATTTATATATATAATATTTATATATATAATATTTATATATATAATATTTATATATATAATATATATAATATATACATATTATATAATATATATATATATAACTCAATAACTTGAATTTTATTTCTTCCGCCTGTCACACCAATAATTTACTGGATAAGGGTAATACTTTTGTCGAAACTTCCAACTTCTGTACACGTTACGCACCTTCTCTCAACTCCCAACGTACTTCTGCTAATTCAACTTATTTCTTTGAAATTCTAACTTCAAAATGAACGACCCTGTAAAAAACGAACCCTCTTTTATCTTCAACCAGGAGCAGCTCATTTGCATATAGGGTGGTCACATTGCAGACATATAAACAGATAAGGAGCCATTTTTGTTTCTTTCTTCTTCATGTATTTCATTCCACGACTGACCCATTGAATTAGGCACACGTGCTAATTAGGTAAGTCGCACGTTTCTCTACACTCCCCACTGATCTCATTATCACACACAGGGCAGGGAGGCAGTCGTCTTTGTCGGGTACTTCTTCGAAAAATCGAGGGAAGCACTTCCTCATTGCCATCTTCCTCATTACCACCGTTATTGCCACCAGTCTGTTGCATTATCCCCTCCTGTGGTTCACTATGCGGTGTTTCACAATCAAGGCAAGGGGCAGTATCCGTCTTTGTCGGGTACTCCTTCGAAGAATCGGAGGCATCACTTCCTCGGTTCCATGTTTCTCAGTATGTTCCATCATCCCCTCTCGTGGTGCTATAGGCGGTGTTTCACAATCACAGCGGGTGGGCAGTATTCGTCTTTCTCGGGTACTTTGATGAGGAACTGGTGGTATTACTTCCTCATGTCCATCGTCCTCATCACTATTGCCACTAGTATGTTCCATCATTCACACATCTGGTTCTGTAGGTAGTGTTTCTATGCTCACCTGTAGGGGCAGTAGGCGATCAGGATCATCCCTGAACTGTATGTGATCTTCCTCATTATCCTCAGAATCAGAAGAGGTATAACAGTGGTGGATATCTTTTACATGACGTGGTACATCATTAATCAACATGGTCTGAGGACTTATGATTTTGTCTATTTTTCCTCTGCAAAATTTTACAGTCCACCCAGTATTTGGGGGTTATATCCAAACAACGTCTCACACTTGATATGGTGTATTGACAACGCTAACCACTGATAGTGTGACATCATTTCGTTTTATACGCTGTTCATAGCGGTAAATCCCATTAGCTGCTGCAATTTCTGGTGTTGCATCGTCCTTTGGTGTCACATTATATCAGTACACAGCTTCTGTCATAGAACACGGTGTCCAGGCCGCAATTATTTTAATGGTGCGGTGACACCGCTTCGCTATACCGTTACCTTCTGGAAAATATGCACATCGGTAACACACTCTAATCCCCCATTCCTGCGTAAATTTCTTAAATTCTTGACATCGAAATGTACTGGCGTTACCAGTCAGAATTTCCAGCGGAGCACCACGTTAAAAAAGGCCAGCTCTCAACTGTCGTATAATGCTAGATGCACCCTGCTGTGTCAACAGGCGCCATATCGTGAAACCTGTCGGACCACAATCTGTCAAGGTCAAAAAATGCCTGCCCTCATAATGCGTTACATCCATTCCTACTCGATACCAGTTGTCCTCCACCTCAAGCTTCCCTTTTTGCCATTGGGATAGTGCCGGATCAATTCGCTGACACTCTTCACACGAGCGTATGCTATACGCTCGTGCCTTGATTGATGCTCTTGTAGTTGAGGGACACACTCTTCGGACAGAATATGTTGTCCTCCGAATTCCGGGATGTCCACTCTACTGATGTATTGTACGGATCTGGTCAGATGTTAATTGATCTGTTACGGCCGCGCATGTCTGTTGTGGAGGATCAGATCCCTGCCTCATATCAATCCATCTCTTTGGTACTCTAGTCAAGCTATCAGCCTAATTCTGCATCGACGAAACTAAGGTAATGCCCACCTGCAAGCTATATTCGTCAACTATACGCGTTATTACTGCCAGTCTCTTTCGTATTAACTTCTCACTTGCAGCTCTAGTCTTAACTCGAGCCTTTTCAGTCAAGGTGTCGGTCAACCAGTGGTAAACACACACTGAGTCAGTGTGGAGATGCACAACCTTAGCCTGCCATGGCAATACAATATTAAGCCCTTTTAACATGGCATCGAGTTCTGCCAAATTTATATGCTGGGCATCATTTTTCGGACGAAGCCAGCACGCATCTTCCACAACGGCACCCAACTGTTCCAACACGACACCTGTAGCCAGTGAACTTGCGTCAACCCATGCATTCAGTTCGTTTCCAGATACTTGCCACTCACCCTGGGAATGGCCGTTTCTATGTACTCTGGACAACATTTCAGCCATCATTTGCGGGAGAGAATCATCATCATCCACCATGTCATCCCATCCTTTGGTTACTGCAGTTACTCGTCTTTTTAATACTCCTGTTGCTGATCGGAGCCATCCACAGACAGGTAGATGTCCTACTAATTTACCTCAAATAGAAAACACAATGCGTCTTGTCAATACACTGGGTAACTCTGGAATTGTGCTCCCTCGCTTCCATCGCAAAGTATTGCCCTTCTCATAGACCTCTAGGCCTAACACGAGCACCCCTTCCTTTAGGCGCTTAGGGTCTTTGCTTATTAACCCATACGATTCCAGTTTTGCTCGAACCACATCTGCAGACATTAATCCTCATTAACGTAGATGTCGTCAATGTAAGCTGAAGCAGCTTTTGCTGTGGTCTCATCCTGCATCAAAACAGTTTTAATAATAGTTTTCATTATTAAGGGTGCTACGTTTAAGCCAAAACCTAAACGTGTCAAACAATATCGTTTTCCCTTGATTATCACTGTCTGAAATGGCCATAATGACTCATGGACACGTATCTGCAGGTAGGTTCTCTTCAAATCCAGCAGTGCTACATTACTCCCTTTCTGACGCCACTCTCTTCGTTTAGCAGCGCACACGTCTGCGTTTCCAGTGAAAGCATCAACATGTTGATTCAATTCTCTGTAATCCAATACGGATCGAATTTTGTCTTTAGTAGGTTGTTCAGCAGCCATGAGCGGAATTAATCCTTTGGGTCGTCCCAGACGTTCCTGTGGGTACAGTATTAACCATCCGTTATCAATCCACATCTGAAGTTCTTCATATGCGGTCCTATTCGCTTATTACTACCTGGGAGAGAATCTACATTGCTTCCATGCGGTTCGACTGTTGCATGTTGAAATTGGCTCCTGTTCCTTACAGATGTTTCGAGCTCGGGCTAATAACTCGTCTGTTGTCAATTCATCAATTCGTGACGATGCCCGCAACAGTTTGCTGACCTCCTCAGGTAAGCCTACTAAAAAGGCACATCTTAATATCTTATCATTAACCCCACTAAATGGTACCGACAACTTTCGTAGGTCGGCTAGGTACACATCACTGGTTTCCTTGGAGTGAAGTCGCCGGCTCATGAACTGTTGCCATGCAACAAACGGATCTGTACCAAACGCTGTATACAGGCTGTGTTTGATTGTATCCCAGTCTGGCTCATCTCCGAGTTGCTGGTAGACTGCATAGGCTCATCCGGTTAACCTCAAAGGAATGACTGTGGCTGGTTCTTAATTCTGCACAGTGTACAGATCTTTTCAGCCTTATCCGCCCATTCGACGACAGACGGTCCAGTGGTGGATCCATCAAACTCATGTATCAAGCGAAAGTCGAATCTGTCCATTTTCTGCCATTCGAGTCACCGCACACCGAGAGCCGAAATAGCTTATAACTCAATAACTTCAGTTTTATTTCTTCCGCCCGTCATACCAACAATTTCCTGGGTAAGATTAACACTTTTGTCCAAACTTTCAACTTCTGTACACGTAACGCACCTTCTCTCAACTCCCAACGTACTTCTGCTAATTCAATTTATTTCTTTGAAATCCAACTTCAAAATGAACGACCCTCTAAAAAATCAACCCTCTTTTATCTCCAACAAGGAGCATCTCATTTGCATATCGGGTGGTCACATTGCAGACATATAAAGAGATAAGGAAACCATTTATGTTTCTCTTTATTCATTTCATTCCACGACCAACCCATTGAAATACGCACACGTGCTAATTAGGTAAGTCGAACGCTTCCCTACAATCTCTCTCTCACTCTCTCTCTCTCTCTCTCTCTCTCTCTCTCTATATATATATATATATATATATATATATATATATATATATATATATATGAATGATTGCTTAAGAATGAAATCTGATAATGTGTTAAATATTTTTCCATGTGGGCAATTTGACTTTTTGTTAATAAAAAATTGTCAACTAAGTTTATATTAATTTCCATTTTACTTTTAAATAGATAATATCCCTTCAAAGATTGAGTGTAAATTTCATTTTAATTAACCTGATATTTCTTGAGAAATAGGAAAAAACAATAATACACCAACTACTTTTGCTACTCACTGTATATATAAAGTATTTCACTTGCTTAAACCTTTGATCATGTATTGTGTACAAAGGAACTGACCTCAGTAGTTAAATAGATGAGTTAAAAATTATATTTAGAAAAGGTTAGAATCGAATATAGCAAGAAAAGTTTTGGGCAAATTCTACGAAATTATGCAGTTGTATATATAGTCGCATAAATAGAATTTGCCGTAATAGTGAAATTAAACCTATCATTTAATAAGAAATCATAAAAATGTATAAGTAATAATTGTCATTTTCAAATGAATATGCGAATTAGATAAGTTTCATTTAATGGGGTTCATATCGGAGACACATAATACAGACAATGATAATGACTTTTATATACTATTTACATCCGCCTATTGTGATAATTCTTTTATCATATTATAATGCAGAGCTGTGAGAGACATTTATACAGTTCTCTTAGCTCATCAGAGGCGGAGATACATTATTCATGATGGCGGAGTGTACACATAATACTTTGAGGGAGTTATACAAAGTTCGTTTACAAGATGATAGAAAAACACATTTACCTTGTTCTTTTAGTGGAATGACGACAGACGAAGAGAACAGTTTGCAAATACTTTATTAATACCTGCTGGTGATTGTCAGGGATTCAAGTCATCACGATTACATTGCTGTATCCTGCCTCCCGCCTCAAAAGGGGCGTCAGCTCTCCGTTCGACTAATTATTGCTGAGTTTCTTCTCTCTGGCTGTGGCTGTTTCTAACTTCGAATCCTATCTCAATATATTTGGGATCTCCTTTCTCGACGACGTCAGAGGCGGAGTAAGCAACATGATTCCTCCACGTTTCAAATTACGCATGCGCTTTGCACATGCATCTACACGCCTCTGGTAAACAAAGAAATTCCTAAAATAATTGTATGGTTTTTAACATATTTTGTTTATTATTATTTCAAAACTCGTATAACCCATTCTTTTAAGTGACATATTTAATATCAAGTTATTTCTAAAAGAATGAACAATCGACTGCATTCCTAAATTAAATATCTTTGACATAAATAATATTAAGTTATTTGCCAAAAACTTTTCTTGCTAAGTTCGATTCTAACCTTTTCCAAATACTATTTTCGACTCATCTATTTAACTAGTGGGTCCTGTTCCTTTTTATATAACACATGACTGAGTATATTAAAAAGTTAGTTTTTAAAAGTAGAAAAAGTGGCTTTCAATATCAATGAGCCTAAACAAAAAGAAAAACTCAACTTTTAGATGACTATATTTGCTTTACTGCGGTATATGATATAACTATATATATCATATTTAATATTAATATATATATATATATATATAATATATATATTACATATTTTATATAATAATATATATATATACATATGAGAAAGAAAATTAAAACTTTAAGTTGAACTTTACAATTTTATTGTTCGACTGAATACTCCAAAAAACAATTTACAAAGTCCTTACTCCGCGAAGTTCCAAATAATGCTATTCTGATTATTCTTCTCATCAGAGGACATACAGAAATCAGCAAATTATATTTGTAGCAATGCTAGAATTTGCTAGTCAAGGCATTAAGTAAAATCGCAATGTATGATATTTATAAATTGCCAAATAAAAAAAAATGAAAAAATATTGGAATATGTAAAAAATTGGAAAGTTTACAAAATAATAAACAAAACACAATCGGATTTTTGAAAACTTTCCAATCAGATTATATGCACCGTCACGCTGGACTTATTTTGGAATACATTCTATCTAAAGAACTGTTTTGTATTTTGGATCAACTCTAGAGGAGTTTGATTCAAGCTGCAATATTATGCGCGGTTTGTATTTATATTAGTTTTTTTACATATCCAATATTTTTGAATTTTTTTTATTTGGCAATTTATATTAGTTTGAAGTTTTCCATTGTGTATATCAGGTAAACACTACATCCCTTTGTTTTCATTAATATATATATATATATATATATATATATTATATTGGTTCCTCCGATTTATCGGAGAGCGACTTATGTTTTCAGTGGCGTCCGTTAGTCCGGATTAGTTTTTCCTAAAACTTTGCCACAAATTGTATTTCATTAAATAGATGTGCACTGTGAAAAACAAAATTTAACAAAAATTACCGTTGCGCCCCCAAGGGCTCAAAAGAGGTAAAAAAAAATACACCAAAATGACACGTTTTGCCCCATAACTTTTGATTCATCTATTAGATATTTATGAAACTTGACCAAAATGTGGAGCTCATTGTTTTTAATATAAATCCAGTATGGATGACCCTGGCAAAATTCTGTTTCTCATCTGCGTGGAGTGTTAGTGTTAAAAACGCTTCTTTTTGCGGCTCTTTATTTAATATTTCTCAACAAAAACTTAATATGTCTGACTATTGTGGTTTCTCACGGTGGTTAACTCAAATATACATGTGTTAAGGCCTGAGACAGCACCGTTATCCATTTACACTGGGATTCGACATCTCCAGTGGCTCAAAAGAGGTAAAAAATGCCCCCAAATGGCCAAAAGTGACACTTTTTGTCCCATAGCGTTTGATCCATCCATTAGATTTTCCTGAAACTTGGTCAAAATGTGGATGACATTGTTCTTAGTATTAATTCAGTATGGGTGACCCTGGCAAAATTCTGGTTCGCATCCCACTGGGACTTTTAGGGCTAAAAAAAACATGCCTTTTTGATCTCTTTTTTTCATAATACTCAAGAACTTGATATGTATGTCTATATAGTAATTTTCCATGGTGCCGAATTCAAATATACATGTCTTAAGGCGTGAAACTGCATCGTTTGTCCATTTTTACTGGTATCGGCGTTCCCAGAAGCTCAAAAGGGGTCACAAATTCTAAATTACAAAAATAACTTTTTACCTCACCCATTAGATTTTTCTGAAACTTGGCGAAAATGTTAAGGCAAAATTGGCCCTTTACGCTTCTCACATTCATAATTTTTTTCACTATCTTTTGTTATATTTTTTTATAAACAGTAATTCACGTTAAAAATACAACTCAAAATAAACTGGATTTTCTACTGTTTATTTACTTGTTTTAAATCGTAATATATTTATCAAAGTAAATACAGAAACACATGAGTGAATGAGTGAGTTTTCATAATATTTCTTAATGCCAAAATTATTTTTTAATCCGAAAATAATTCACCTTTTATGCCAAAAATATAATCATAGTCAAAAGACGTTTATTATTTCTGTTAAGAAAGCATATACGTCTTTATTTGAAAGCTGTTATTAAATATTCTAGTTTTATTAACGGCGTGTATAGCTGATTAATCAAGGGTTAACATACAAATTGTTCCTCTTAAAATATCTGACACAATATAATTGATTTTCGGAAGAAACAATATATACGTTTGTATAAAGTCAAAGGAATAAAAGTAAAGTTGGTTAGTCAGATTCAAATATCGCTCATCACATAAACTGCTATCGATGACAGATTATTACAATCCAACAAAGCGACTTTGTATGTTAGATTTTAAGTTTAACGACGTTCAAGATAGAGGAATTACTCCCGATGAATGTCGGATATCCCCGCTACAAATTACTGCTGACAATTGTATTAACTCGGAAGGTTAACCCATTTCAAAGACGCGTGTCTGATAGCAAGTGTTGGGTAGGAGTGGTTTGAGAGAGAACAGGATTCTTTGATTACACTTGTAAAACGGTAGCAAATTATCTCCATCAATTATCTGGTTCGAGGACAATTTCACCGCCGGGCTAATATGGAATACATGGTTACAATTAGAGGCTGACGGTATTGTTTGCCTATAACAGAGGGAACTAAGGCGGCCGTGATCGCAGCTTTTGAAGACATGGCAGAAATAACAAAGAGCCCATTGACTTCATTAGCCCTGAGATAGCGAAAGGAACATTTTATGGAATGAAAGAAATTGAACAGAAAGGACACTTTTACTTACGTTGAATCATGCTTCTAAGTTCCAATCAGAATACATAATATATATATATATATATATATATACACACACACATATATATATATATATAATGTGTGTGTATGTATATATATATATATATATATATATATATATCTCCACACATTATATAAGAATATTACGTAGTCGCTACACTGAACATGATTCGGACGACGTAGTAAAGCATATGTGCCAAATGAAGGTATCTAGTTCTCAAATGAAAAAAAATTCTTTATTTATAAAAATGAAATGTTAAGATGATAAATTTAAACGGGGGGTGTTAGATTAAGTGACATTTTAGACTATAAAACAACGGGATGCGATACGGAGGAAAGACAACATCAAGACTTAATATGCACACACTAATATATATATATATATATATATATATATATATATATATATATATATATATTAGTATAGGTATTTTTATTTATATATTGTTTGTATTTTATATTCTTTATTGTTATTATTTTTTATCTTTAATTTTAATTACTGGAAGTTTTAATTTGAAATTTCATTGTGGTAGATTTGACTTCAGATTAAGAAAACACAGCCTTATCTCTGCATAAGATCGTCTCAGGGTTTTATTAATTTAATTTGATACATCCTCATTTTAACATATATATATATGTGTGTGTATATATATATATATATATATATATTGTATATCTACTATGTATGCATACACAAACATAGATATTATTTTACTTAATTTATCACACTATATACATTTTTAGTTTAGTTTACTCGACATAATCTCTGTAATTATGTTATTTATTAAAACGTCTTACTCATGTCCACGTAACCCACATCTAAAATTTCAAGTTTTCAGAACCAAAATTGGCTGAGGAGTTTAGTAGAGTCTGCAAAGTTCAACTCTATCAACTTAGACCTCTTGGCAGCCACATTTTCGCCATAAAACTAATCTTAAAAAAACTTGCATGTCTAAATACCCTTTTATATAAAATTTCAAATGTTTAGACCCAGAATTGGCTGAATAGTTAGCTAAAAACCGCAAAAGTCAAATCTTTTAAACTTTAACCTCTTGGCAGCTAAATTTTCGGCCAAAAACTGATTAAAAACTTATGTCTTAATATATTTTATGTTAAATCTCAAATGTTTGGATCAAAAATTAGCTAAGAGGTCACATTTTTATAAACTTTGACCACAATTTTGACCCCTTGACCTTCATTGTTTTGGGCTCAAATCAAATTAAAACGTTTGATCCATGGTTAAGAAACCTACATCTAAAATTTCATGCTGAAAATCGATTAAAAAGATTTTCCCAAATCTTAATACCCCTTTATATGAAAGCACGAGTCTTTAGACTGAAAATTGACAGAGTAGTGTTATAGACACACAGACACACACAAGCAAATAATTTCATTTTCATAGATAGATAGGTATGCTTTTTGGTATTTTTAAAATCATATCTGGATGTAGAATTGTCATCATTCTCTCGTTATCATCATTCAAACGATATTTCTGGAATACATATGTCAATAAATTATATCGAATATATATTATCTCATTGATAAGTCAAGCTATGATGGAGAACTCCAGCTTTCAGTATTTATTTAGTGATTTCTTTGACTTTTTTCACTGATGCGATGTAATATGCACAGCATCAGTTACCTTTTAGTGGCATTTTCTTTTTTAAATCGATCACACACACTTCCTGTATCTCTTCACGTAAACGAAACTGATGTAATCCTATTTGCAGCTGAATGCATGGCATTAACCTTTTACGACCTAACTGATAATGTATGATCAACTCTTGATGTTTCTTTTATAAGGTAAGCGTGATTAACCTATCCGTAGATATCGAGTAAGAACAATTTCTATATCAAGTTTTATCGATTTGTATTTTTTCTTCGGATTTGGATGTTTCTAATTCCGTTATTCCGTTATTTCCTTATTCTGTTTATCTTATTCTTCTAATTTTTTTTCTTTCAAAATGGGTCCTATTAGGTTTCTACAGAGATTACCGAGGAAATGTTATAAATAACTACGTACATAAATCTAAACGCATTTCCCATGAACAATGTTTATTACCTAAAACTACTGAAACTTGAAACGCATTTTTACAGAACTGCTCATTTGTGAACCCCCTAAAGGACATACATATCTTATATTAGTGTTGAGGCGATTAATCAGAATCGGGAATCGAAAAAATCGGAACTATTTGGGGAATCGGAATCAGAAAAAATTGAATTTATTTTCGATGCCAAATCGATTCTTTTAATTATCTCTTTTTTTTATTTGATTTTGTTTGAAACAAATTCTCCTGCAACTGGTAGTAAGTATATAATACTAAATATTCATTGATTTTAAACTACCAGTCAAACTAGAATCTATAGATCAGCCCCACAAGTTTATTTTTACGTTTAAGCAAAATATCTGCACACTGAACATGTTTTTGCGGTAATTGGATTAAATAACTTTCTTGTAAATATTTAGATATTTATAAAGAATCGGAATCGGTAATTGTATGAGAATCGAGAATTTAGTAAGGGATCCGTATTTGTATCTGAACCGGGAAAAATATTTGAATCGTCCCATCACTAATATATATAAATGAAAAATACGATAAACGCAATTTCGAAAAATGCAAAGCTCTCACTGTAGAAAGTGTTGCATTTCTCTACTTAATCACATTTCATATTTATATATATATATATATATATATATATATATATATATATATATATATAATATATGAAATGAAATAAGAATTACAATTAAGTTTACCAAAAATAATCCAAAATAGCAAACTTAAAGTATATTATAAATAATAAAGACTTAATATTTATAAAGTAATTCTAACCAGATGTAAAAGCTCAATAAAACCAAATAGGATATAGAGCTTATAATAAGAACAAATAATTAATAAAACATGTTAAAAACACTTTAAGAAGAGTTAAAACATTTAATTTTCAAAAAAGAAACACAAATTAATGGATTGTCCTTAATCCGCGGGGTTTCGAAAGAAATAATTTCTCTTCTCCTCAAAGATTAGGAATTAGCAAAATTCGGAATCAGATTTTTCTTAATGAAACCACAAGTAAGTCATAGCTTACTTGGTAAAAGTTTAAAAAAATAGTGTAGCAGAGGGAATTGGGAAAGAAAGAAAAATGATTTCACGTCAATGGATGTTCGGATGAAGAGTAGAATATCCAATAACGGTAAATTTCAAGAAAAATTGATTAATTTTCCATATCCAGAAGTAAAACTTCAAAGGAACCGCGTTACTATGTAGTTCAAAAGGCAGACTTCCGTGAAATCATTCACAAATGGGTCCAAGAAAAAGAGAGTGGGTTCAAAATATTATTTTTTAGATTTTAAGACGCTTTTTAAATACGAATAAAGATTTTACGTGAGATTTTAAGATGCTTTTTAAATACGAATAAAGAATCAGAAAAGAGGAATGGTGATTTAGTCATTTTTAGAATAGAAAAGGCAATGCCACAATGACTCAAACAAAATAACGTTGAAGAGGTGCAACAATTAATGCAGGAAAAATTCCAATCCTCTAATGAGAAGGAAAGTATTTCTTTCGAAACTCCACGGATTAAGGACAATCCACTTGGGTTTCCCTTTGGAGAATTAAATGTTTTTTCATAAAGTGTTTTTAACGTGTTTTATTAATTATTTCTTCTTATATTAGAATTTGCAGAATGCGAAAGGATTTGATTATTTCAACAGTCAAACAAAGTCACAGCTCAAACGAGGCATGCACGCTAATAAACTGGCAGTTCAAGACGAATTTCTCTCTAATGTGAGCTCATCAGTTTAGCACACCCTAACTCTAGATTCGAAACCCGAACTTTTTGCATGCGTGACGAGTACACTGCTATTTGAGCAACCGCGACAAGGTCTATTAACTAACACAGGTCGAGCAAACCACGGCGGAATTTGACTATGGAACGTACGCATTACGCCTCAAACAAGTTCAGATATGTTCAAGTGATGATCCCAATTGAAGGCAAAACTTATTTGGAACTTCTGTTGGCTTTTATGGCTCGTGTAAGTCGCGCTGTTGTTTGATTGTTGAAATGACTATATCCTCTTACATTCTGAAGATTGTTGGAGAACATGGTCCAAGCGAGTATAAAAATCGTAATTGTGAGACATGGACTTGGGTTCTCGGTGCCATCGCCGAATTTCGCCGCGGTTCGCTTGATCTATATGTGGCGCGGTTGATCAAGTGTTGCGGTAGTCTCCTTGCATGCAAGAGATTCAGGCTGCATTTCCCGTGTTAGGATATGTTCAACTGATGAGTGCAAATGAAAGCGAAACTTGATATACCGTCATTTATCCGCAAATTCTTCCCGAATTGTTCCTTTTTACTAGAATCCCGATGAGGGTAAACTTAGACACCCTGTCAGTGTATTTCTTTTTAATGTGAGGCATATCCAGCTCCCTAAAAGAGGACCTTTGGAGTCGAAATATGAATTAAAACTGTCTTAGTCTAGAAGGACTTCTTCACTGATTGAGGATAACATCGATTAAATCCACCATCAGAACAGATACTACTCTTCTTCCAAAATAAAATGTAAAATTATTAGTTTGGTATTAAAAAAAAGTCTAACTAGAGATGAGATAATTGAATCTCTCTCGCCCTCCAGCCGATATTGAAATTTTATTGTAAACCTTTGAGATGTTTAATAAGAATTTCGAAACAGCGAGGTGAGAAGCAATTTAACGTACTTTTCGAGCGTCAGGAAAGCATAAGTAACGCAAAAATAAGAATTCAGCACGCTTAATAGACCAGAATATTGTGGTCGTAATTGAACAGAAATATCTTTTATCGATCGGCGTTATAAATATTGATTGATATAATGCATCTATTTTCAAATAAGAATGTCCTTATCCTATTGGACTATCGGCAAAATGCTGATGATTTTCCCTCATTTGTGTTGATAAAAAGGCCGTTTTATTGTATGAAAAAACATGTGTATTATCACTGCGTTGAATTCTTGAATCATGTGGTGATGACTGTCATAAGCTTGTCCTGTTCTAAATGGTCATAAATGTTTTTACTTACACAAAATCCTGACAGTACGGCTGATTTAATACTTGTATTATTATTCGTTTGTATCTAGCAGGCTTGATTTATTTCACATCTGATCTATGTAACTTTGCAATGTTTTCCTTGTCTTGTTAGGATACTAAGTCTAAGCATTTGATATATATATATATATATATATATATATATATATATATATATATATATTAGTGATGGGACGATTCCAACATGTTTCCCGATTTAATTTCCGATTCTTTTAAATCTCTGAATATTAAAATATAGAGATGTTATTTCTCACATATATATTTTTTCTTTCACCTCCTATTCCCCTTACGTCACCCCTTTTTTTTAACCAAGTAAGATCTGTGACTTACTTGTAGTTGCATTAAATACTTTTATATGCAAAATCCGATCCCGCATCTGGCTAATTCCTGCCCTCTGATGAGAAGGAGAGTATTTCTTCGAAACTCCGCGGATTAAGGACTATCCACTTATCTTGTGCTTGCTTTTTTAAAATTAAATATGTTTTTAACTCTTTTTCAAGATGTCTTTTAACATGTTTTAGTAATCATTTGTTCACACACACACACACACACATATATATATATATACGTGTGACTATGTCGGAAAAACAAAGAAACTTTACTGGACATAGAAAAGAATAATGCAAAACGAGAAAATTACCGGTTTCTTCTGTCTTTAGAGAAAAAAATGTGTTTTTTTTGAGGAAAACAGAAAAATTAAATACACATAGCGATAAATGTTTAACACGCGTGTCATTATTTGAAAAATTAGACATATACAACGTGTGTGACGATTATGTTAAAATAGGAAAAAGTTGATATTGAAAAAAGAAGACAAATAAACTGAAACATTGATAAAATGCAGTGGAAATGAATAATACTTTAACTGAAATCAGTTTGTTACATTAGGTCATATTACATTTCTTGAATGCGGATTTACCAGCGTTTGCCTGAGGAATAACAGCACATTCTGAGCTGTAGATAAGATAGTGATAAGAGAAGGATTACAGAACTTTCTATGCCATTGAGTCGTAGGAGAACGAACTAAATTTTGAATATAAACCAGTTTGTAAAGTTAAAATTATGAATAAAAATGTTTCCATGCATGATTATTGCGTTAGTGGAATTATTGTATTTGAGGTCCCGTTCATGTTCGTAAAAGCTGGATTTCATATTTCTAGTTGTTTCGGCAATATATATATAAATATATATATATATATATATATATATATATATATATATATATATATATATATATATATATATATATATGGAGAGAGAGAGTGAGATAGATTTTGTTTTAGTTTTAGCGATGTGTTTTGAATGGATTCAATTAAGGGGTAATGGGGTTTAGGCTTATTACCGTGGAGTCTTGATTTCGAATTTCGCTAGATTCAGCTTCTCTGATGAGTTGTAGACGACGAAACACCTGTCAGTGGATAATTATTATTATTATTATTATTATTATTATTATTATTATTATTATTATTATTATTATTATTAATTCTTTGTTCTTATATATACTTTGTTGGCATTCCTCAGTCTAAAAGGCTACGAGGTTGCGTATGTAGAGGTTGTGGTTGAACACAGGTTTAATCAGCAAAAGAAAACTATCTTCAATCTACATTGTCGGTTGCAGACATCGCAGGTGAAGCTCGGTGCATGGTGTAGGCGGCGTGTTCGATTCTGTTGAGTAGCCTTCCTGAATAGTCTTTTGGTCTCCACCCGTTCTGCAATGGGCCTTTTTCTAGTGGTCATACCTTTGATTACCCTTTGTCTCCTTATATATATATATATATATATATATATATATATATATATATATATATAATTTGAGGTTATTACTTTTCAGAGGTAAGTTAACTAGCGAAGTAAAACTAATTTCACATAGATATTCTGAAATGGTAATATAATTCACACCAACCACTTAATTGCACCTGATATACACAAGTATACTTAAAATTTTAGATGAGTTAACATACAAATACGCAGATAACATCCCCTTTTATATTTCAGTGAACCCACCTTAACTTCTTAAACGGCCACCCTGTTTACTTAACTCCCACACCCCTTTTTCGTCTTGTTTTTATACACTTATAAATTCCATCACTTCTTTCTATCAATAAATCGCTTTTAGCGAGAGTTGACCGGAGATTCGCTTTCAAATAAGCTAAACTGTCTAGTAAAGTCTCTAGTTACTAAAAACTAGCTGACCGAAACATGCTCATGACTAAGTAGCAGTATATTACTGCGTATATAAAATGAAATAAATAAATAATAATATGTAAGTACAAGAATTTAAAAAGATATGTTGAAAACACTTTTGCAAGAGTTGGAAACATATTTTTCGAAAAGGAAAAAAGCAAATAAAATGGATTATCTATAATCCGCGGAGTTTCGAAAGAAATACTTTTCTTATCATTCGAGGAGAAGATTCCACAATATGGGGAATAAGATTTACCCTGTAAAGTATTAAATTAATCCGAAAGTATGAAGTAGGTCATACTAGCGTAAAAATGAAAATAAGTGAAACGCTTATATATATATATATATATATATATATATATATATATATATATATATCTATATATATATATATAGTGATTTAAAGGTTACGAGTGTTTTTGAAGCATGTAAAACGATGTTACTTTTTGTATTTAATATTTTTATTTTTTATATTTCAAGCGGACCTCCGCTCTTGCTCACAAAAAGTATCGAAATGAAAAAAAAAAAAAAAGAAAACCGTTGAAAGAACTGGAGATTTGTAGCGTGGACAGCGTTCATTCCTAGTAATCATGTTCGAAAAAGTTCACGTGAATTATTTTAGCCGTTTGTGGAAGAAGATTGTGTTTTTTAAAGTGTTTAATTTAAACGGCAAAAATGAGACGCAATTGATTTCAATATGTATAATGGAATAGAAATGAAATTGTTAAACGGTAAAAATAATGTAATTATTAGTTATGAATAATAATAATAATAAATAAAACCACTGAAGAGGGCAGAGTTAGAGACAATGTCGGCTTTTTTAATGGTGAATAAATTCCTTCTCTCCCTCAAAGATGGGACGAACAATAGATAAATAAGGTAAAACATGTATATTGTAAATATTAAAAAACTGCATTATAAACACATTCTCAATTCTGCCCCTTACTTTTGGAGGTTCCTATTTTTAAAATAAATAAATGTTATAATTCTTTTCCGAACCTTTGCAAATGATTCAAATTTTAGTATGTTATTATGGATGATAACGATTATCAGTTGTACAAAATTTCAGGTTTTCGTAGTTATTTCTAACAAATATTAGGTTTTAAAATGTTGTCCCTCTTTTTTTGGACGCTACTGTATATACATATTTCATTTTATACATATAGTATACTGTAGTGTATGTATGTATATATATATATATATATATATCTTTCATAAAAATATAACAGGGAAATTACATAATTGTCGATGCAATAATTTATTTCAACCTTATGGTATTTTCAAGCATCTAGACAATTACATTTTTGATACTCAAGAGTATCAAAAATATAATTGTCTAGTTTAGATGCTTGAAAATACCATAAGGTTGAAATAAATTATTGCATCGACAATTATGTAATTTCCGTGTTATATTTTTATGTTATTGCTCTGTTTACCACATTGAGCTCTCATACCAGGATTTCCTCTGGAATTATTCCATTATAACACTATATATATATATATATATATATATATATATATATATATATATATATATATTTAAGCGAGATAAGACACTGATAGAATTCAGATTAAAAATCCTGATAGATATTACTTGAAGTAATACTTTCAAGGTAATCCTAGCCAAAAAGGAGAAGCTCAATATTTAAGAATAGAGCAATATATAAGTTCCGTAGTTAAATTTTAAATTCTGAAAAAGAAACATTCTATTTAAGAATTTGAACTTAAATCAATAGGTCAACACGTTTAAAGAATATTAAAATACAATACCCGCTGCCGAAAAAATTCCATTAAGAACCTGTATGCTCGCTCAATTTTAACACCCCCTCTTTACCATCTCTCTCTACTTCACCCCACTCTCCTCTTTCCCTCATCTAAAAGGCTTCCCTCACCCACTATCAACAAGAAAGCGAACTGTCTTTCTACCGGGACTCACACCAGAAGCAAGCCGTCCAACGCACCGTTCTGAATATCATCTCCAGGATTATTTTGCTATTTTCCTACCTATACGATTTATTTCAAGGTCCATTGCATGCTTAACTCAATGCTCAAATTCTATTACTCACGGGGATAATTACAATGGAATGGTATATCCACCTAATATCGGATACACTTTGTCAACACCGAGAAAGCATTTGGACTACATCAACCAATACACACTCAACGCAACAACGAATAAGGCTGTCTCGTATACTTTTCGAAAAATCAATTAGGAGCAATACGCTTTCGCTATATGGGAATATTACTTTCTCCCCTGGGTCTATTTTTTGCCCACCTGGATTTACAACTCCCAACGACATTGGACTCATTCCGATAATGGATTACCTAGGTTGTATCAACTTCTCTTTTCGTATAATTTTTTCCATATAATTATCCACAACTACTAAAAAAAAACTATTTTCAATAATTGTGCTGAAAATCAAAATTAGCGTCCATTCGCAGCTGAACATTTTGCTTACCGCATTTCATTTCCTCTGGTGATATGAGCCATTGTTGCAAATTCATGGATTAAGAAAATTAAAATAACCCCTTCTATATATTCCTTTTGTAAAACAATAAATTCTTTTCAATAATATATCTCTATATGTTGTTTTTTCAGAATTTAAAATTTAACCACGAAACTTATATATATATATATATATATATATATATATATATATATATATATATAATATTATCCAATACCTACAGACACTAGTGTTTCATCCTTTCGGGAATCGCTTATGCCGGGAGTCACGATAAATACCAGTCGATAGATCCGAACCCGGCGACAGAAGCCATCTCAGGCTTCATTAGCAAGGACCCATTCCATTCGGCTACCGTTTACTGTGAGAAATGCTGTTGAATTTTAAACATTTATTTTTTAAATGCTTATTTAACATCTTACAGAATTGTCTAATCCTTATATGATGATTTGTGCATAAGAGCTAAATTGACCGACTTTAATTCAACTAAATTGCTCAACGATAAAAACGAGTTTCTTAAAGTGGCTGACATGATTATTTACGATAATAATTATTAAATACCTACAGTCACTAGTGTTTCACCATTTCGCGAATATATATACATATAAGTGAACGTGTCTGTGTACATTTTCCTTCGGAATAACTCTGTCAATTTTCAGTCTACAGGGTACTGAGATTGGGAAAATCTATGCGATCCGTTTTCGGCCAGAAATTTGGCTGTTAAGGGGTCAAAGTTTAACGATTTAACCTTTGAGAACTCTACCAAACTCCTCCGACAATTTTGGGTCTAAACACTTGAAATTCTAGATATAGGTTCCTTGGACATGGATCTAACTTAATAACTTGATTTGCACCCGAAACAATAAATGTTAAGGGGTCATAATAGGGGTCAAAGTTTAAAAAATGACAGTGTTTTTATTTTTTGCTTTTTTTGCTCAGCATACACCTCCAAATACCCGGGCAATGCAGGGCACCCATGCTAGTAATATATATATATATATATATATATATATATATATATATATATAGCACCATGTAGCTACTCAGCTGGACAACATCGCCCGCTCTAATGTTGTGTGGTTTGTTTTTATTTTCTGTACTGTTTTCTCTTCGGGCTGTTTCGTCGTCTCTCACATTGATGCCTGACGACGAGGGTTGCAACTGGGTTCAAAGGTATCTCTAAAATAAAACAATACAAAAAAAACCTCCGACGCATTCTGCAAATATCAGTTGCACTGTGGGTGACACCGTCGACCCTCGGAACGATATGGTACACATCTTAGTCTTCTGCTGTGGCTTTTTTTTTGTCATCGATTGATCAATTCATTTTCCCATCTGCTCTAACCTACGACCCGCATTCTACTGTGTCCAACTCGCAACTGTTCTTAATTTTAATTGTCATCAATTTTCACAAGTACAAACTGATCGTTCTTTTGTTCTCGTTAAAATTAACTATATTTTGGTAAACACTCTGATTTCAGATTTTTTTTTCTGTGAGCTGCTGAACAACTTCCAATGCCTGTAGGATGATGGACTTATTCCTTTTTTGTAATATTTCTTTACTTTTAATTCTGGACTTTTTTGAGGGAGACGTCGAAACGATTACAAGTATAATAATAATTTGTAACGTTATAACATATTTATTTGATAATCAGATTATATAAATATATAACGTTATCGTATGTGTATTAATACATAATGCTTTCACATGCATATTAAAGTATAAAGTTTCACATGCATATTAAATTATAACTTTATCATATGTATATTAATATATAACGTTATCATATGCATATTAATATATAACGTCATCATATGTATATTGATATATAACGTTATATGTATAATATATAACGTCATCATATGTATATTGATATATAACGTTATATGTATAATATATAACGTTATCATATGTATAATATATAACGTCATCATATGTATAATAATATATAACGTCATCATATGTATAATAATATATAACGTCATCATATGTATAATAATATATAACGTCATCATATGTATAATAATATATAACGTCATCACATGCATATTAATATATAACATCATCACATGCATATTAATATATAACGTTATCACATGCATATTAATACATAACGTCATCACATGCATATTAATACATAACGTCATCACATGTATAATAATACATAACGTTATCGCATACATATTAATATATAACGTCATCACATGCATATTAATATATAACGTCATCACATGCATATTAATATATAACGTCATCATATGTATATTAATATATAACGTCATCATATGTATATTAATATATAACGTCATCATATGTATATTAATATATAACGCTATGCAAACCTTAGTTAATTAGAGAATAAATTTTCATAAGTTCTTTCTAAACAATTTTGATTGATATACAATTATTTCTGTCCTCTGCGAACGGATTCATATTCTTGATATACGAATTATACAAAATCATCGACATTTTTTTCCTTGAGACAGTTCCCAATCCGTCTGTAAAAGCAACACTCTAATCAAATGTTTTTATTTATTATTTTTCTTTTTAATACTGTCACTCCTTTCTGAGTAGTTCATCAACTTTGTTAGATAAAAAGTAGGAGGCATTATTTTGGAATGACTTTCGTATTTTTACAATTTTCTTAATTTGTCAATCATATTTGTTAAAAGCAATAGTTGCTTTGAGGGAAAATATTTGTTATTTGCTATTTTATTTGAATGTCCAGAATTCTATGTAATCACGTGCGTTTACCTTATCAAGGTGTTAAATATTTTCTCGCTAAACATCGGTAAGTATTTTTAATTCATATAAACGCGTAATACACGTTTTAACTAACCGCATGTCTGCTTGGTTTTAAACGGATATTTTGTTTTTATTTTCTTATTTGGGAACTAGTGAAGCCTTTTCAAGGCAACCCGTCGACATTTTTGTATAATTTACATACATGGTATATCAAGAATATGTACGTGTTTGAGAAGCGCAGAAATATTTTTGTTAACCAAAACTGTTTTTTGAATAGACTAATAGAAATTTAATCTTCTCGTTAAATGAAATGGGAAAATAAAAAGGAGCTCTAGTATTCTACTATTACGCTATACTTGAACCATTATTAGATTTCATAAAACAGTTTTAAATGACGAGCAATAATTATACAAATACATTTAAGATCTGATTTACCAGAGCCGATCTCGTGGATTATAAGTAAAACAGATGACTATCAGCTAAATAGTTCTAGGTCCGATTCCTAGCTTGGGATAGTTGATAACGCTTCACACTTACGCAATCATTAATGCAGAAGATGACGATCAACAATAGTCGAAGGAATCGAACACCTCTACAAAACAATCTTGACTCCATTACCAAAAAAGGTGTGGGAACTACACACACACACACACACACACACACACACACACACACACACACACACACACACACACACACACACATTGTGTGTGTCAGTTTTTATGTATATAATGTGCAAAGGATTTGCTTAAACATTAAAACTTATGCGCACGTCTAGAGATATAAATATATATCGGTGATTCCCAAAAGGATGAAACACTAGTGTCTGTAGATATTAATTAATTATTATAGTAAATAATATATATATATATATATATATATATATATATATATATATATATATATATATATATATATATATATAATTATCAATTATCTACAGACACTAGTGTTTCATTCTTTCTAGAATCATCAGTGCAGGGTGTTACGATAAGAATCAGCTCTCTGGCTTCATTAGCAAGGGCCCAATCCATTCCGCTATCGTTAACCGCGAGAAACACTGTTGAATTTTAAACATTTATTTTTTAAATGTGTGTGTGTATGCATATATATATATGTGTGTGTGTGTTTGTGTATGTCTTTATGTATATAATATGCAAACAATTTTACATTACGAACTTTTAAAAATATATTTTTATTTAATAGTCTATCTGCAGCGCTTTCTGCCATCACGATGTGTTTTGTTAAATTTGAAGGCTATTTAAAATTCCTGGATCAGCTCATTTTTTTCATGGGGAAATGGTTTATGTATTTTCTTTTTTTTAAGCTAGTATTTTTACATTATTTTTTATTTAGAATATTTTATTCATTATATATATATATTTTTTAATTTCAGGAAGGAGATTCAATTTTATATAGGTTAATAATTTATTTTATTTCTATTTTTTTATTTTAATCCTCATTTCATCACTTTTTTTATTAATTTTAATTATATGTGCTTTTTTTCATGTTATATATGTGTAAAATTGTAATTTTATTATTTCTGCTTTTTATAGAAATTTCTCTGAAGATTTAATACAAAGGTAACAATTATTTGATAACCTGAGGCTATGGTATACCATGCATCGTTTTGAATATTTTTTTTAATCCTTTAATTTCTAACCCTATTTTATAATTGAAACACAATGTTTACATATATCAAATGCTTTGGATGTGTATATTTCTGTGTTCCATCGATACTCGGATATTCAATTGTTAAATATACGCAAACCTATCATCCAGATGACGTATGTAATCATTAATTCTTTAATAATGTTCCATAACTTTCTAATCCATTCCATTTGCTGCTGGCTGGTGTCATCGTGCCTGTCTTATCCTCCCGGTTGACAGCCTTTTCATTCTCAATTTCTTCTTTTTTCTTACTTAACAAATGCCATCTGAGTTGGGTTTTTTTTATTTAATAGAACTCTTCACTGATTTTAAACCCCTTTTTAGAAAGATGGAACTTAATAATATGAGACCATATGGTAATAAGCCGTTATATCTCGTAAAAAATACTCATTTTAATAATAATTGCAGAAATGAATTAAAAAATAAACTATTTCCATTCGATGTGGCTTTTGTTTATTTTATATTTTATTGTTTTCTTCTTGTGGACATCTGAGCATTATCGATGATTTGTATTGATAGAAATTTAAAACACATATATTTGAATTTGTGCGGGCCGAAACAATTGTTAACTCCAATTAATAAAATAATTTGTGCGGGCCGAAACAATTGTTAACTCCAATTAATAAAATAATTTTTGACGAAATAATGTTCCTTTTAAAAGGGAAAGTGGTAAAAATTAAACGTATGTATACTTTATAATTAAAAATAAAAAACCCTTCCCGGACAATAAAACCAGTCAACGAAACCAATGTAGTTTATTAATTTAAATGCCCCATGGGAGAATGCATCTCCATCAATAGAAACACCAATAGCTACATTGTCCAGGGGATTAACTCTACATCTTTCAGATAAAAGCTTGTTTTATCAACACCGAAAACAGCATGGCCACTCACATTCCCAATTTAGAAAACTCCTAGCCGAAAACACGAAAATCATTCATGCGGTCTCGGACGTAAAAACTAAAAATACCGGAAGCACTGTACAGGTGGCCACAAAGTCACGCACCAAAGAACTTAATTTGAATAAATGTTACTACTATAACTTTTTTTAATTTTCTAACTTTTTTAATTAACATTGGTGCGTGACTTTGTGGCCACCCTGTATACTGCTATTGATGATCTTGAAAGGTTTTCGCTACTATTTAATTTTACAACTCCAAATTTGAATTTTGTTTACCTTACATAACATTCTCTGCCCATTTTATTATCCAAGCTGCCTTGGCCTTACATATACATAAGGCCAGGATTTGAAAGCTCTTATGTTCATTGAGTTAGCGCTTCAGTTAGTACATAATTTATGTCCGTTCCGACTCTTATGAGGTAACTACCTTGCCCTGTCTGTGAGTTAAATCACAGTTGTTCTTGTCTCATGACACAAAGCTGCTTAGATACTCTTTTCAAAGATGTTGCCCACACCTTACCCACCACCCAAAATCCTTTCTGCTAATTTCATTATTCGCTTCCTCTGCTTAGTATTGCCTAACTTTATCACATATCGTCTTCAACTCTTGCTATTATATAAAACCGTATCCCATGATTAGGTTTGGGAGGTATCGAATCATACCGCAGTTATTATTTAACTCAGATTCATGTTGTCCCAGACGAGTGGTAACTATGATAAATGAACCTATGGGTTAAATATATTTAACATTTTTATATAAATATATGCTTAAAAAAAACCCTAAGCGAATTTAAGGATAACGGAATCGAAAGTGATATCTACCTTTTTAAAACAAAAGTGGAGTCAAATAACTTACGATGGCGAAACATTTCTGGTTCTCTTTCAATTGAACTGAAGAGCATTGTACAATAGGTAAAAGTCACTTTCAATGCATCCAAAACCGAGCTACTGACTTTTCACCACCAACGCTCATATTTATTGAAGGGGACAGATCCCAGCCATAAGATAAACAATGTAAATAAGTTTGAAAATAATATTTATTTAAAATTCTCGGTTCAAAATGTTGACATCCAGCAACAAGCAAGAGCAAGATAGCAGTACATATTAATGATCACGATCATGTTGCAAAATGCACACATAATTTTCCAAATAACTCAACGTATGAATCGACGAACAACAACAGCCCAATTGATATGATTTACAGACGCTAGGATTTTTTTTAAATCATGAATTTGTCTATATATATATATATATATATATATAAACATATATATACATATATATACACATGCATGCATACATATATATATATATATATATATATATATATATATATATATATATATATGCGTGTGTATGTATATATCTGTATATAAGTATTTACATGTGCGTGTGTTTACGTATGTGTGCTTATATATATTTGCCTTGGGAAAGGCAAAGGTTAAGGGAATAAACACCGACAAAAATCCGGTTTGGAGTCCTGATAGGTAGATGGCGAAGCACTGCAACACCTTTCCGACGACTCTTGCACTTACGCTTGCTCCGACCGTAATAACTTGCCTTCCCCTCGGACTTTGTCTGCAACGCCAAGAGGGAAACCTTGGTAACTGGTCAAACCTACGTCTTACCCGCCCAGGCCTGCATCCAGTTTTTACCCGCTCAGACCTGCATCCGGTTTTCACTCGCCTAGGCTTACATCCGGTTTTCACTCGCCTAGGCTTACATCCGGTTTTCACTCGCCTAGGCTTACATCCGGTTTTCACTCGCCTAGGCTTACATCCGGTTTTAACTCGCCGAGGCTTACATCCGGTTTTCACTCGCCTAGGCCTACATCCGGTTTTCACTCGCCTAGGCCTACATCCGGTTTTCATTCGCCTAGGCCTACATCCGGTTTTCACTCGCCTAGGCCTACATCCGGTTTTCACTCGCCTAGGCCTACATCCGGTTTTCACTCGCCTAGGCCTACATCCGGTTTTCACTCGCCTAGGCCTACATCCGGTTTTCACCCGTCTAGTCCTACATCTGGAAAGCCAACTCCGGCTTCGAACTGTACAGCCAGAGCAGATGCTGTAGTGCACTAGACAAGATGCAGAACGCCATTGTCTTATTTGACAGAAAGTTGCTGTCATCGTATGTTTGTTGTTTCAACGTTGATTCGGGCCCAGTCATTTACGTTACATCCAACATGCACAGCAGGCAAACAAACAAGTATGGTTATTGTTTCGCCGAAGTAGAAATCTGTTTAATTTAGAAATTAATTTCCACCCTAACCTATTTCGGTGTATTTATCATCATACCATCAAACCTATTCTTATAGCAATTATAAATAGAATACAATTCTCTCTCCATACATCCAAACCACGGCTGCACAAACAAGCGAGTATAACCGGTCACTGTTTATAATTATGCTTATATTGCATAAGGTTGTCGGGTGAAAAAAGTCTTTCAAGTCTGGAGTTGAAGTCCAATCTAAACAAATTCAAAGTCTAAGGAACAGGAAAGCGGTTCGATCAGTGCACACAGACAGACTCGGTGACACGTGACCAACACGAACCAGCGTACACAATTACCAACCGGCCGTTTTTTCCTTCCTCCTTGCCTTCCAAAACGACCTGAACTTATAGTTGTCGAAGACCAACTGATTTGCATATATGCACGAGATTTTGCGAGAGTTTCCGAGATCATACCATTACAAAACGCCGTCGCATCTTGGAATTCTTTTCCTATCCTAGCTTCGCAGCGATGACAAAGCACACACGCGCACCTAGGTCGTTTGAACGGTAAGCCCTCATTTTCACAGCTTTCGCCACAAAGTCATTTCCGGTCAATTCAGTTCTAGGTGTCACAATTCTAATAAGAGAAAAAACTCGTAACATTAAGAGATCCACCAACCACGTTATCAGACAAAAAAGTGTCGAATATATGTCCAGCAATTACACTATATAGAAATCATACCAATATTTCATCAAATATATAGCAAGAGATCGAATATTAAATTGATCGGCCGGCCGGATAAGAGTTGAAATATACCACACGTGATCGATTAACAAAATCTTGTTTAAGTCTGAGTTAAGTGGAATAATTGCTTGTCAAGCGAACCATCTCCGATATAAATATACATGTCATATCACGATTTCTTTGTTTACTCGATAACTTTTAGTAACTTTTAATTTATATTACTATCTTTAATCAATAAGTTGTACTTTTCTTTAGTATTATTTGCATTCTACGAACTATTGCTCTGATCTTCAACGTTATTCGCACAACGGTTCGATCTATCAAACATGCTTCAGGTGTCTTTGTAAAGACTGGAGAATCTTTCTCTCAAACTTGCAGGGAAATCCAGACAGAATATTGTTTATGTAAGCCACAGGGGCAATATGCTTTCTCCCGTTAGGGCTGCCACAACATATGGTCTTTGCTTGCAGTATCTGCCTGAACAGATGGTATTTATTTGCTCCCCCACCGAGCAAATTAGGCACAAGGCCGATTTTTAATGTGAGGAGTGAAGGGAGGGGGAAGGGAAAAAGGGGGCCAGCTCCCGAGAGGTGCGAAATGGGAGCTGGTTAAAGGTCAGGCATGTGGGGTTGCCCCCACATCTGGTCTTTGCTAGTCATAGCTAGTCATAGCTTGCAGTATCTGCCGGAACAGATGGTATCTATTTGCTCCCCCACCGAGCAAATTAGGCACAAGGCCAATTTTTAATGTGAGGAGTGAAGGAAGGGGGAAGGGAAAAAGGGGACCAGCTCCCGAGAGGTGGGAAATGGGAGCTGGTTAAAGGTCAGGCATGTGGGGTTGCCCCCACATCTGGTCTTTGCTAGTCATAGCTAGTCATAGCTTGCAGCATCTGCCGGAACAGATACTACACTTTGATCTTGGCCAAAAGGCCAAGAAAAGGGTATTTATTTGCTCCCCCACCGAGCAAATTAGACACAAGGCCGATTTTTAATGTGAGGAGTGAAGGTGAAATGGGGACAAACTTCCCGGAGAGTAGGGGAGCTGGATAGTGACAATTGGTATGAAGGGTTGCCCCTACATTGACTAAGGTCTTATATGTGGGGTCGCCCCCACATATGGTCTTTGCTTGCAGTATCTGTCGGAAGAGATACTACATTTTGATCTTGTTTATATATTTTATTGCTTTTAAAAATTTTGAAAATACAATTAAGTAAAAAACAAAAGATTCTTAAACAACAAAATTAGACACAAGGCCCTACAAAGGATTGGGGAGGGGAATGGTTCAGGGCCTGTGTGATAAAGTGATTAAAAGTAACAAATGTAGAATTTGGAGTCTTACTCTTGACTGGCAACATTTACCAAAATACCTCATTCACTCTATGGATCTTTATCTAACTAATAAATCCCCAGCGTTTAAGAGTCAACAACATATTTACAATTTATAAACAGTTGCCTGTGTGTTTGTGTATGCATTTTTTAATTTTGTGTGTGTGTGTGTGTGTGCATGTTTGAAAAAAATTAAATTCAATTTCATTAGAAAATAAAAAGTTTTGGAATTAAGAGAAAGATTGTTCGTGGAGTGGGGAAACCTAATCAAAAGTGTTCATATCAAAAACCAAAAATAAATCCTACTGGGTTGTTAGTGAGCCCCCCCCCTGTACTAATCTAGGTGACTAGACCCCCCTCTGTTTTCCGGGGAACCGAAAACAAGCAGGGCGATACCTAATGGGGATTGGGGAAAATACCTTAATGGAAGTAGGAGAAAACAAAGCAACGGGTGGAGGGGGGGTTGGAAGGTGACCTCTCAGTAGGGGAGTGACTGGGGATGTTGGAAAAACAAAGATGTGGCACAAAGGGGATGGGCAGACTCAGAGGTTCTCTAGTACCAAAAAATAAAATCAGGAACAGGATCTCATTTGTACCACCAGTCAAGAGTCTTTTTAAAATAACTTAGCTAGAACCTAAGCGGGATGGGTTCCGAAGGACCCAGCACCACCCGTGCCATGCTTAAGGAGGGAACACGTATTGAAACTTGGCTCCTCGACGGATGCACAGACCTCTTGTCAAATTCCACTCTAGGCAACCTCCTCCAATCGCATCTGATCTTTACTTTAAGCAAATGTTTCAAGTAAACGATCAGATCCCGATCCGGAACAGATGTCCCTTCGCGGACCAACTTGAAGCGCGTGATCCAAATCACCATGCGCGCTACTGCCAGGATCGCCAGGAAAACCATTCTTTCCTCCCTGGGGAACGGCGGCTCCATGTTGTACAAAAAATAACCTTCGTCGAGATCGAGCGGACATTCGGCATCGATGCGAGCCGTTACCTCTCCGACGTACTCCAATAAGGGCTGGATCCGGCTGCAACTAAAAAACGCGTGCCCGATCGTTTCGGGCTCGCGTTCGTCACAGCGCGGACAGAAGCCCCGCGTATGTTCTTTGCTAAACTTTGATCTTAGCCAAAAGGCCAAGAAAAGCGGTGTTTTCATGGAAACTAATACATATATTTCTTAGTTATTGCTTTTTCTCTAGGCATCTTAACTTGCACAAGATGCTTTCAAAATGCCGGGTCACTTAGGGATGCTGTCCTGATATAATATGGACTATGTATTCCCAGAATTTTTCCGACCAGCCTTTCATGTAAGGTATAAAACTGTGGTGAGTTTTCGAGTGGTGTCCTTTGGTGTTTTATCCAACTTTTTTAGAGCTGATGTCATACTTTCTGAATAAGTGTTTCAGGAGAATGATCCTCTTAAACTGTCCATCTCTTCTAGACATTGCTGTTACTTCATACTGTTTTTTTTTGTCTCATAATGGTAGGCAACGGACGAGTCCTTTCTTTGCGTTTTGCGGTTGGAAGGAGTTGAAGTTTAGATAATTTTCGGCGAAAGTTTGCTTTCAATATACAGTCAACCTAAACCCCAGTTCCGTACGCGTTATTTTTTGTGTCGCTATTTTCTAATTTATTTAAGGGATTGACTGTTTAACTCGGTGGTATAAAAGCACTTAACTCGTTATAACATTTCCATTATCCATTAATAAATATCAAGGTAGAAGCTCTTTTGTTTGTGAGTGAAAGTTGTCTTCTTTACGTAAGCCTAATGACTTGCCAAGTTTTGATTTATATATTGATGTGTGCTTGCATCTATAAAGTGATATTGATTATACATTGTCCTATTGACTAGAGTGCCTCGATGTCGGCGCCAACTTTTGCCTTGTTCGAAAAGGTAGAGACATTTGCAACACCATTAAAGAGACAAATGTTCTTCAATCGACCGGAAATTGCGCTAAGAATCTACATTCTGGTAATGTTCTTCCCTTCCAATACACTACTCTCTCCCTCTGTCTTTCCATCACACACACACACACACATGTGTGTGTGTGCTTATGAGAGAGATGTTGAATGACAACTAGACACTATTCTCGAATGTCCAAGATTTCTCTATAAAGGATCTTTTCAGAACAAACCGACATAGATATTCTCATTTACAAGTTAACCTCGACAAAATATAAAATATTTCATAGTATTGGAAGCCCAACGAAAATCTCATTTAACGACACATTCTTCGGATTCATATTACAGTGTTAAAAACAACTAAATATACAGTAATAAAGAAGGATAACGCATAAAATAATGTAACTGACCCTAACCACAATCCTTTTATATGTTCAATTCCGGAAATGCGTTCTTACTGAACAGAGCCATAAAATCATATTTCTAACAAATTCAATCGCGTTTATGCAAATTAGCAATATGTGACTGTTTATAAATATATTTACCAATAAAAAAAATTGCAGTAGAAACAATATTCAACAATATTTTACTGGTTGTAATATATAACTCAAGACTTTATTTATCACACGCATTAAAGATGATCTCTTCCAAATCGTATGAATAAACTGAGTTTCGATTTTTGGTGTGGTCAATGTCCTGTCGTGGTACACGTCAGTCCGATAGAAACATGGTCGTTTCGATGGTGTTTTGCTTTCGGACTAACGTAAAATGTTCTGTGTAGGCTTATAAGGTCTACCTTCCCAGGCCTTGCCTCCCGGCTTTCGAAAGAAGCAAATATATCGCGTGTTGTCTGAGGCGCCCTCTCCGGAAATACCGACGTCTATTCGGGCATATTTTGGGGAGAAGCCAAGTGCTCCGTTGGAGCACCGACTCATTTAACCGCATTTCGATCTTAGGTCAAACCCTTCCGCGGTGGGAGAGAAGTACATATCGGTCAATATATATTCGTAATCCGCCATGTTGACAGGTAGTTACTACGACGGTTACTCTTTGTATATGTTGTTTTTTTGTTTCAAAATATTTTGCCTTTTCTAACTCATCTTTGTGATACTTCCATGCCCACAAAAATTTATTAACGTATCAATTTTGTACTAATCAAAATGTATAAGAAAAAACGACAGCTATTATATATAATTATTTACTATAATAACATTAAATACCTACAGACGCAGTGTTTCATCATTTCGGGAATCATCAGTGCAGAGTGTCACGATTAACACCACTCGGTAGATTCGAATCCAGCAACAGAAGCCATCTCTGGTTTGATTAGCAAAGACCTAATCCATTCGGTTACCCTTGATAGCGAGAAATACTGTAGAAATTTAAACATTTATACTTTA
>NC_136504.1:89594274-89634274 GCF_053919585.1 Euprymna scolopes
GGAAAAGACCCCGACACCGCCAGAAAATGCATTTAGTTACAGAAATTATGAACTCGTGGTTTCTCAAATAGTTATGAAAGTTTAGTACATAATTGACAATCAACAATTCCCACACTATCCAATAACATTAAGGTTGTTTGCACGGCAACCGAAAATAGTTCCCGCCGGTTTGCTTCACACTCCACTTTGAACAGTGCAAACATTTTCTTCTCTAGATATTCACTTGCGAAAAAGAAACTACAGTCGATTTTTTAAAAATCAATCCTTCCCAAATTCATGTCATCATAAAAACCCTAGATACCTGAGAGGCATGTGGACCTAATCTCACCCCAGCTATGTTATAAAAAATACTACGCTGAGGTGGTCCCTTTTCTCTCCAAACGCTTAAACAAATGCCTTACTGAATTTTGCTTCTCCGACTGTTGAAAAAATGCTTCTGTTGTTCCAGTTTATAGACTTTCTGGCGAAAGAACTAACCCATTAAATTACAGCCCCATTGTTCCCATCCTTCTCTTCGCCAAAATCTTTAATAAATCAAGCACTAACCCACCATCTCAAAGATACTACACTTCTTTATGATAAATAGTATGGATTTAGGCAAGTCCCTCCTTCTACAGATATCCTAAATGTAATCTTTGGGCGTGTATACCAGACACTAGATAAAGCAGAGTAGACTAGGACAGTAGACCTACATATATCTAAGGCCTTATACAGGGTATGGAGCGATGGTCTTCTCATAAAAATGAAATCAGATGGGTTTACTGGCCGAATACTTAACCTACTCAAATCTTGTTGAAATAAGAGATAACCTCATGTTGTCTTCGGTGGTCGTACATAAAGACATGATATAAATGCAGGTGTTCCTGACGGATTGATCTTTGCAATTTTGTACCTTTTATTCAGAAACTAGCCTGGGTGCCCGGCGTTGCCAGGGTGTTTGGAGATGTGTGTTGAGCAGAAAAAGAAATAAAAGTGATAGTAGGCAGGCAAGCTCAAACCCATACCGCGAAAGAGCTATGTGAAAAAAAGTGACGTCTTTGTCGTTGCGTCTATCGCCAAACCGGAAGTGGTGAAAGTTTAAAGTAAGGCTAGTACATCGAAAAGACGCGATGACTTTCGAAAATATCGGCGAACAAAAAACGACCCCTCCTTGGAGAAAGTGCCCAGTCGATGTTGAGGCAAACTTTTTGACATTCTTCGTCCAAAAGGTCGAACTTCCAAACGATACCGACTTCGTTAAAATCCGTCGTCTCTCTCGAAAGTTTTAGGCAGACATATAAACATACATTCATACATGCATTTAAACAGACAGGTGAGATTAATATAATAGATGCCATCCTTGATAAAATTAAATCTGAGATTGTTATATTAGCTGATGACATGCTGTATTCCAAATCTTGGTTGCAAAAAACAGCGTCATGTTCAACCAATTTCAAGTCCGATTCTAGGTCGTGTCCCAAAATTAAGATATTTTTAATATTTTGTGCCATGCAGCTAGTTTTTAATAATAATAAAAATAAATGTAGTTTTTAATAATAATAAAAATAAATGTAGTTTTTAATAATAATAAAAATAAATGTAGTTTTTAATAATAATAGGGTAAATGAATAAAGAAATGTCCAAGGAAAAGCTTGTAGTGAAATAAGGACATAAAGGGATTGTAAAATTAAATATTTAAGACTGAGCTTTTTTCCTTTTAATAATTGCAATAAACCTTTTTAACCATTGGTAGCCCTGGTTAATGATACTCTATCTTAACGCTCTTTATTGAAACTAACAGGAAACATGAATTGGAATAAATATATAGACGGCATTGCCAAGACTGTTGCGAAGTGGGTTTTCCCTACTGTGCGAGAAAATAAGTTACTAATGTCTCATTCTTAGGCAGAATTAAAAAAGAATGGCTAACCTTATAGGTTACACACTGTCAACCAAAATTCAACTACTGTCCTATTGACAAAACGTTGCATCCCGGTGCCTGTTTTACAAGTATTTTAATGGAGGATGCAAGACGAACTTTAATCTCTTCTAGCCTTTCGACGTAAATACCCAGACTAACCTGACAAGGTGCAAAATCCCACCCCTACACTGCAGATATCCCAAGATGCCGGACACCCATCTACTCAAATAGTTTATTTCCTCGAACTGTTGGACTTTGGAATTCCCTCCCGGTCCATGCTTTCCAGACTGTACTGACATGCAGAAGTTCAAATATAATGCAAACATGCATCTTGCTTGAACCTCCTTACATAGGATTCCTGCAAAATTTTCCCTAAATAGTAGGCCTTTACATCCAAGTGGCACTGTGCCTTGTTTAAGGTGAGAAGGTAATTAAAAATAACAAAATTCCGAATTAAAGAAAAATTATGAAATAAAAGCAGTAATATGGATACTATTGTAACCACTTAAAAAGATTTACTCTCGATAATCATGGTCAAAATAAAATGTGATTCCTACACTCCACAAGGAACATAATTGTTTATGGTGGGGGGGGAGCCATCTAAAAATAAATGATACGTTTAAGATTTTGGCTATATTCTTTGTTAAATATTCTGTATATATATATTTTTGGACTATGTAAATCATTATTAAAGTCAGAATAAAACGTGACGTCGAAGCTTCGATCAATGCACGTTGGATCTTTTTTAATATTTAAAAAAAATTCATTTATGAAATTTCTTCCGGCGTATTGAACACTTTTGAAATAAGATTTTCTTTTAAACTTAACTAGCATTTCACCCCGGCGTTGCCAGGGTTTTTGGGGTGTATGCTGAGCAAAAAAAAAAAGGTCAATTTTTTTAACTTTGACCCCTATTATGACCCCTTAAAATTTATTATTTAGAACTCAAATCAAGTTATTCCATGTTAGATCCATGTCCAAGGAACCTATATCTAAAATTTCATGTGTTTAGACCCAAATTTTTCGGAGGAGTTGGTAGAGTTCTCAAAGGTCAAATCGTTGAACTTTGACCCCTTAATCGCCAAATTTCTGTCATTTCACATAGATTTTCCCAAATCTCAGTACCCTGTATATACAAATTTTGAATATGTAGGCTTAAAATTGATAGTTATTGCGTAGGGAAATGTACACACACACACACCGAGGCACGTTCACTTATATATATATATATATATATATATATATATATATATATATATATATATATATATATATAGATTTACATTATTAAAAAAAATATATATATATAATTAAATTTATGTATGTATATAGTAGTAAGTTATAAAATATATATGGCAATTAAGCTACACAGAATATTCCACGTTTCATTCTCGTGAGAATCCGTCAGGCTTATGCGAAAAGTTGTGGTTTCCGCGCGTTTTTCTATACGCACAGCCTATTGAATATTTAGTAAGCCAATTAGCTTCCTAGTTTCCACCGCGCCTGTCCTAATCAGCCAATGGGTGGGCACTTTCAAGACAAATGTAAAGTTGACCTTAGGTTCATTCCTTCCTTTACGTGTGTATTTTATGGAGAGAGTAGATATCTATGTAAATTAAGTGGTTATATATATATATATATATATATATATATATATAATGTTTAAGTGAAATTAAATATATATCTTACTTTGAAGTAATTGTACCAAATTCAGGAGTAAATTCGCCAACTAAAAAAACTGCTATTATATGCGTGATTACCAAAAAACATTTTTAGGTAGTTGGCGCAATTACCCTAAAGTACAGGCCTTGATAAGTGGGTTCTTCTTTATAAAAAAAAGGGAATTGATATCATAAAAATCTATCATTTATTAGTTATATATATATATATATAATATATCAATTTCCTTTTTTCATAAGGACGAACCCACTTATCAAGGCCTGAGGGCCACTCGAGTATAAGACTTGATGAGTGTACAGTAGTCAATGGGAAAATGTAATAATCATTAGTAGTGGAAATCTGGTTATTATTATTTAAGGGGACAGTTCATCAATAACTTGTTCATATTTGACTTGAAGACGACCATAATTATCTATCTATAATCTAAAGAATCCCTAGATAACGGTAGGATTTAATAGAAAATAACATTTTTATTATGGAATTAATGTGTGTACTTTTGTTAATTCGATAATCATTTAGTTTTCAGTGAAATTGTGATACCTTGTACATCCGCTTTCAGATAAACGTATGTTTTCCGTGAAACTGTGATAATTCTAAGAAACATTTTCTGTGCAATACTGTAACATTTTCAACATCAAAACGTTTAAACAAATGTTGAACGTGGTCTTTTGATAAAAAAGCGTACTCGCTGCACTTGTGGGGAAACAATCAATTAATAGGTCTTTTTTTGCATAAGTGCTCGGTCATCGCTTTTCTATATAACTTTTTCCTGTGTTGTTGCATCGTACAGTGGCTTTTGATCCGCTGTTCAAATTGGGTAAATAAATCTGCTATATGGAACAATAGATACTTATTGCTGTTTTAAAGTTTTGTAGGATTGTGTGTAGGCGGAGAGATATTTAAGGTTAAAATTTATCCATTCTAAAAGACCGCTGGAAAGATGGTGGGATCCTTCTATCGACCCAGTAGATATATCACTGCGGATGCAATTCTCTATCTATATAAGAGCCAGTTACATCCAAGGATGAATTACTGTTGCCACATCTGGGCAGGAGCTGCTAGAAAGGACATCCTGCCTTGATAGAGTTCAAAATAGACTTCGTAGCCTCGTAGGAGATGCCCTTTTCTCTTCCCTGCAACCTCTTTCTCATAGAAGAGATGTTGCGAGTTTCTTTGCTTAATCCTTATTTTCATGGCAAGTGCTCGGCTGCGCTTCAATCTATGGTCCTCCCTCGCCAGACTTTCACAAGTAACACCCGTCTAGCAGAAAACACTATCACGAATTTCCCCCACTCTTCATATGAACAAAGCTTCTTTCTTAGAAGTGCATACCCGTGGAATTATTTTCCGTTTTCCTGCTTTCCAGCTGACTACAATATGGTTGTCTTTAAGTTGAACGTAAAAAATTTTTTGATGAATCGTTCCATATAAGTTAACAAATTTACCGAATTTCATTATTAACGATTACTATATTATCCAATTTCTATTGTACACTATTTAACCCTTATCCCCGAGTGGCCTCTTGGCCTTGATAAGTGGTGATGCCTATGTAAAAAAAGAGGGACTTAAATTAAATGATTTATGCCTAACGTTATAACTTCGCGTTGAAATGGTCGACGAACAGACAGTTTAAGGAACCATTTATTTTGGTTACTACATTGTCGGTAATTCTGGTCTGCTTACTTTTCAGACTCAAACGTCCGACACTCACTTCTAGCGTTTTGCATAAGAAGTTAACCCTTGACGACTCGCGCCTTATTAAAGCTAAATACACTAGGTTGTTTACGTTTGTCGCTGGGTAATCTTGACATGTACTTAAAGAAACTTCCAAAATTCATGCTAAGTAATATACCGAAAACTTTGAACGGTCCCGAGTGTTTACCATCGACGGACGAGAAAGAAACTTTAAATGTTTTAATGCTCCCTATATTAAATTGGGCATATTGGGAAGTTATATACAAACTGGCATTATCATATAAAGCGATGCTCTTTGTGTAAACAAACTGAGTTAGGCGTTTATACTATGTCAAAACATCGTTAATTCACTGCCCGACATAGCAGCAGTCGAATAGCATAACGGTTAGAAGCGCCGACTGTCGTTTGGTCGGTCGAGATTCAATTCGGGTTTGAGGTAAAAACTTGTTTAGCCGCACTGATCTGCATAACGGCTATTAATATTATTTTATTTCATTCGAAAACAGATAAGCTGCGATATAACTGTAACTACGTTTTAGTAAACGTTATTATTTTTTTTTTAGGCGATGAATTTTAAATTAAAATGACTTAGAAAAATATTTTATCATATTATTATATATATATTGTTGTGGAAATCTAATTCATTTCCTTATAATATATAGCAATACTTATTTAAGAAGTTTAATGTAATTGCAGAGAAATACAATGAACGAATGGCAAAAGTCTGTTCCAAAGTTCATGATGTTGACCATCTTATAGTTTATTCTTTTAATTCAGTTGACATTTACAATTCTTGGCAGTATCTATTTAGTAGCACGAAATCAATCACTTTATTATCCTTATATCAATTAGTGAATTTAATTTGCCCTTAACTCATCTTTTTCCAACTTTCGGGTTTTAATCGTGTCAAAACGCACTTTATTTCTTTTTGATGGATTGATGTTGCTATTTCTTCTGATGAATTAAGGGCTAAGTAGATTAACCAATTCATATAATAATTAAGTGATTGATTTTGCGCTACAAAACGGATACTGTCAAGAATTGTAAATGTCAACTGAATTAAAGGAATAAATTATAAGGTAATCAACATCATAAACTTTGGAATTTATTTTTGGTATTCATAATTTAAATAAAATTTCGGGCATATGACCTCCGTGTGGCGCACGGGTGTGAGATGATCTAAATGTTTAATTTTCACCAACTCTGCGCATTAAATTACGCTATATTTTGGCAATAAGACGTGGATGCCGCCTTTAAAATGATCTATTGTATCTGCTTTATCAGCGTATTTATCGGACTTTACATATCCTTAAAAAATATAATCTAATTAGATTAAATAAGTTAGAGGGATGACATGTTGACAGGTCCGTTTCGAGAAATTATTTATTCATGAAATGTTTCTCTCAGCGCGTGATAAGATCAATTCACTATGTGGCATGTGACTCGCTTCTTCTAAAACCACATGTCTGCAACAGTAATACTCTCTAGTTAAGGCACAAAGAAGTTGATGATCATATGTGTTCTCAACTATTCCCCGTTGACTGTTAAGTTCTGATCATTATCATCTTTGTAGACATTTAGATTAATAATTTTACCAGCCCACAAAGTGTATCAAACAGTGACTTTTCTGGGCGTAATGGTGTTTCGAAGATAGCTTGTTTTATTATCATCGTTCCAAATTCGGTAGTTTTTGACACAATCATTTAACTAACGATGTTCTTTATCACTGAATAAAAAAAAAAATTGAAAGGAAATCATTGATCTACGCCAACTTTTTTTCAGCCCACTCACAAAATGTAGGTCGTGAACGATGATAATTTCGCAAAATATTCCATAAATTCGAAGGAGATAGATTTAATCGTTGAGCAAGTTGACATATTGGCACGTTCGCAGCAGCATTAACACTATGTTGTAGCACTCGTTTGTTGAATGCTCACTTAACGACGTCTTACGGGATATGTATTATCATTTAGAGTGAACGTTGTGCGAGAACAATTCAGTTTCTCTAATTAATCGTTCTTGTGGTTGATTACGAGCACGATAAAACTCACGTAATACACGACGTGTAACTTGAAATGAATGTGATTTTCAAAGTAGATTTGCACAATTTGCAAACGCTACCCATGTGTCCGGTTTTTTAAGAAATTTTATTACAAAGCCGATTTTCAATCAAAATTAACGATAGTTGCTAAATCTTTAATTAAATAAATGTTCGTCAATTTAAATACGCTCTGCAAAACTAAAAATGTGTCCGATTTTATATAATAAATCTCACCTGTTTGTATGTATGTATGTATGTATGCATGTATATAAGTCTGCCTAAAACTTTCGACAGAGGCGACGGATGTTCGCGAGATCGGTGTCGTGTTGAAGATCGGCGCTTCGGACGACGAATATCGAAAAAAATTTTATAAAAACATTAATTCTTTCACCCTCAACTGGGCACATTTCTACAAGGAGGGGTCGTTTGTTTCGCCGATATTTTCGAAAGTCTTAACCTCTTTCCGATTGACTAACCTTAATATAAACCTTCGCCGCTGCCAGTTTGGCGATGGACGCAACGGCAAAGACGTCATGTATATTTTTTTATGTTCTTTTCCTCATTCGCGGTACGAGTTCGAGCCTGCCTGCCTGCCTGCTACATTTTTTTTTGCTCTGCACACACCTTCAAACACACGTGCCACGCTGGAGATCCAGGCTAGTTTTATATATTACTAGCAAAAGTAACCGTCGTTGACTGGGTTCAAAAACAACCTACAAAAAATGGACTCTGATTTATGAAAAGGAAGGGTTGTAAATGTGGGTTGAATTTGGGGGTATCAAAACCAAAGTAAATATGATGAAAGGAAAAATAAAATAGATAAACCCCATAATTTATTACACCATACCTGTTCATACTGAAACACTTATCACAATATTCTGTGGATCTATATTAAAAAAAACTTGTTAAACTTTGTGACATATTTCAATTCTATAGAGGTCAACTGCGAACGAACACCCCATAGTTTTATTATACCATATTTATTCAAACTGAAACATAATTATCAAAGTATACTTACGCAGATAGATATAAAAAGTCTTTATTAAAGTTTGTGCCTATTTCCATTCTATGGAGGCCAGGCGCGAACGCAGATCCCACAATTTTATTATACCATCTCTACTTAAGTTAAAACATACTTATCAAAGTATTTTTATGTACATCTATATCAAAAATAGTTGTAAACGTTTTTAATTTTTTAATTTTTTTATTTCCATACCAGGCGCGACCGCAGACCCCACAATTTTAATGAACCACAGTTCTGCCAGATCAAACATACGCATTCCTGTGTCTCGATACATCTATCATTATATCTAATCAGTTTTTTAAAATAGTCAACCATATAGAAGCCTATTCGTGACCAGACACACACACACAGCTTTATATTATAGATTGTTATATAGAAGTAGAAAGTATTATAATTTTTATCTAATTTGTGTTGGCATTTGTGGTATGTACAGACAACTGAAAAATGTACTCATCCTCTAAATGTTCTCATATACATTAAAACACATTGGTTACTTGTTTAGTTAATTACAAATTACCGATAGTAAGAACATATTAAACGAAACCTTTGGCTACATAACTCAATCAGAGAATGAACTGCATTTAAGCATGTTCTTTCTGTTGGATAACTGATTAATAAGAAGACTTAGAAAAATATTAATTGGCTAAACTTTAGTATACTATTATTGATATGACAGAGCTCGAAAGCGCGTACGGCAGCAGCAGCAGCAGCAGTAGTAGCAGGAGTACGACAGCCAATGTATGCAAATAACCGCGCCGTATTCGAGGTGATGTCACAGCGAGGAGGAAGAAAAAAACATAGCCCGAAGGCAGAGTTTTGTAAAGCATGTGTGGGTCCTGTAACAACAGCGTTAGAAAAAAGGTGACCTGCGTTATATTGAACTGGTTACTAAATTCCCGCCGTTATTGTTATTTAAATATAAGAGATTTAATAGAAAAGATCTCAACTAATTAAACAATAATGAAATCTTCCTTACTTTTCATATGTTTTTCTCCAACATTCAACAAGATTTTAAATAGTTTATAGAGACATATAGATTTATATAGAAATAGAAACGTAAATAAAATAAAGCAAACATCGCTTTTCAAGGTCCAGGGGTCGGTCAAGAATAAGAATTAATGAGTGTTAGGTAGACCGGGAGATATAGTCATGATGAGCAGTAATGGTGAAATATGAATACGATTTCATTATATTTTCTAGCATGGGTATCTGGCGTTGTCCAAGTGGAGAGAGGTGGTATACTAAGCCTATTGAGTAACCTACCACCGCCCTAAAAAAACAAATTTTCTTTAATCAAAATAGCAGCAGGTACCGTGTGAGCGCAAAAAGATTAGCCGCAGTAGGATGGATCGAACCTGTAATGCGAAAGGGAAAAAAGGTGAAAAAAGCAAACACGCTAGCTCTCTCGGCCACGGCGGCTTATGACGTCGCAGGCCTTCGAAATAACGCTTTATAAACTCACGTTTCAAATGGTAAGCGTGTGATTTATAAAGATGTCGACGCAAAAACTGACCTTTCCTTACAAAAAATGACTCAGTTGATCAGCTATTTTTCATCCGAGAGATTGATCTTTCTAATGATACCGATGTTTTTACGGTCTGATGCAGCTGTCAAGTTTTTTGGCAGACATACAAAAACACACATATACACAAACATAAACTAACGCACATTTTTCCTGTTTAGATATTAGATGAGAAGAGCTGAACAATAATTTATTATACGACGAACATATTGTGGTCAGCTGGAAAGCAGTCCTACAGTTATATTCCAAAGACGAACGGGTTTAGGACAAAAACTCTGCCCATGAAAAAAGTTATTGCTTAATTTGGCATTTCATTTTAATGACCTGATAATAAGACAAACTTAAAAAAAGAAATTACAAAATGATTTATAATTCCCGAATAAATGCATTTTGTTGCAAACAGTTATCCAGTCACGAACGAGACTTTTGGGCGCTATGGTTTGATTAAACTTTAAGCCGAATATTAATAAGTTTTAGGTACGAGTGACCTTCCAAAAAACGTGGGTCTAATTTTTATTCCGCCCGAATGGAACAAAGGGGATTGCAAATTGCATTGTTATGATGATTGAACATGAATTCATGACTTGAAAGTTGCATTTCTCCGTTGCAGATATTGATGGTGTGAGACCCTAAGAAAGCAACCTTTGTCATGGACGTGCATCAGAAGCAGAGATTTGTCATTAAATTCCTACAGAGAGAAAAAAATGACTCGATCAATATGCACGGGCGCATGTTGAATGTGTAGGAAGACGATGCAGGTTATCAGTAAGGAGATGGGTTCGTCGATTTCTGAGTAACGACAGAGATGTAAGTCACAAAGAGAGCGACGAATATCCATGCATCGCTATAATTAAATCGGCGGCAAAATTCTGAAGTACAAAAGGTTGTTCAGTTTAGTGGTACCACTGCCGTCTTCGTAGCTCTTTAACTTTTATTTACTATAGAATAAAACGTATTGCTTTGGGAACGACCCTCGTAGACCATCGTCAATTGCAAGTAATCTTATATGTCAATTGTTTTCGTATAAAAAGTGTTGTCTTGGTAAATGTGTAAATAAAACAACATTAAAACTCGCTTACCTTATTCCCTATTTGTTTTCTTATTTTCCAGGTAAGTGTGAAGATTTCTGTTACGTTTATTTAGAGAAACTTGATAAAACTTGAAACACAGCATTGAATATTTAAATGAAAATATTTTTAAAGGTAAGTGTCCATTGATTTTCTTTTTCAAGTAGTTTTAAATACTTTTATTGCGTTTTAATTTTTTTCATTTTTACTTATGTATTACAAGAGAAATATCCGTCTCGTAACAGGTAAAATTACTATTTCCAATAAAACAGTTTCGAACCTTTGGTGAATCTTAAACTGCTTTTTGATATCAGCAGAAATTAATTACCAAAACATTTATTAAAATACTAACAGGGGACCCTCGACCTTACCAGTCGTAAAATACACTTAATATATTTAAATTCATGCAGATTTCGTATTTATTATTACAGAGCCATTTCTATATTGAATATTATATTGTACCTAATATATAGTACTGATTACAAAAGTTAAAAAGAATAACTTGGCTGCCTATTAGCTAGAATCGAAACCAACACGTTAAACGCCCCAAACCCGTTTCTTACCGTTTGAATTAACCTGACATTAAAGCACTTTTAGCTATGATAAGTTTACTCATGCGCAAAATAATGGCTATGATAAATTTACTCATGCACAAACTAATAGAAATGTCGGCCAATTGAAATGAACATTTTTGCATTTCAATATGCCTCTATGTCCATCAATTGAAACAAAGATTTTACTCGTTATAGACCATTGTTGGTGTATGATTATTATTTCCTGTTAATTTTAGTGTGACGTGGCCAGGGGTTTAAAGATTTAGCGGTAGAATATCTATACGCAAACAAACACATACACATAATGTACATATTTATTTATATAGATTATATTCAACAATTTTAGAGGTAGATAATTTAAATAAAACTTATTAGTTTTAAAATGTTACAACTTATTTACGTATAAAATAAGTAATATTCTTTAAAATAACATTTAGAGCTAGATTAATAACAATATCACAGAGACGATTATATGTAAGAATCAATACAAATAACAGAAAAATAGAAATTCGTGTTCCGATTCCAAGTGCAATTTGACATGGACTCAACTTATACTAGATTAATATACTATTAATATGAACTAGCAAGCGGGAAATTCCATAGCGGCAGTAGAAATAACTGTCGAATTTGTTTAAATAATAATTTTCTAACTAGCAGGAGCTGTGGAAATTCCGCAGCGGTTTCTTTCATATGTAATATATTGATGTTGGCATTCTGTAGATGTTCAGCATAAATGGAAACGCCCTGATATTATTGTAGCTCTTTTGTTAAAACTGCAAAAGTATTTGTCTATGCTATCAGAGACACCCAGTTGTTATATACGCTTAAGTATGGTATTTTATTTCTTGCAGATTTCGTATATATTTTTATAATGTACATTTGCTATCGATTATTATATATTAGAACTTTCTGATTTCAAAAATTAAAAAAAGATATCCAAATGACTTGGGTGCATCAGCTTGAACCGAAACCAAAACTTATGAAGAAAAGAAAATATACTATATATAAACTTGAGTTCTTTCAGTTACAATCGAAACCGAAACCAAAACTTATGATTCTTGATAAAATTATTTTTAAAAAATAGATTACTTTAGTGTGATCAGCTATAATCGAAACCGAAACCAAATGTTATAAAGAATTCCTGGTAAAATTATTTATTACAAGAAATGGAAAGTCATAACAATTAAACGACAGTCACTCGGAAGAAAAAAGATGTAAGCGTAACAGAGAATAAAACACGCGCTATCGCATTAACATATAGATTAAATATATTTTCATAGAAGTGAAAGATATTTAACTTACTCATAGTCTATTATTTAAAAATAAACCATGACACACGTACATACGGTGAAAGTTAATAAATTATAAAATATTTTACAATCATTTTTACATTAAAATTATAAGAACAAATTTTCTATGAAAGATCGTGTCAAGGCGGGCATTAATACAGAATAATAACGTTTCATCAAGATAATAAACATAAAATCAAAAAAGAAAAAGCTTTTTTTTTGTTTTTTTGTTTTCGAAACGTTCGCCCCAAAAGTAACATCATTCTTTTTTTTTTTTTTTTTTACATTGTTTCTTGGTTAGCGGGAGATCCTATTTAGTAAAAAGAGGGATAGATAACATATAACGAACATTAAACCAACGTATACCTGTACTATTAATTTCAATTCTCACTAGGGTTATAACAACAGAATAATCTTTTTATTCTTTTGACTCTCGGGTATATATCTGACACAGTTAGATACACTTAATCAACCGAGAACTACATCCGTCTATATAAAAAAAAACATAAGATATTAACTCCAGATATATACTCAAAGTCAAAACAATGAAAAGAATATGCTGTTGTCACAGCCCGAGGTATTACCTTCTATCCTCCTTTGTAAAAAAAAAAATAGGATATGCCGACCGAATAATTTATTTGAAAACAGTGACTCACGTATGTACGTTAAAAGTGCTACGTTATTAATATGTAGATATCGTAGAGGCTGTTATATTCAAAACACAATACTAATAAAAGAAAAAGAAATTCGTATTGCAATTCCAAAATGGAATTTTACATTGAGTAAACGTATGCCTATAAGGAGGAGATTTGAATACCTACTAGAACAAAAGCCTCATTAAATGACATTTCAGATGCTGCAATCAAAGACCATATGTGGGGGAAACCCCACGTGTTATACCATTGCTCGTGTAGCAATCAGTTAGTCGTCAATATAAGGGAAACCCTTCATACAAATTGTTACTATCCAGTTCTCCTTCTGGCCTTGGAGCTAGTCCCCATTCCCCCAATCTCTCCACATTAAAAAAACGGCCTTGTGCCTAATTTGCTCAGTGTGGAAGCAAATAAATCCCGCCTCATTAAATGACATTTTAAATAATCGATGTTGAATGTGAATAGGTTTGATTAAAGGTACCATGCACTATTGAATATTTTGTATAAAACAGTGATGCATAGATTATGATTTACATAAGCTATGGAATACAAAACTTGATATCGAAGCGGAAAAAATCTAATTAATAACTATGACACGTGTGAGTATTTTAACGATTAACATTTTCGCGTCCTTTTCTTATACCTTTACGTTCAAAATAATTAATTATGCTATCATTTCGTCATACTTCTTTAGATTAATTAAGCTTATGTTCTCTCTTAAGTTACGAGCGGTGTTCTCACGTTCCTCCATTTACTAGCTCAAGAATTATTACCACGCAATCAGAAAGGTCTGCCATATGAAAATAAAAAGCAGTTTTTTGGTATGACAGGGTTGCGTTCGAAATAGATGATTGTTTAAAGCACAATTACGCTATGAAAATTGACTTTAACATTTTTAACTTTAATTCTAACAATTATCGCCAGGTTAATCAACAATAGATTATTTGGTAGGACAGGAGCGCGTTTGAAATGAATGTTTCTGTTTAGAACATAATTGAATCATGAAACTTGACGTTTTTTTTTTTAAAGTCACATAATAATGTCTTTATTTTCATCCTGTGATCAATGAACTCGCTGGTATTTTGTCATCAGAAAATAACCAATGAGGTTGACATATTTTATGTAGTCCGGAACTACAGTAGAAAGTTTGTCGATAACTAAATACGAAGGAAAGCATAAGACACTAACTAATATATATATATATTAGTGTATATATATATATATATATTAGTTTGTATATATATATATATATATATATATATATATATATATATATATTAGTGTGTATATATATTAGTGTGTATATATATTAGTGTGTATATATATTAGTGTATACATATACATTAGTGTATATATATACATACATTAGTATATATATATATTAGTGTGTGTATATATATATATTAGTGTATATATATTAGTGTATATATATATATTAGTGTATATATATTAGTGTATATATATATATTAGTGTATATATATTAGTGTATATATATTAGTGTATATATATATATTAGTGTATATATATATTAGTGTATATATGTATATTAGTATATATATGTTAGTATATATATATCAATACGATAGCGTGTGTGTCATTTTCTGTGTAACGCTTACATCTGGGTCGTTTAATTGTTATGTACATCCAGTACTTGTCATAAATAATTTTACCAAGAATTCTTCATAAGGTTTGGTTTCGGTTTCGATTATGGTTGAAGAAACTCAAGTTATATATACACATATTTTTTCATAAGTTTTTATTTCGGTTTCGATTCAAGCTAATGCACCCAAGTCATATGAACATTTTTGGTTATTTTGAAATCGCAACTTTATAATATATAAAAATCAATAGAACATTAAATCTATAATATATACGGAATCTGCAAGAATTAAAATATCATATTCAAGCGTGCTTTTCGACCGGGCTTTGCCGTGCGTTCATGCTAGCTTAGATAAATACTTTTGTAATTTTAACAAAAAAGCTACAATAATATCAGAGCGTCTCCATTTACACTGACCATCTATAGAATGCCAACAACAATATAGTACGTATGAAAGAGTCCCCTGTGGAATTTGCACAAGTCCCCCAAGTCTTTAATCACTCCCAGAACCAATAAAGAAAATTGTAAGAATGAACCGTCACTTATAAATAAAAATAGAATGTATAACTTTATATTAGTATCGATTATTTTTATTTATTTGATATTTCTTTAATTATTTTACTGGTAAATCGAAACTGTTTGTGTCGCCTTAGTGGTATGAAGTTACATCTGGTCGGTGGTGAATTTAGAGTTTTAATATATAATCGTGGAAAACGGTATAAAAGACAATTCAACATATAAATAAACAGATTGGCAGGTGGAAACACAAGCATGCACATTCTATGATAAACAGAGTGTGGCTGTTTGGGAAAATATAAGCTTGAGAGATAGATACATTACTGGACACATAGAACCAGCAAAGAATACGTCCAACGTTTCCAGTAGATTTGCAAGGAAAACTAATTTAAAAAAAATGCCTCTTAAGGAACAAGACTAGAAAAAAGTACAAAAAAAAATGAACAGATTTGCAATATCCCTGCTTATGTAATCAATCTAATACGAAGTTTATAGTCAGGTTTTGTCCTTCACAATTGCTGTTAACATCGTGTGTGCCTCGAAGACATGTTGCGCACCTAGCCCTATGAAGCTGTCAAAAACGGACGCGCCGCTTTGAACTTATTGACGGCAAGCTGTGTTTAGAAACTTATGCAATTACGAAAAGTGACATAAGCCTTCAATTTTCCTCTCACTCAAGGGTTAGTTTAATGATAGACCCTGTCAAGACATAATAGAGAGAAATTGCATATATTTCGAATTCGACCTAAGAGTTACCAGATAATATGATTGGTTGTAATTGATCATGTGTTGAGAGACAACGAGTTATTTGAAATAATTCGTGTTTTGCAGAGGTGGTGTACAGATGCCTTTAATGTTTTATATCCTCGTGGGCAATATAGAAGAAACGTAAAATAACCGTCTCTTCTTTAACTCAGTATCAATCTTCCAATGAAATCTGTGTGCGGGATGATATTGATATTGTAATTATTTGTAATATATGAGTTTATTTTATACTCGGGTACAAAAAAGATTGGGCCATCTTTTTTTGTGTTTCATGAAGTGAAATTCTGAGCAAGCGTCATATCCCTGAGTGATTTCAGTCATAAGATATCTAAGGGGAATATGTGGTTAAACCTCTTTGTACTGCTGCTGCTGCTTATTATTATTATTATTATTATTATTAATGTTATTATTATTATTATTATTATTATTATTGTAGTAGTAGTAGTAGTTGGCTCACAAGGTTTTACGCAGGTCGTCAAAGATATCCCATTGAAAACCTGTGGTTTTCCCTGGAAGCTGAGTGATAAGTCTTTCCAGGTTCCAGCACTGTAGTTGTGTATATATATATATATATATATATATATATATATATATATATATATATATATATGATGACCTTGCATGTGTATCTTAAATTTACGACTTCAATTTTTAGTCATTAAATAGGTCTATACATGATTACTATATAACTGGTAGGGCGCCCGAGGTTGCCCGGTCGTGAATTACGCTTAAATATATTTTAGTCGATGCAAATTTCGTATTTATTATTATAGAGCCAATTCTCTATTGATTTTATAGTATACCCAATACATAGTCGTGATTTCCAGAGTAAAAAAAAAAAAAAACTATGACTTAGGTGTCGCCGGCTAGAATCGAAACCTCAGTACTCAGCGCTCCAGCCTTAGTCGTTTCTGTTTGAGCTATCCTAATACAAATAAACCATAGGTACAAATGAACGAACTTTAACATTTAAACGTAACTTACGCGTGCGTACAAGAACAGTGAAATCAAAATTCTGCGTGCCAAGTTTTGCGTTTTTTTTTTTTTTTAAATTTTACCCCTTAGCAGCTATTTGTATCAGATAAAAACTCATAAAAGAACGGTCCACAAAATATGAATTTTTTCCACCGTCCTCGTACCGCTCTGCGAACTTGCGTCTCTGATAAAATGCGCTTAAAAATAGACGGACAGACGGGCATAGTAAGTTTTATAAATAAGATGTGTAGTAGTAGTAGTAGTAGTAGTAGTAGTAGTATGGATTTTCAATCTATATGATATTACATCGAACACTGTCTATGGGTGTGATGTATTGATTAGGCTCGTTTCCGATTTTAAGAAGTGTATAACCATTTGTATAAGTTTGATTCTTTGGACTACTGTTCCCATCTTGAGTATTATTTTCACAGCGTTTCAGTCGATGTAACCTCCGATCTTTTTTAGCCACACCTAGTTGAAAGCGAGAATCTTTCTGTCGAACTCGGAAATCTATCTGTCGGACTCGGGAATCTGCACGGAATTACGAACAGAACCCTTTGTTTACTTCATGGGGGCTGCATGCTCTCGTTTCGTCAGCCATGACCACGTGAAGGAAATAATTCGCATTTGTATTTTTGATCGCCCACGCTGAGGATTGAACCATCAACATTCAGAAAAATTATCACTTTTACAACTGAATTTTTTTAGGTACTCAAAAAATTCGGTGATCAAAGTTACCGTCTTTTGAAGCTGGACGGTTCAATCCTGTTTTGCGACCGGAAATACAATTGCGAAATACTTAGGACTTCTATCCAGTCATGTCTGACATAACTGGAACATGCTATCTCCCGTGAATTAAATATAAGGTTTCGTTGGAAATTTGATACAGATTTACGAGTTCGACAGAAAGATTTTTAAGTACGACAAGATACACCTGAAAAGGACGAAGTTTAAGACCATAACTTGGTGAAATAAAACTGAAGATGAGAATAGTAGTCCGAAGAATCTAAATACGAATAATCAATCCTCATCTAAAAAAAATGAGAAACGTTGATATCTACGTTATGTCTATTGAGATTAGTTAACATCTCTCCATTCGCTCCAATCACGAAGTGCTCTTCATTAATACGGCGTTATTGGCTTTTCCATCTGCGTCACGTTTTATTTTGCAGAAGAACTTTCCGAAAAGCGAATAATGTCTTTCCGGATCGATACAACTCCGAAGAAGCAACGAAGTGGAATTATTTACATAAGGCCAGTTTGGAGTCGCCATTCAATCATGGATTCTTCTATTCGTTTAGTGGGCAGACAAAGAGAGTGAAAAAAAGAAAAAAAAAACGAAAAGGAATAAGACATTAGGCAAGAAAGAACCAATGGAAAAAGGCTTACTTTGTAGAACCGTTTGTCGAGAGTGATTATATTTGCTCGGTTCTAAGTTTGTCCTTATTGGGGATTTTGTCAAATACTAGAAAATATCAATAATTAATAGTAAACGACAAGAAACATCGAGACACATACCACGCTCATATAATTATCCACAGACACATGTTTTGTTATTTACGAATGATTACCGTAACTGAACCTAGCGAAATGATAAACCAGAACTTCAGAATTGGAAGCTTACACCACTGACCAAATAGGAAGAGTGTTTTCTATCAAAAAAAGACATAAATGAGACTGGCACGAACACATGCATGCACACACACATGAAATATATATATATATATATATATATATATATATATATATATATATATATCGTTCTTGTACTTTTAATATGAGTCTCGACTTATTCTCCACACTCGCTCTATCATTTGAAGATTTTTTATAGCATTTCCATGTAAGACTTTTTTGGAACCAAAAATCTTCGTGGGGATTTTTTGTCTGATTTTGCTCCAACCTTTTTCCTTAGCGATAATCGCCATTTTATAATATTATTCTTTTAATCATAATCCTAACTTCGATTCTGCTCTATTTGTAACGTGTTGTTACATTCCAACCGCACGGACCCGCACGTTGTCTGATACTGTCGCAAATTAATAAACAAACAAATAAAAAATAAATAAATAAAAATCAGACTTCACATGACATTTTAAGTTCAAATGAAAAGCAACAATAACGCATCTTATCTTCCAAATCATGTTGGCACACTTATGTGTTTTACAACGCTCTGCCATATAACATGTGTTTTTTAAAAGTCTCTCTCCTCGCCACCTACGCCGGACATAGCTGGTACTTTCGCGCTCTCGTTTTTACACGCCCATTTTCCTGGGCTCGCAGGTTGTTTCTCTTTATTTTTCTCGATCACGTGCTGTCCTTTTTTCTCCCTCTCTTTCTCTTTCCCGTCACGTTCACATTTGCTTGATTTGCATATGCGCTAAGGCGGCTTCTGCTAATATTTTCGCTAGTTAGTTATTCTACGTCTGCTGATCTTTTTATACACGCACCGTATGCGCTATGTTACATTTTTAGCGATCTTTGAAAACGGTTAAGAAGCATATTTCAGCATTTTTAATTGTTTGGGGAAATCATTCTATCTATCCCTCTCCCTCTCCCCTCTCCCTGTCTCTCTCCTTCTCTCTGTATATATATATATATATATATATAATTATGCTTAATATGAACCAATGGAAGTTTCGAAGGTCGAAATGAGCTGACGTCGATTGACAACAAAGAGGCCTCGACATCAGACTAAGGTCTGGACTTTAGCGTTCAGAGAACCGTTGACATCAAAAGCCCAGATCTAAGTACAATAGATATCTGCAGAACATGTATTTTGTTTCTCATGAGTTTGTGGTTTAAGTTTTTTTTTATATACCAGTGAGCCACTGTATTCTCTCTCATCACTCGTCAATGTGATAGGCAACGATAGATCCAGAAAAAAAAGATGGAAGCAAAGAAGACCACGACAATAACGTCAGAATCGGTGATTTTTACTGAGCTAGGAAGGAACATGATGTCGCATAAAGAACCTCAAAAATATAAGAAATGTTTCTATAATTTCATTAACTATAGGAGTACATTAACTCGTTAAAAATAATTTCAAAATTACCTGACAAATCTAACTGTTAAACAAGTGCGAGAGAGATTAAGACAACTGCACTTAAAAGGACGTCCAGAATCTTTAAATGATTTCTCGGTTGGGATATTTGAATTAGCTAGTCAATGGTTGGCATTCGGCAGGATGCCTCATATTCAGGTTGAATAAACTTATGAGATTTTTTTTAAAAAAAGAGTATAATAGACGTATATTAGGAAAGAAATTGAATGCCTTCTAGATGCTATCCTCGAGTGTCCAAGATCTTTTTGTACATAGGGTTTGTCAGGATAACGTGGCATGAGCACACCTTTTACCTACAAATATTAAATATTACAAATAACATAGTATTCACAATACAAATAAGATTTCCTTGTTATATCCAACCTATATTGTTTTTTACGAGAAATAGTGTCTCTTCTCTAAGTGATGTTACCCCAATTAACAGCACAGAGCTGGATACTCCACCAGACTAGATGTTCTTATCCTGGAATCCAGTATAGCCAAGAGACCACAAGAAAGGTATATTATAACATAGTAAAATGGTCAATTGGAAAGAGGAAACTTGTGTTCTGAACTTAGTTACGAACAGTGTTTGAGAAATAAAAAAAGAACTTTAGTGGCATATTCGAATAATGTATTATGTATTTCATATAGAGATCAAGTGTTATCCCTAGAAAAGGACACGTTGATTTCTGAGAACTTCGACTGAAGTAAACTGAAACACAGTATAATATATAGATATAAAGTTACAATAAAAAATAATTACTTAATGAGCGTCTGTTGTTCAAAAACTATACAAATTAGTAAAATATCATGAAGCCCTTCGCATATCTATGACTGAGTATATTAAGAAGTTCGTTTTAATAATTATACTAGAAAAAGGAGGGGTGTTTTAATATCAACGTAAGTGCGACAAAGAGTTACACTCTATAGACACATATGTGTGTGTGCGCGCGAGAGAGAGATATAGCCGAGACCCGTTAGATCGCAACAACTTCCACTGTATATTCTAGTCTGATTTTATTCGGAAATTCATAAAATGTATCACTTCTCCTTCTGTATAACTCAAATTAATAATTTGATGTTTTATCTGTCGTATCCTGATTATTTTTGTTCTTCTTGTTCTTCTTCTTATTATTATTATTAGTAGTAGTAGTATTGTTATTATTACTAATATAGTTGTAATTATTATTATTATTATTAGTAGTAGTAGTAGTAGTAGTATTTGATATAGAAATATAATTCCCATTATATAAGCAGACTCACGTTTGACACACCGATTACCGTCAAATCACCGAAGTTGAGTATCGATGAGCCTGGCCAGTACTAGATGGGTGACCATTTGGGACTTCCAGGTTCTGTATGTTCTCTCCGCTTATCTCGGCATTGTTTCCAGTCGTCCTGGACTTCTCAAGCAATGCCGATTAAGGAGAAGTGTGGTTGGACATTGCGCAATCCTTGCCACACAATTTCATGCGCAGGGGGGGGGGTATCCTTTGTCCTCCGAAACTGAACGGAGGCATCCATCGATAATTTCCATAATGAAGTATTATTAGTTCTGTGTAGAAGAATTATTGCTTATTATTTTCAAATAGAAGTAATGCTTATTTCACCATCTAATTTACATACGTGAGTGCGGTGTGTAAAGAAGTGCAAATGCAAATATGATGCTGGTGCTGAGGAATTATTCCTTCTTTATCTTAAAATGCGGAGTAATATGAATAAATATAAAAGATTTGTTAAATCAGCACAGGCTTATATGGAGGCAAGAGATAAAAGGCAGATAGCTTATAAAGAAATCGGTGACGTCATCCGTTCATTACAAATTGCGGCTAATTAAAAACGGATTTTTAAAACAACTTAATCTCAGAGATAAAGTATATTAAAGCATATATTTTATTGAAGTAAATAGGCAAAACGTATTTAGAACATCAAGTGATCTCAATTTTTCGAGGCACGATATTTGGTATTTTGTTCAAATACACCAACATTACATATTTACACACACAAAAGTATTTGAGGTGGTTGTTAATTCGACCTCATTTTTTTATGTATCCGTCCTGCTTAGTTAGTTAGTTATGGTAGTTCATCCGTGGATGACGACGTCGTCTTCATTTATTTTTTTTTAATCAACTCTGGGACTTCGTTGATAACTGAAGCCTGATGCTTAATTTGTATTGCTTTGCACAAATAGAGCACAGGAAGACAGCGTTTGGGTTTTGATGGTGAGTGGCTGCCGCTCGTCGGTGTCTCAGTTTGCGACACTTCAAGGCTGCTCTATTGACGAAAAACAATTTACATCTCTCTCTCCATCTATCTACCTATCTCTGTCTCATATATATATATATATATATATATATATATATATATATATATATATATATATATATATGATACAATTGTAAGTTCATGGGAAATAAGCTACACAAAGGTTTATTTCTTAACTAGCAGTTCAGCCCGGCTTTGCTCGGGCCTTATGTACTATTCATAAATTTATATGCATATGTATATATACTTAAAAGTTTGACTCATGTGCAGGTAACCTACATCTAAAATTTCTAGTACTTAGACCGAGAAATGGCGGAATAGTTTGGTAAAGACTGCAAAGGTCTACTCTTTTAACTTTAATCTCTTGGTAACGAAAATTTCGCCCCAAAACTGATTAAAAGCTTGCTGCATACCTGAATACCCTTTATGTAAAATTTCAAATGTTTAGACCAAAAATTAGCTGAATAGTTTGCTAGAGACCGCTAAGGTAAAATCTTTTTTTCCTTTGACACTTTGGCTGCCAACTTTCGGCCAGAAACAGATGAAAAAGCTTGCCGTATGTCTAAATACACTTTATGTAAAATTTCAAATATTTAGAACCAAAATTAGCTGGGTAATTTTATAGACTGCAAAGGTCAATTTTTTTAAACTTTGACCCTTATTTTGATCTATTAACATTTATTGTTTTGGGCTCAAACTAGATTTAAAAGTTTGCTCCATGTCTAAGTAACCTACATCTAAAATTTCAAGTGTTTATACCAGAATTGGCGGAGGAGTTTGGTAGAATCTTCAAAGGTAAAAGCGTTGAACTTTGACCCCTTCACAGCATAATTTCTAGCCGAAAACCGATGAAAAGTTTTTCTCAAATCTCAATATCCTTTATGTCAAATCCCGAGTCTTGAGACTGAAAATTGACGAGTAGTTTAGTAGGCAAATGTACAGACACACACACAGACAATTTTACTTTTATACATATACTAGCATTTCAACCTGGCGTTGCTCGGGTGTTTGGAGGTGTATGCTGAGCAAAAAGAAAACTCAATTTTTTAAATTTTGACCCCTATAATGCCCTCTTTGAATGTATGTTTTGGGCTTAGATCAAGTTAATAAGTTAGATCCCTGTCCAAAGAACCTATTTCTAAAATTTCAAGTGTTTATACCCAAAATTGTCGGAGCAGTTTGGTAAAGTTCTCAAAGGTCAAATCGTTTAACTTTGACCCCTTAACAGCCAAATTTCTGGCCGAAAATCGATCACATAGATTTTCCCAAATCTCAGTACCCTGTATATCAAATTTCGAGTCTATAGACTAAAAATTAAGTTATTGCGAAGGAAAATGCACACAGACACACACACACATACACTTTCACTTTTATAGATATCTAGATAGATTGTTTCAAATGTACTAAGTGTGCTTTTCATTTTAATTTAGACTGTTGACTGTCATATTTTTTCTACTGGCTGGAAAACTTCTTGACTGAAGTAATAAAAGTATTTCGTGCTATAAAAGATTTCAAAGTAAAAATTAATTAATTGCTTTGATGGGCGGAATAATACTTGTCGTTTACATTAATTTTCAATGAAATGGTTGATCCGTCAAATCCTCGGCCTCTCGTAGGGTTTAGCTGAAAGCGTATGGACATTTGAAGACTAGAATGTTCGTATAAATGTGTGTGTGTGTGCGTGTGGTGATTGTTGATTTTGACAGGGGATGGCCTTCTCCTCCGTTTAAACTGTTATTAATACCATTGATTTTCCTTGCATGATTTTGAAGACTGGCCTCTGAATTACAAGGTTAAAAACACAGTTGCCTGTGAAGTTATTGTCAAAGCAAACAGTTAATTTGCGGTCAATTGCAGAAAACAAACCCAGAAGAAGGTACGAAAACTATAAAAAGAAATACATGAATATATTTTTTATGGATTCTTACAATTGGAAAACATTAATCCTGAAAAGAATGTCACGGAAATCTTGGAAAATAATCTTATTAAAAGACTAAAGCGTAAATTGCGCCAAGGTTTGTCGAATAGCATTCACGTAGACACACAGATGTGTGACAAATGTAACCTACTCTTCTATCAAAGCCTGATGATGTCAATCATTTGAAATGTCACGTCAGATCAAGGTTACTATCCATCCTTCCTCGAAGGACAAAACATTTTACTGGGTGTAATACGTGGGAATATTTGTTAACTAGCAGAATGTCTTGAGAGGCACATGGCACTACACGTAAATCAAAATCCAAAGTAATCTGAGCAAACCAGCCGAAGTTACTTCATTTATGCATGCGCGCACACACACACACACACAAACGTGGTCTCCTATATTTTTATTAATAAACATAAATTTATGCAAATTATTTACAATAGTAATATATTAAGGAAACTTCTGTTTCTCACGTGTGGGTGTGTTAAAAATGTTTTCACGTGACGTATAGTTAATTATTTGAATATACCTTTTGTCTATTGGATTTTTTTCAAAAATTGAAGACACTTTTTTACAGATAAAAATTTATTTAAAACTCTTAAGATATTTTATTACAAAGAAAAAATATATAACATGTAGGAAATAGAAGTTTCTTTTAGATTATTATTGTAAAATCATTGATGTTTATTAATGAAAATATGGGTGACCACTTTTTTAAACACTGTATATATAGACTATGACTCAATAAAATAAAATATGTATGACAAAATTTAGATTTTACTAGCACATCGCCTGGCGTTGCTGGGTCCTGAAATACGCTAAAATATGATATTTTAATTCATGCAGATGTCGTATTTATTATAATAGATAAATGACTATTGATTATTATATTGTACTAATATATAATAGTTATTTTAAAAGTTAAAAAATATGATTTGAGTGCAATCAGCTAGAATCGAAATCCAAACATATAGTTCGGCAGCGTTATTCGTGACCATCTAAGTTCTTTACATATCCATATCAAAACATTAAAATAACGTTATTGAACGTATAAATGTATATTTGTGAATATCTTGAGCTAACACATTACAAAGTTACTTTTTTTTCAATTTTTACCCCCAAGCAATGCATACAGACATAAAAAGTGAGTGAAAAGTGATAATGTATGTACATGCATAAATCTGTATGAAAGGTGATTATTTTGGACTTGTGGGTTGGTGCCGAGTCCTCCTGCTCCACCCAGGGTCTGCCAGCGGCCATGTGATTGCATCAGAGGATTACCACACTCTTCGGCACATCCAGGTAGATTTGATGTTGACTTTCAAGTCGACTTCAAGGTAAGGTGGCATGATGTGGCCCTCGTTTGAAACCACACTAAAGACCATAACCGTGGTCTGTCTGACGCTTTAATCCTCCCTGTAGAAAAGTATCCAGTTGAGGGTAATGGAATGAATGTTTTTAGATAATTTTTCGATATTTGTCGTCGAACTATTTAGCTTAAAAACGATACCGATCTCGTGAAAATCTGTCGCCTCTGTCGAGAGATTTAGGCATGCCTACATACATACATACATACATACATTTAAACAGACAGGTGAGATTTATAGTATAGACTAGCCTGAGTGTCCGGCATTGCCCGGGTGTTTGAAAATGTGTGTTGAGCAAAATAAAAAAAGTGGTAGCAGGCCGACAGGTTCGAACTCGTACCGCAAAGGAGAAAAACAATTTAAAAAAAACGTGACGCGTTAGCTGTTGCCTCCATCGTTAAACCGAAAGTGTCGTAGAATTAAATTACAGCTAGACAATCGAACAGAGGCGATAACTTTCGAAAATATCGGAGAAAAAAAAGACTCCCTCCCTTTAGAAAAGTCCCCAGTTGAGAGTGAAGGAATTGTTTTTGGCCAATTCTTTGATATTTCTCGTCCGAAAGGTCGAGCTTCAAAATGATACAGATCTCGTGAAAATCCGTCTCCTCTGTCGAAAGTTTTGCGAGATATACATGTGTACATACATACAGACATACATATCTCCATACAGACACACATTTAAACAGACAGGTGAGATTTATATTATAGACTTGTTAATAAACGAAGAGAACTAGGAAAGCGAGAGTAATAAATAATATTTAAAAACAGCAGATCTAAATACCTAATGAGAGAAGGTAAAGTGAAAAATAAAAATTCAAACTAACTCAAAAAAGCTTAATCTAAAAACAGGGAAATATTTTTGTATGTGTTTAGTGTGATTAAAATATACAGGTCAATACACAGGAAACAAAATGTTGATTAACTCATCTTTTCTAAACTCTTTTTGTAGATGAACTATTTTTCATAAATTTATCTTTCTTCGATACGCTGAAGTATGTTTCTTTTAAGAATGTTTACGCTTTCATGCTGTTTTTCCCATTAAGTACATCGCAAGAGATAACTTGCTGCTGGCCTTGGAAATGCACTCGAAACGCGTGAGCAATTGAGTTGAGCGATGTCTTAGAGCTAATGCTCTCAAAGAAGCTGCAGCTTCACTGGTATAAAGAGAACGAAGATTTCCGTACTCCGAGATCCCATCTCGCTTCAGCTCTAGTAATCAACCTTAGTGGCGCTTTTGTATAAATGACGTATGGCGCGTTCTTAACATTAGTTTTGGAATAGGCAGCACTTCCTGACTTTGTGGATACGATCAACGTGTCAGAAATAGAAATTTCTTTTAGTATAAAAGTAATTTATTTTTGTTCCAATCCAGGTCCAATTTTCAGAGAGCTGTCTATACGATAAAGCGATCTACTGTCATATTCAGTCGTTACGGGGAAGAGGATCAGAGAGATAAACTCCTACCACAATCAATCTAAAAATAGGCAAGAAAAAAAATTTCTGATATTATTATTAATCGTAAAGATTTTTCATTAATTTCCTAGAAAATGTAACTCGTTTTCTAAGCTATTTTGCGCAAATTAAACTGCTTCAGTCAGGCAAATGTGAGCTTTCAAAACGAGTTAAGCAAATCAAAGTAACGTTTTAAAAGTAATGCCTCCTACCTTTATTCTGCCCGAATGGATCAGAACGAATAGAAAATCGCAGTGTTATGATGATTGAACTTATACATTCCTACCTTTTTAAAGTTTCATCTGTCTGTTGCAGATATTGGCGTTGTGAGACTCTAAGACACACCTGCTAAAGACGTGAGTCAGAAGTAGAGATGCGTCATTGAATTCATTCATGCAGAATAAACTGAACCGTGAACATTCACCGGTGCCTGTTGAACGCTGATTCAGTTGATTTAAGCAGTCTCTGTCTCTGCCATCTCGCACTGGCGCTGTCCAGTGCTTTCTCACATTCAACTTTCACCCATCTATCTTGCCCGACCCGCAACTTGCTTCTCGCCACGCGGTGCATTTTTCTCTCGCCGTGATGCTAGCTCGCACACACGTACTAAATTGCATACGTGCTTTAACGGCTGCTGCTGCTAATATTTTTTCACACATGTCCATATGCGCACTGTTAAAAGACCACAAATAGGTCTGAAAGATTCCCGAGTTAAACAAGATGTGCCAAAAGAAAATTGGCTATTAGATAGTAACGATTGTGCGAATAACACTCGAGATGGAAACAGTAGTCCGACTAATCCAAATAATACAAATCCAAACGTTCTTAAAAAATTCAGAATCGTAATAGTTTTTACGATCTTAATCACTTTTTGTTGTCCGTTTAGTTTTATCTGAAAAACAGAAGTTTGAACAAAATTTCATGATAGAATTAATAGAATGGAAACGTCTTTTGGGAACATCGTGTAGAAAAGAAGAACAGGAAAACAGTTTTTTTTCATGAGATTAAACCTCATCATCCAGCAGAATATGTAGCTCGTCACATGAACAGTGCATTTGGTCAGATGATAGCAAAATGCAATGTTGGTTTAGAAAACGTCGTGATAAAGATGTCAATCCTGCGGATGAAAGATGCTGTAGGCGTTGGTTTATGGGAGATAACAAGTATTCGAGAGCATTAAACCAATACAAACTCACATACTCGAGAAGTTGCTAAAGACACCGTCTGTTTTTTATCGTATCATTCTCGGGGTTTTGCAAATGTTAAAAATATACATGAATGTATCGCAATGAATTTATCAAAGTCTGGATAAAATAGATAGAGAATTAGAATTTTTTCAAATTGAAAAAGAAATTATATCTACATTTAAAAGTATCCCCCCACACGCATTGACATTCTACTTTTGAGCGATATTTGTGAACCCACTAAAAACAGAATTATTTTAGAATTTAAGATGGAAAGTTAAATAAATTAATCTCTAATTAAATATGTATAAATTTTAAAAGAATCGGAATCGGGAATCGGAAATTTTGAAAGGAATCGGTAATTGTATCGGAATCGGGAAAAATCGGGTTCTATCGTACAGCTATAGACAATCGGAAGCGAAATACTTTGAAACAACTCGAGAATTCTGTGAAAGATATCGAAACACTTTGGGGTGGGGTTCACACCTAGCGTGATCTGCGATTTTCTTTCCTGGTGTGTTTTGAACCCGAAGTACGGTAGACTCCATGTTGACACAGCGCCACTACGCTTTGTATTATATGAATAAATTGGGTTATTATTTCGGTTCTCTATATATTCCCTGTTTCGGCCGATAGAAACTCTTTTTTTTTGTTTTATTTTTCACGTCAATCTTTTCGAAATTATCTTTGCCGCAAGACTCAAATAACCTTTCTGTCGAACAGGGGAATCTGCACGGAATTTCAAAGCGCAGATTTTATTTAATCGAATTATTTAATCCAAAGGATTATTTTTTCATTCTGTCAATCATGATAAAGTAGAACTGTTAATTTTTGTTTGCTTGTATTATAATATCTGGTAATTATGGACCATTTAACCCCAGAAGCTGTGCATTTTAGTTGGTTGTCGAATGTATATTTGGCATGGTACTATCGTTTTCTGGGAGAATTACTTGGTTGAAGAACTCCCTGGGAACGCAACCAGCTCCCTGGGGGGAAAAAACGATATCAAACGATAGACACGTGGAAACAGCAACACAACAGGCTGATATGTCGTCGTCTATAACCGGCTGGCATAGGTCGCTTCTTCATTGCGTCGTTACAGGCATCTTGCCATCGTCGGCATTATTTTTTTTTATTACATTTTGACAAGGTTCAAAAGAGAGTCGCAAACCTGATAGGCCCTGAACTGGCATCTAAGCTTCAGCCTCTGTCCCATCGACGAAGTGTTGCATCCCTCTGCCTTTTCTACAAGTATTTTAGTGGTGAATGCTCTGACGAACTGCAATCACTTGTGCCCCCACGACGTGAGCACCCTCGACAAACCCGACAGGCTGCTAAATCCCACCCCCACACTGTAGAGATCCCTAGATGTAAAAGATCTTTTTACTCCAATAGTTTCTTCCCCAGAACCGCTAGACTCTGGAATTCCATTCCAGGTCCCTGCTTCCCCAACAGTACTGACGTGCAGAAGTTCAAGTGTAACGTGAACCGACACCTTGCTGCCCAAATCCCTTCATAGTACCCCAGTAGTTGTTGCCCCTGACAGTAGCCCCCTACACCAAAGTGGCAATTTGCCTTGTTTGGGGTGAAAATGTAAAAAAAAAAAAAATGTAAAATTAATGGCATGCTAGAATTTAACGCTTATACAAAAATAGCGAACAAATGCATTTTTATAAAAAAATAATTTTACATTTAACAAGTATGAAGCATATTTAGTTGACACATTGCATGAACACCGAACTACTATATCCCGCGCGTACGGGGTGCAAGCTTCAACTGTTTAATAGAATTATATTTAATTCTCTATTTCTTCATTGAAAGAGAGAAAAAGGAGTGAAAAAACGAAATAGAGAGAGAGAAAGAGAGATGTTTTGTTTTTTCAAATTATAATACCAGCATTATTGTGTACTGGATACATAAACACTTGTCAATCCTCGTGTGCCGACAGTTTTAACCTTTAAAAATGTGTCCTCACTGAAATGTGTGTTTGCCTACACACAAGTAAGGCACAAGGTTCATTAATATAGAAGTCCCTCAGTTCCTTCAAAAAGGGCACTTTCCATTGTGCCACAGTGTTCCCCTTTATTATTTCTGTCTATGACATTATAATAGAGGGAAGCACATGCACATTCAAAAACCACACACATGCATTCAAAATAAAAAGACCTAGACTGAACATCCAGAAACGTAGTGTATGCACTACGATGCACAGCATGCGACAGATCCTACATAGTCGCAACCAAATACCTCAGCAATAGAGTGACCTTACATAAGAGTAACAGAAAAATAGCAGAAAACATACATGCAGTAGAGATTACTGCAAAATGATGAAAATCTTCCAAATCGACAATTACTTCTACTTACACAGCAACAGATTTTATTTAAAAAAATCACTCATGAATTGAACAGAGCTTAATACCAACACGCAAACAAACAAAATGCAAAGCACACTCACATATACATACGTACGCATGTATACACCTCCATGCATGAATCAAAACTGACACATTAAAATACACACATGCTCACACACACACATACGTACGTCTACACACACACACAAAATTCTCCTCATCTCTAATGTACCTATTGGAAAATATCAATCTTACTTTACTATGAGACAAAAAACACTAAGAAATATCGATCACAGTGTCGTATATGTTCTAATGCTACACTTCATTGTTCCTTTCCTCGGTCAGTGAAGGAGAAATCCTTCATGACTAAGACAATTTTAATTTTTTGCCCATCCAGAGTGCTCCTTTGTTTTGCCACATTAAAAAACCGATCTTGTACCTAACTCTGCCCTCGTAGGGAGACAAATAGTAATACTAAGAAATACCTTATCTTTATTAATAAGATAAGGCATTTCTTAGCATTCAAATGTCTATTATCAGCAAATGCTTTTAATCAACACAATATATTACGACTAAAAATATTAGAGTGTCCTGGATTGTTGTTTAATGCATACATAGATATAAGAGTGTAGACCGAAAACAGTCCAAGAACTTCTAACTTTAATCTCACAATGAAATAAGAGTATCCAGAATGTTAAAATTGTCATATGATTAACTATTTACTCATAATTATTAGAGTATAAATATCATGGATATTTCAACAGGCTAAAACGAATGACTAGAAAGAATTAAAACCTAAAAATCAACTTGAATAACAATTCCTCTATCCATAAAACAACACTAAACAGAGCTTATTCACACTGAGAAAGTACTTACATTTCATAAGCAAATACAATAAAACACACGCACACACACACACACACACAAGCATACCATAGTAGTGAAGTACCAATACACCCCGCACATCCACACAAGTAAGGAGAAAAAGAAAAATAAAGGCAAACAAGACGGACAATAATCAATGCCTCTAAACCGACCCAAATAAACGAGCAGATGGACGAAATACACTCGAGTTTGAGAGTGTTTCGAAGCACGCATGTTTTCACTCTTTGGGGAAAGTCTTTTATCGTCAGAATGGCTTAGCGAAAACATCTATTTTTACAAATTTTCTGAGGGAGGACGCGTTAAAAGACACAAGACCGTCCAAAACGCGTAAAAATTATTTCAAAAAATGATTTCAATAATTTGAAAAGTGGAAATATCAAATAATAAAATAAGTATAAAAACATAACGAATGTCCATAACGTTGCTTGCTTAGAATCCTACACCATCTATAATTGCAACAGAAAAAAAATACTTTTATCTCATAAATGCATGAATTCAATCATCATAACATTGCAATGTGATCCATTCAGGCGGAATCGAAGGATAGGAGACATACTTTTTTAAAAGTATCTCATATACATACATATATATATATATATATATATATATATATATATATATATATATATATATATATATATATATATGTATATATATGTGGACACGTTTAAAAAATGATTTTCGAATGATACTGATGTATTTAAGACATTGATATGAAACACGCATTTAACGGAGCTGACCTCATTTGAATTAATTTAATAACACAGCATCAAACGGATATTTGCTGGCCCCACAAAATCTTGAAAGACGATTGTAAAAGTTATTGTTTAAAATAGAATCTTAGCATGAAAGATTATTGGAAAATACAACATTTTTTTAACAAAAAAAAGGGGCACTTATTAATTCTTTTTATTTTTGAAAATATCAAATACATAGTCGTAATCCTTGCACGGTTAACACAGTTCTAGTATATTTCCCTAATCCTTGTTTCCTATATAGTTTACTAACACAAAATACATGCTAAAATGTCTGGTTCCGTAATGATATATCATCAATTTCAAAAAGTTTAATTTATTAACTGTTTCATTACACAAAACACGCCATGTTGGTTCATTCATATGATAGTTCTGAATCTATTAAATTTTATATTAAAAAGTTATAACGCAATCTATTTCAAATTTATAAGGTATTTTTTTAAAATATTTTACTCCGTAGTCGGGTTACTAAAATGTTTTTTTTTTTATAAATTGATTCCAGTCTGAAGAGAGTTTGTAAAAACAGTGGTCCATGGTTAGGAATTCTCTGAATAACATTTTAAACTATATTTTTCTTTTGTCAGACTGAAAGTAATTTTTACTAGTTTTAATAAAAATCATTCCAGACAAAGTATGAAGCCGGTTGTTGTAAGAGGATAAAAGAATGATTATCAAAAACACAGACAATGCCTATTGACATTAGTCTAGAAAATCTCAAGCCTGTTGATAAGAGGGAAATTGTTAACAGGAAAAGAGCCCCACAACGGTTAAGTTCTTAAAAAGAAGTTGTTGGAATAGAATGTTGTACTACAATGAAGAGTACTTGTACAGTATAATCAATACATTAAAACATTAAAATCTCGAAAAAAAAGTTTGTACGTATCCGTTATGGAGTTCTCCGAAAAGTTCACTTTATTTCATCGAGACAATTCGTTATACCAAACAAAAGGTTCGATTTTTAGGAAAAGCTGGTATTAAAGATGGGAAGGGAGTGGCGGCGGTTTAAACTGAGTTATCTCCCATGGTGTGTTCGAAAAATTCAATGATGTCTCTCTTCAACGTGCTGTCATAAAAACATGTTTTTCCGCTTAAAAACAACAGCAACAAAAAAAACTACTCGACCAAAATAAGTGATTTTTTTTTCGGAGATCTTCAGTCCACAACGGATATGTACAATATAATCATTTTTCGATATTTTCATTTTTAATGCCCTGATTAAACTGTACAAGTACCCTAACGCGAATTGATGAAGACCACTATAAAAACTAGTCAAACGAACCGAAAAAAAAAGAAAGCAGGGGAGAATTCAGACAATTATGAAAAAAACAAACGTATCCCATAATAGTATTAATAGAAAAAAGATTGAGACAAGCAACATCACGTCTGCGAGAGAGAGGTTTAAGTAAAGAAGAAAATTAAATGCTAATCGAATTTCAGATGATTTTCTACAATTTGTCAATAACTTTTAAATAGGGCGGGGGTTCACGAGCCCAAATATGAAAACAGATCTGAGAGCAGGATAGAGATAACCTACTTTACGACAAACAGACACAAATACTTCTAATATATGAACGCCATGAAGGACTTTTGAAGAAAGAAACACCCAAGTGTTATAGTCGATTCCGCATCGGGAACAAAACCATCCATAAGAATCTCAGAAAAAAAGGGGCACAACTATGATTGAAAGTTGGGTTTTAGCAGGAATAAACGAAACAAGCATGCTTTGCATTTGAATCCCTAAAATGCAATAAACCCCTTAGGAATTACGTATAAAAAGAATTAAACTAATGGTAGCGATAATATATTGATTATAGATATCGTCATTCTAATTTAGGAAGGTGCGGTTCCATTACATTAACAGAGGTTACCGTCTAAATTTTGCTGTAGTGATGAATGACTGGAAGAAGTCAATAAGCATCTACAATAGTGGCATTAAAATCGTAGATTTTGAATCTCTTCTGTTCGGTTCATTTCAAACGAGTCCCATTATTTCGTTGATTGACAGTCTCGTTCGATATAAGCCGGATCTGATTTGAATAGGCTATTAATAGTAGATCACCGAAAATAGACAACACGCGGTAAAGTTGTGTCGCTCGGGGTAGTTGTAAAAGACAACGGTTTCGCAAAGACGTTGATCATAAAAAGAAAATATACGCAAAGAGATATTCTTAGATTATTTTGAGAAAGAAAGGCGATTTCTGAAAAGGATCTATATCAGAAATGGTAATTCCATAATTATCAACAGCATAACTATACTCGCGTGGATTATTATATACATAAAATAAAATAAATACTGCGTACATTCATATTATCTCCTCTTCCTCTCCGGCCCTGTCGGTGGGGCATTAGAATACACTGACTACCTCCCCCCGCCCCTGCAGAGGGTAAAAGTCCCTCAATGGGGCTCCTGGATATGACCTTAAACTATATCCAATGGTAAGGCCCCAGCTTGTGGGCTTTAGGGAGTGTGGAGCCACCCTTTAATTGCCATTCCTTCCAGGTCCACTCTGACCCAGAATGGTAGTACCTGTTAGGGTTCCAACTATGGGTTAAATAGAAACCGACTTGAAAAGAACAAATATATTCTATTAAATTTTTTTTCTTCAAAATCTTTGGATGCGGCATTAAATAACCCGAAAAGGGTTGATATGCCTTAAAACAAAAACAACCAACCAACCTCTTCCTCTCTCTTTCTCTCGATATATCGATAATTAAACGATATATATATATATATATATATATATATATATATATATATATATATATATTTACTATAATAATTAAATAGATACAGACACTAGTGTTTCATCCTTTCGGGAATCTTCAGTGCAGAATGAATCCGGCATCACAAGCCATCTCTAGCTCGATTAGCAAAGAGCGTATCCATTCGGCTACCATTAACCGCGAGAAATAATGTTGGATTTAAACATTTTATTTTTAAATGTTTTTTTTTACGTTGGTCACAGTGATCTAATCGTTCTACAATGATCTATGCATAATAGCTAAATTGACCGACTTAATTCAACTGGAAGTGCTCAACGATAAGAAACTAGTTTCTCATATATATCTATAATATAAAGCTGAATGTGTGTGTGTGTCTGGTCACGAATAGGCTCCTATATGGTTGACTATTATAGAAAACTGATTAAATATAATGATAGATGTATCGAGACACAGGAATGGGTATGTTTGATCTGGCATAATGACGATTCATTAAAATTGCGGAGACTGCATATGTCTTGTGTTGCGGGGTTCGAATCGTTCGACTGGTATTAATCGTGACACACTGCACTGAAGATTCCCGAAAGTATGAAACACTAGTGTCTATAGGTATTTAATTATTATAGTAAAAAAATAATTATGACAGCCCCTTTAAGAAATTCGTTTCTTATCGTTGAGCACTTTCAGTTGAATTAAAGTCGGTCAACTTAGCTCTTATGCATAGATCATCGTATAACGATTAGATCACTGTCTGACTAGCGTAAATGAACATTTAAAATTTAAATGTTCAAATTCAACGTTATTTCACGCGGTTAATGGTAGCCGAATGGATTAGGTATTCGCTAATCGAGACAGAGATGTCTCGTGTTGCGGGGTTCGAATCGTTCGACTGGTATTAATCGTGACACCCTGCACTGAAGATTTCCGAAAGGATGAAACACTAGTGTCTGTAGGTATTTAATTATTATAGTAAAAAATAATTATATATATATATATATATATGTGTGTGTGTGTGTGTGTGCGTGTATTATCATAAAGTACGGTACGTGTATATGTTTACACATTACTATGTATAAGAGTAATTCTTAATGAAGATATGGATTTTGAAGAACAGTTACTAAGCGTATGGGCTCATCTTGTAGGCTATATTTCTTTTGTGCAGGAAGTAGAAATCCATGTCTGGGGTGATATGATTTTTTTACAATAAGTATTAGACATGAATTAATAAATATTCTAAAAATTTTAGTTTCCTTCGAGTCCGTAGCAAAATGCTAATTGTCTGGAAGACCAATGTTTAATCCTCGGTTATTTCATACCAAATACTTTTAAAAGTAGTACATTCTGCCAGTTAGCTAAATATTTATTATTATAAAGAAAGTATCACAGCCAAGTAGAGTAATCATGAAAATAAAGTGGTATTTGTACTCGCTAATTAAAGGAGAGCTTTTTGGTCGAGATCCGCTATTTTCGCCTGCTTAGCTAAACTTGAACGTTTTAGTGAACATACAATTTGCATGGCTTTCCATCTGAAAATTCAAATATCTCCGATTTGTCTTAAATCTCATTCAGGATCATTAGACACCAATTATACAAGATGACTTAATTTCCATGTCTATATTGTACCTTTTTAGATTGCACATCACGTGATAGGCATTTTCTAGAATTAAAATAATGTACCGTGTTAAACGTTAATATATTCGTCTCTAGAACGGATATTCAACACGTATAAACTATTTTTTCTCGTTTTTCTCATTCGACGTACGTGTGTATCTTCCATGTTTAGACGGAATCCAAGCTACGTTTCATCTAAAACTGCTTCGCTATTTATAGACAACTTGTTGTACGCTCACCAGCGCATCGTTGTTGCTCACTCGGGGAGGGGATGGGACCGGAAGTTTAACTTCTAACGGACTGTTTGTCAACGGTTTATTCCACGTTTCGATTGACAATCGGTCTGAAAGAGAGCCGAGTCATGTTTCCGCTTGCTGCCACATAAGTCTATAGATCCTCGTCATTTTTTATATGCAAACGGAAAGCAACAGGAATGTTTTTATACCTTCTTCGACTACAAGAACGCTCTGTCTAAATCTAACATTGCGTCTAAGGATATTGATGACAGCATTACCATGACAGCTGTAGAACTTTGATAACTTTCACAAAGGTTATCGTCACAATCACATTTTCCCAAAATTCAATATTTTGAAAACTTGTGCCAGAATAAAACAATCTAAAATATATTTCCCTTGGTCTGTGTGTGAGTGCCTTTCTGTTTCACATTTTCTCGAAAACTACTGACCGATCCAGGCAAAATTTTGTATGGACTTTTGTCATGGTCTATGGCAGCGAATTAAGTATCATCATAACCATTCGATGCGCAGTCGGGAATTAATAAGGATAAGTATATAGTCTATCTATATTCAACTGTCAATTTGGTTTAAATCACAAATTCTAATTCAACGGGGTTTAAATCTTGCCCTTTATTAACGGGCTAGAAAGTTTAGTTTTTCAATATTTCTTTGTAATAAATTATTGGCAAGGTGCTTTTCCAAAACTAAACCGTTTAAGTACATGGTTGTTTCATCAATATATTTATTACAATAAAAAAAAATGCGAGCATGAAAATTAATATGGTGAAGCTTGAGCTTGGAAAAGTAAAGGACTAGTTGTTAAAACCGGAAAAGAAACGGACAAGATATTCTAGTAAAAAAATTATAATAAATGTATATTAAAGCTGAACCATATCACTTTTCATGCTCGCATTTTTCTATTGTAATTCATGATTTTTCCAGGCTTTAAATTCACTTGTTCTTTGTTTAATTTCAGTCCTATTTTTTTGGCCTCCATAAACACATATGTAATAACAATGTACGGCACTTGTCTGCTTTCAATAAAATCACCTCCAATTATCCCCCTTTTATGCTTTCATTCTGTCTGCTTCACCTGTTACTTCTCTTTTTGCGACAGCAGTGAATTAGTAGCAACAGTAGTCGCTGAAGCGACGTGGTTGCTCTGGAAACCAGTCATAAAAACGTCGCTCACTTTACATATTTTTACGATTTTAAACACCAGAAAATTCATAACTTTTGTTGTACTGATCGAAAATTGATTTTTTTTTTTTTTTTTTTTTTTACAATATAGCCGAGAAGGTGATCTATAAACTGTAATAATTGTTTGAAATTTGCTCGAAAAATCGGTAAGCTGTGAAGCCTTAAAGAAGTTCTACATGACTAAAACTGACACTTAACCATATATTCCAACCCTATCGTGTTTGTGGATGAAATATGAATTTTATTTATCATGCGTGAAAGAGAGACATCTGTATTTTATTAAAACACATTTGTTGTCCAAACAATTGAATTCACGCATGTTAAAATATCAGTTTCTGGATAATCAACTGTTTAAGATTGCTTTTTTTCTATGAGCAAAGTGTAATATCTGTCCTGATACTGCACTTAATCTTTTACGCGTTCGGCCAGAAAATGGAGGTTTCTCCTAGACTGATAATTTTTTTAATGTTTGTTCCAATCCAGGGTGCTCCTGTTTAGACAGATGGATTTTCCCACACTAAAAGCTTGTGTTTAACACTCTCCTCGTGCAGGGTAGGGGGGTAAATAAGATGGTTTTGTCAAAATGTATTTCAATTATCACAAAAAGAAAGGTTTTGATAATTTGCTAACATCAAACTCGTTTATTTTATCATAATATAATCCACTTATTTATTCATGAATAGCGTGAGGTGCGAATCGACAAGATTGCAGGGACGAAATAAATCTACGATTAGACTAGTGACATGTACCAATCGGAATCTATATTTTATCAAAATGTGGAGAACAGCCAGTAGCCGTTAGTAAAAATGTTATGGTTATTATATTTGTGTTTATTACGTACTAGCAATGTGACTCGACGTTGCCCGGGATTGAATGAGGATTGACGAATTTTACACGTCCTTATTTTTATTATCATCGAAATCTGTGGAATCACCCATTTTCCAATCAAATCAATTACCTGCTCTAGTCGCGGACCCATCGAAGCTAATCGGAATGAGGTTTCGCATGCCTCTCGTAGTGACTTACTTCACAATACATTGTAGTCTATATTGCACTGTAGAGAACATACTGTTAATTTAATAAAATTATTTAAATATGTATATAACGCTTTGAATTAAAGTTTAAAATTCAAAAGTCAAGTATTATCCTTCAATTATGCCCTAAGCAGAAATATTTACTTCGAACGCGACCCTGTCATATCAAAGAACCAGATGTCGATTTTATATGCATGGTCTTAATGCTTGTGTAGTGATGATGAGTTTAAGTTTAAAAGGAGAAAGTCAAGTACCATGATGCAATTGTGCTTTAAGTAGAAACATTTATTTTGAATGCGCCCCTGTCGTATAAAAATACCACGGGCGTTTCAGCTTCTGTTATAATAACACTTCTCAAATGCACTTGTGATGTTAGGCTGTGTAAGGTGTTAACCTTTGTCCAAATTGCTTATTCTTTCTTTTATCGGGTTATTTCGATTATTGATACTTATCGAAAACATTCCGATACAAAAGATATCTAGGGACACTGCCAGAAACATAAAGCACCTTCGTATGTAATTTCATAAAATTAGGCTATTCATGTTAGACTCTGTAGGGAATGAACTAACAAACACACACACACACAGTTCCCTTGGTAGTAGAGATTGTCAGCTCTAATATCTAGTGCTGCCAGATCAAGTCTGAAGATACAAACATTGGTGTTATTGATTTTTACCCCTTGCAGAA
>NC_136504.1:89641774-89671774 GCF_053919585.1 Euprymna scolopes
TGTTGCTGTGCATTGGTGATATATTCATATCTAATTGTCCATACGCGTGTGTGTGTGATACATGTATTTTTTGGACATACTTTAACTTCATGCGTCATTGATCTTGCCCACCTTGAATTCAACTTGTTTTTGGAGAGAAGGCTTGAACCTGTTTGGACGAAACGCATTGACTCGATGATTGGTTTTATATAGGTTTTATTCACTTTCCAGGCGCCAATCGCAAAAGAATAGAAAGTAAATATCCTTGCTTGCGTACTTACTTCTAGGTCTCTATTTTCACACACGTCAGTTGCCTCCCCAGTAAAGGAGGGACGACCTGTTAAACCGTCCGTTCTGCTCAACGTCCAAACTCCAACTCTCCATGATCTCCAGCAAACCTGATCTACGTAACATACATGTAGATCAGATCAGCTGACCAGCTCTTCCGGTAAACTTTTCTACAATATGATGTACCATATTTTGACAGTCTTTTAACATTCTTCACATTCCTCTTCCATCGATTTCTAGATAGATCAACTCTTTCATGTGTTCGACCTACTAAATAACAGTCAGTTTTAAGGTGGACAATGCTGCTTTATGGTTCACCGGCGTTGCCGCTCCGTAAAAAACTTAAAAGTAAGTGAGATGAAAGTGTCACTAGAATGCTTCTGGCAGTGTGAAACTTAAACTGGAAAACACACCCAACCATTAGCCGTCTGTATGGTTGGCTGGCCAGGATCTTTTCATTAATAAGAGAACGAAAAATGCGATATGCCGGACATTCAATAGAAGAAAAGAAGGTCGTCCGTGATGTGGTATGTGGGATCCTCAACAAGAAACTTCTAAAGTAAAAAAACGTACACAAAATTATATACGATGATTATTTTTTTTTTTACTATATTATACTTCGTTATCAATACGCAGCTTCAAACTGAAATGTCTTCGTCCCGGCTTCGTTCTCGTTGTTGTTGCATTATTATTTTTCTAGCAAGATTTATAGTTTTCATTACATAATCAGCAATTAAGTTCGTATAATTCGATCAAATATCTGACGGAGTTATTGTTTTTGATATTCTAAACATTATCTTAGAAATACTTTCTTCAGATGTTATTTGCCAATCCTATTTTTTTTTATTTTATAAAAACATTAACTGCAATACATTAATTTAATTTTCATCTTTAAATTATGGCGGAATTCGATTCCATCGCTTAAATAACGAACATATCCTCATTTAATCATGTTAATTCAGCGCTTATTTTGATGTCTTAATTGCCGCCATCTTAATAGGAATTATGTATCCTTGGAGCCAACCTGGATGGAATCTAGCCGGTCAAAAGTTGCATCATTTTCATACTCAGGACAGATTTGGAAAGTTGTTGAAATGGTTTGGTTGAATAAAACATTCCATTTGTGGCAATGAATCTAATGGTTCGATTTCATCTAATCTTTGTATAAAAACAACATTCGTATGTCTTTCGCGGCATCACAATTAAACGGTTAATCTTTGCGCTAAACTAATTTGAATGAGTCCCTTTATCCCGATATGCATAGTAGTTTATTGTGATTTAAAGTCATAACAAACTTTTTATTTATACTGACGCGTAGAACAGAAAAGAATACAGAACTAGGCAGTGACGGACGCTCCAACTTGTATAATACATTGAAATGATCGTTTTTCATTAAAAAAAAAAAAAAAACATGATGGTGATTTCAAAACATCGAAAAATAGTATCGTAGCGGAGAAAAATATTTTAAATTCCAATTAAATAAAAAATAGAAGTTTATTGATTACGACGCAAACAAACATTAATAACTTTAGTCAAAATCGCTAACCACACTTGACAGCGGAAATAATTTAATAATTAGAATTTTCAAGTATCTATGGCGATTCAAAGCACTATACGATATTATGTAGACTGGATGGAACACTGTGTATAATCATAATTACTTTAAACGTCTACATAATTTACTAATAAGCGAGTATTTAATCAATAAAATGTAATGAACAAAACAAGCTTAAAAAGGTTGAGTCTTGAATGGGAATGTAATTTACAATCACTTTATTGTTTATTGATATTTTTTAGATGGAATTAGAAATTTAATGCAGAGTGGACAATTCGCAAGTTTTCCAGACTTTTTTTCTAACAACAATGAAATGTTCTCATCTTCAGTTCTGTAACTACTCAGATTTTCTGAGCATTTCGTTGTCTCAATCAAAACGACAACAAAGTGTAACAAGAACCCATACCTCCCTCTCCATCGTGTTTCGATACTCGATGGCTGACTTATATCGTTTCTCAACGCTCATATCGCTTCATGTTTAAATGAATATGTCCTCTATAGCATCCGATATAACTGATTGGTTAACCGTCAGTATAGACAACTAAACACCTTCCAAGAGACTGAATAGACAGTCGTGGTAGACCCCCGAGTGTGCGGCCGCCATTGCACTCAGAAACCACTATTTCAATTTCTTTCAACGTAATAGATCTTTATTTTAGGGTAGTTTAATATGTGGTGTTTTCCCCTGAGATCTTTATCCCATATATGACCTCCTCCTTTAGGAATAATAAAGCATTTTATTTTTCAGGATACCAGCCACAGGTTAGTAAAAAATAGTTATTAGTTTTGTTAACACTACATAGTAAATATCCTGGCAGTTGGTTTCCTTATTATTTATTTGTTGCTAGGAATAATGTGTAGTTTCTGTTCGTATGCTACACTTAGTTAATTCTGTTTTCAATGAAAGAGGAGTTCTAGAATGAGGCAAATTTTATTGTTCCTGTTTACTTTGCCTCCCCACGAGGGTAGATTTAGACACCAGGATCGTTTTTAATATGGAGAAAAGGCTCAGAAATTAAAAATTGTCTCAGCCGTGAAGGATTTCTCCTCCACTAAGAAAAAAAAATTATATTGCAGTATCAAACAAATAATACACTTTTGATCTTGGCCCGAAGGCCACGAATATTGTTGTTCAAATCCAGAGTACCCTTTACTTTACAGAACTAGTAATAGTAATACAAGTTTATTCAGGAAAACTCATACTCAAACAAAACAAATTTGTGGAAGTATGTCATATTTTGGGGAACAACTGTCGAATGTTATCGCCCTGCACGTCCTCCCTAATTCTTCTTTATTCGGCTGCGTTTAAAATCAACCTGCAGTTGTTTAAACATTGTTTTACACTACACAGAGCCAGAATAAAATTTATCACGGTATTGCATTGTTTGAACATCAAAAAATAATACTGTCTCTATCATTCTGAAAACTTGAAATAAAAGTGTCACTTAAGTAAATACAATTTACAAAGAACGAATTTGATTAGACTCAGAATTTGACGCGTGATATTTGAAGGTTAGCACTTTATAGAAATTATAGATTTTCAGAAGTTGCGCCATTAATATGTCAAATGTTTGACTTATTGTGTGATGCGTTATTTTGAACATGGAAATTAATTTAGTTTTCTTATGTATGAAATCAATTATGAAACAAAAATTTCACAAGTTAACATACGTCCGCTGACTCGGCACTGTTTGGTTACAGTAGGAAGGTGAAGTGCTTGAAAAGCAAGAAACTATATTAAGAAAAGTATAGGGCCTCTCTCACATACATCACTTAGTATTTCGAAATGGTCATCCATTCCATTACCGACCATGCTATGCAGTGCTTAACACGAGAACATCTTCGTCAACGTGATTATGCTATTTAAATCAATTACTTGTCTGCATTTCAGAAACATGCAAAAAAATTACGGAAGGCATTTGTGATGAAATTAAGAGACTGATTAAAAAAAAATTTAAAAAATGATAAAATGGAACACAGCTTGGTTTCATCAAATAAAAACCGAATCAGATCCGTTAATAAAGATTAAAATTTGGCAACTAAAATCAAATTATTAGTGATCAAATTATATTCTTTAAAAAGAAATCGCGTCGACGTCAATTAACTCGTTTTATAAAATGTTACATTCTACTTTATCGTTTAAAATATTCTATTCTGCTGTTGTTTCTTTCATAGTTTCTATTTTTATTTAATATTTCCTTTTTTTCCATAATTTTAATAGAAACTGTAAAAGTGAAATCACTGATATTACGTTTCTGAAGTTTTAGATGGGAATTAATTATTCGTATTATTTGGATTCTTCAAACTAATGTTCTCATGCTGAGTGTTATTTTAACAACGTCCCGATCGATGTGACCGTTAATTATAAATAACAGATACATTATACTGTAATCTATAATATAAATCTCGCCTGTCTGTTTAAATGTATGTACGTTTGTATGTCTGCCTAAAACTTTCGAGAAAAGCGACGGATTTTAACAAAATCAATAGTGTTTTCAAGCTCCGCCCCTCGGACGACAAATATCAAAGAATTGGCTAAATACATTAATTCATTCACTCTCAAGTAGGCACTTTTTCTATAAAGATGAGTCGCTTTTTCGCTGATATTTTCGAAAGTCATCCCTTCTTTTCGATTGACTAGCCTTAATTTAAACCTAAGTCACTTCCGGTTTGGCAACGGCAAGGACGTCACATTTTTTTCTGTCCCATTCCTTTCCTCCTTCGCAGTACGGGTCCGAGCCTGCCTGCCTACTACCACTTTTTTTTGCTCAACACACACCTTTAAACACTCGGGAAACGCCGGTGACCCGGGCTAGTCTATTATATAAATCTCATCTGTCTGTTTAAATGTATGTATGTCTGCCAGAACCTTTGACAGAGGCGACAGATTTTCACGAGATCGATAGCATTTTGAAGCTCGGCGTCTCGGACAACAAATATCGTAAAATTAGCCAAAAACATTAATTCTTTCCCCCACTAACTGGGCAGTTTTCTACAAGGAGGGGTCGATGTTTTTGCGAGCAATTTTTGCTAGTCATCGTATCGGTTGGATTGACTTTGCCTAATTTTTACGTTTCGAACTTCCGGTCGTGTCATGGAGTAGCGGGAGGACGTCAGATTTTTCTCCAATTTCTTTTGCGCCTTCACGTCACAGGTTCGAGCTTGCCTGCCTATCACAACTTTTTGCTGAACACACACCGCCAAACACTCGAGCAACGCCGGGCACCCAGGCTAGTAAGTAATAAGTAAACAATAATACATAATATAATATATTATAATATAGTATAATATATATATATATATATATATATATTAATAGTGATTTTTAAAATAAAGAATAAAATAGGTTAAGACTCCCAAAATTCGTAGTAGAACTGGCTGCAGTCATTAGAGAACTTACAAAAATCAGTTGTAAAAGTGATATTCTCCTGAAGGTTATAGGTTAAATTCCTACTGTAGAGGGCCGAAAATACAATTGCAGAAGTTCTTAGGACCTCTATTCAGTCATGGCTGACGGAACGAGGGCATGCTACCGTCGTGAAGTAAATAAAGAACTTCGTTTTAAATATCTTCTTAATTCTCATGTTTGACAGAAAGATTCCCGAGTTCGACAAGATATATCTGAAGAATGTCGTAGGTTACATCTACCGAAACGTTGTGAAAATGACACTTAAAATAAGAACAGTAGCTGATGAATCCAAATAATACGAATAACCAATCTCCATCTCAAAGATTCAGAAACGTGATTCCTCTTTATACATCTCAAATTTCGCATTTTGCGTTCATCGAATTGCCAGTATATTGAGATAGATCCCCCCTTTTTCGTTCTTTCTACCCTCCTCTCTGTTTTACTTACTCTCTGTATCATGTTATCTGTGAAGCTTATACCCCTGTCATCATCGTACGCTTGATTCTTTTAAATGTTACCAGATCTCTTTTGTTTTATACGAAGAAGAACGTCATCGAGATGATTCTTATAATTATTTAGTTTCCATTAATTTAAATATACTTATGAATAAGAGGCACTTTGTGTATGGATGTGTAAGCTTGTTCAGGACAGCAAGCCCGATATTTTTGAAATTTTGCAGAATTGCATTGGATGTGACTGAGGGTGTTCTTAGAGCCATTTTGTGTTGGAATGCTGATTTTAGAAAGAGCCATCCGATTTTCACTGAAGTTAACACCTCATACAACCTGATACCACAACTGCATTCGAAAAGTTTTATCACCGTACAAGCAGGACGGTCCGGCTTATAAAATCAACAGGAGTTTAATTGATAAGTCAGTGCCGCATTTGAAATGAGTGTTTTTGTTTGGAGCGCATATAAAGATTGAAACTTATGTTTTGCATTTTAAACTCGAATTAAAGTGATTATGTAAACATACTTTCATAAGATCAACAGTAGGCTCTCTACAGTGCAAAGTGGGCTCCAATGCATTGTGATCTAAGCTAATGCGCGAAAGCATGGACACCTTCTTCCAAGTGCAGGCAGTCGATCGTTTTGTTTAAAAAATGGGGGATTTCACCGATTTAAATAACAATGTATAGGAGGGTGAGAACGTTCGTTGATCCCCATTCAATCCTGAATAACGTCGAGTCTCCCTGCTAGTCATTAATAGATTAATCAAACTTGAACTCATCGCATGCGTACGTGCGTGATTTTTTTCTTCCCTGGGGTATCAAAACTATTTCTGTTAGCTGCAATCAAAAAGTTGCTGCATTATAATACAATTGGTTTTTCCTCGTTGATTTTTAAATGAAATAAGTTTTATTTATTTACAATATATTGTACTGATAATTGTTTCACGGTACGTAAACGTAGAAGTTTTACGTAGACACTCAAGTTTTAAATGAAATTATTAATAATAAATACGTGATAAAAGTCAGTCCGTAAAAATACCAAATCGCTGACTTCAACATCCAAGCAGTTCATAAAATGAATAAGAAGTAGGCAGAAAAACAAATAAGAACACTGAAATAAAAACAGAAAATAAAGAAAAACAGGAAAAATAGGATGTTTTATTCAGACTACTGTTCTCATAAGTGTTATTTGTACATCGTTTCGCTCGATCTTGAAGTTGAAGTCCAATGTAAACCAATTCAAAGTCCAATGTGCAAGGGACAGGAAAGCGGTTCGATCAGTACACACACAGACACAGTGACACGCCACCAACACGATCAAGCGTACACAATTACCAACCGGCCGTTCTTTCCTCCCGCCTTGCCTTCCAAAACGACCTGAATTTATAGTTGTCGAAGACCAACTGATTTGCATATATGCACGAGATTTTGCGAGAGTTTCCGAGATCATACCATTACAAAACGCCGTCGGCGCCATCTTGGAATTCTTTTCTTATCCTAGCCTCGCAGCGATGACAAAGCACACACGCACACCTAGGTCGTTTGAACGGTAAGCCCATATTTTCACAGCTTTTGCCACAGATCTAACCTACGACATTCTTCAGGTGGAGATTGCCGTACTCGGATATCTTTTTGTCAAACTCTGGAATCTGCACAGAATTTCAAACGAAACTTTTCATTCAACACACGAGAGTATCATGCGTCCGTCTTGTCAACTAAATCCTCGTGGAAGTCTTAAGTAATTCACAATAATATGCTTAGTGTCGCCTGCACTGAGAATTGAATCGTCAACCTTTAAAACGATGTTACAACTGAACAGCGTAGTACTTTATCTGTTACGCTACGTATCTTTGGAGACAAAGTTTAACAGAATTATTCCCGAATTCGACAAAGTACAATTTAAGGTCTGAGGTAACATCGGTGTTTGAGCGACAAACACTCAAGATTTGAAAGTGATTCAAGCTATTTAAATAATGTTAATTATCAATTTTCACCTCCAAAATTCAGAAATGAAACTATAAACAGTTCCGAAAATAAAGTGAACAAAGGAATAGGTGAAAATGCAATAAAATAGGTGATTGCCATGAAAATAAACAGTAGCCCAACAATGGTAGAAATATTCAGAAAAATCCTTGAATATGGACACCAACTCATCAGGAAAGTAAAATTAGAAATAAAACAAACACTATAAAAGGCATACACACATGTGCTAATATAAATCCTGTGTAACACTGTACAAGGTATTCGTGAAGTGCCACGGAGGATAAAAAGAGAACACCAGCCAGACCTGAAAATTACTGCAACATTTGCGACGTTTACATTCAATAGAAGCTCAACAGTTGTTTATAGGGAGAAATCAACGGTTAACAAATGTTGTTATTCCGTAATAAGGCGAAGGAAATTGCTGAGGAGAGAGAGAGAGAACACCAACCTAATCACCAATGGAATCCTAGAATCTTAGTAAGCTTATTGTCACTCGCATTCCAGCAAAGGTTAACGATTGTCGTCACGAAGAAATTAATAGTAAAGTTATTCCGAGAACCAATAATTTTCAAGGAATCTAGAAAAAAAGAACGATTTTTAGAAACCCTGGGTGGTTCGTTGTCACTTCAAGAAGCACGGGTTGTTGTTGCAGTGCGCAATCACTCATAAAGATTTGTATAAGAACGTCAGTTGTGTTAAAAATATTAGCTCGATACAAAAGTTATTGCTGATTTAATGTCATCCTAAAACGGAAAAAAACTATTTATGTAAATTTGTATTCATTAAAACAATGACCTTGCTCTCTATGACTTGTCTGTCAACGAACTGAAAAAAAACTCCCTTTTTGTAAAATTATTCAGGTTTAGTTGTGAGATATGATGATAACCTAAGACGATCTAAATCTTTTTGTAATCGTCGGAATAAGTGATAATCCGAATGAGAATTGTAAAAACATGAAACTCCCAATGAAAATCATCTAAAAGAGCTTTTGTGCGTAGTGTTTCATGATGGACGATAATTGCCTTTTGAGATGTGAATAATGCCGAAAACTCTGAAAAATGTTTTAAGCATCTGAAAGTAATATAGTTAATAAATCATGATTATATGCTTAAGTATTAGCAATATGCATAAAATAAATTGCAGTCGTTCAAAATACCCCTTCAACAATCTGGCAAAACTTTTGTACGGACTTGATCATTTAGGTAACAGCACGTTAAAGACGTAGAACTTTAAATAAAGTAATAAAAAAAAGGATGCAGAAAGAAGGAAAACAATCTTTAAAACATCTGCAACGAATTAAAGGATGCTGTAAAATTCTGTAGAATCAACACCTTTTCAAGTCAATGGCGCCAATCCCTCCGAAAAGGTTATAAACTACGTATGAAAGAATACTTTCCTTTTTTACAATAAGGTATGAACTTGCTTTTGGTGGGCGTTACTATAAATAGAGAAAAAAAAATCTTTAAACTTCCTTTGTCAGACGATGTGTGATGAAAGCGGTTTTGCGCTTTTAGACAATAGGGCATCGCAGTTCAACATTATTCGATTCTGTAGGATTTCTCTTTCTGCGTCTGTTACCTGTTGAAATCCAAAATGTCGACCTTTCCCAACATGACGTTAACTGAAACAATCGTGCATTCAGAGAGGTTCGCGTTTCTATCGAACTAAGCTGCTTCATTGCTTAAGTATATCGGTTTTGAGACTCGCTTCTGATAACAAAATCATCGAAATCAATAAATAAAATAAAGTTCGAAATAATAAACCAGACAAAATACATAATATAACAAGCATATGATAAAGTTACGGCATGTTCCCTATATTTGTTGGCCCTGTCTGTGGGGCATTAGAATACGCCGACTGCCCCCGTGCAGAGGGTAAAAGTCCCTCAATGGGGGTCCTGGATATGACCTTAAACTATATCTAGTGGTGAGGCCCCAGCTTATGGGCTTTGGGGAGTGTGGAGCCACCATTTAATTACCATTGCTCCCAGGTACACTCTGACCCGGTAGTACCTGTTAGGGTCCCAACTATGGGTTAAATAGAAACCGACGTGAAAACAACAAATATACTCTATTAAAAAAAACAATTCTTCAAAATCTTTGGATTCGGCATTAAATAACCCGAAAAGGGTTGATATGCCGTAAAACAAATACAAGCAACCAACCAACCCTGTATTTGTTGTAATAAACATCTGTTTTAATACGTGCATAATTTTATTTTACGAATGAATCATGGCAAATATCGCTCCGTGTTTAAAACTAGTTCTAATCATCTTTAATATTTAATTCTTTCAACAGTTTCCTTTTTATTAGTGAAGATGTAGGAAGGCTAACTCTAAAAGCCGGAGCCCTTATACTCAGTAAAACTCGATCTTCTTAGATAAGAAATGTTTGTCCATACTCGTGTAAAGCATGCGTTATTTATTTATTTGTTTATTTATTTGTTTAATTATTTATTTGTTTATTTATTTATTTATTTGTTTATTTATTTATTTGCTCATTTGTTTATTTATTTATGTGTTTATTTATTTGATTGTTTATTTATTTGTTTATTTACGTGTTTATTTATTTATTTATTTGTTTATTTGCTTATTTATTTATTTACTTGTTTATTTATTTATTTATTTGTTTATTAATTTATTTATTTGTTTATTTATTTATTTATTTGTTTATTTATTTATTTATTTGTTTATTTATTTATTTGTTTATTTGTTTATTTGCGGCCTATTATCTTCATCTTCATAATTGTTGTTTCACGGCGTTTCGTCCATTTATTCCTCTGGCCTTCAAAAGCTTATTAACCACGACGGAATAGGAGTGCTGAGGAGTCTCGTAACTATCCTAAGCAATTCCTGTCTTCCAGAGTTGTTGTCATCTCATCACGTTTGCCCAATTAATCTTCTGGCTTGCTTTGGGTACGATTGTGGGCGCAGTGGATAGAGGCGTTAAGTATTTACGGTTCCCGGTTAGTATTGGCTGAAGCTATCGGTTTCAATGCTACCCAAATCAGGCCAGAAGATTAGTTGGCCAAAACGCGGTGGGGGGATGCTTTTTTTCTCTTACCTGCAACCTCTCTCTCAAAGAAAAGACGCTGTGAGCCTGTCTTTGTTTTATCATTATTTCCATGGGAAGTGCTCGTCTGAGCTCCAATCTCTAGTCCCCCCTCGCCAATCTTTAACAAAAAACACTCGTCTAGCTGAAACCACTGTCAATAATTTTCCTCACTATTTATCTGTGCCTAAAACAAAACGTAGATTCCATGATTCTTCTTTCTTAGAATTGCCCGCCTGTGGAACTCTCTTCCGTTTGCCTGTTCCCCACCTGACTGTTAGGGTTCCAACTATGGGTTAATTATAATCCGACTTAAAAAAACAAATATACTCCATTAAAAACCGTTCCTCAAAATAACTAGATTCGGCATTAAATAACCTGAAAAAAGGTTGATATGCCGTAAAACAAAAACAACCAATCAACCAACCACCTGACTACAACTTGGATGTTTTTAAGTCCAACATGAACAAATTCCTGAAAAACCGTCCCCTTAAGTAAGACACTTTATCAAATCTCCATCACTAACGATTACTACGATATTATTCCATTGAGTACTGTACACGCAATAACCCTTATCCCCGAGTGGCTTTAGGGCCTTGATAAGTGGTGACTACCATGTAAAAAATGACGAAAACAACAGTATTCCTATCCTGTCTCAGTTAGCAACCTGACGACAGCCAGAGGAGTTGTTGGCTGAAACGTCATGAAACAACAAATAAAGATGAGGATAAGAATTTTCAGATAAATAAATAAAAAATATACAAATGATTCATTTCAAAAGATTTCTAATAAAAATAGTAAGGCTTACATTGCTCGGCAAATTGACATTTATATGATTATTTGATGTGTTTTCTTCCAAAATTAGTCTCAACATTATTTCATATTACGCATTTAATTAATATTTTAAAAAATCGCGCAAGATAAATGTAAATTTCAAACATAATTATTTGAAGGAATTTATAAGCATGTATACTGTCGATTATATACTACCTCGCAGGGTATTTTGCAAAGTGAGTGCAAAACAATTGTAAATAATAATAATAATAATAATAATAAATCCAAGCTGAGACAGGAAACCAGGTTTGCGATGGAGTAATTCCCGGTTCGATTTCGTATTTCGTTTAACTTATTGCTTTTCGACATAATTTTAATGAGCCAATAAATAATTTAAAAAACAAACTTTGTGTTTGTTTTAGATCAAGCTTCTCTCTTTCTTTAACTCTTTTAATTATTATTTGCCCTCCGTCTCCCCCTCACCCAAAAAGGTTACGAGATGAAAGGTAAACTTGTTCTATTAACTGAAGTACTGTCGCAAACTAATTTAAGAAATGCCCCAAAGATTGCAAACTGTTCAATTGCAGAAGAGCTATGCTACTAAATATTAAAGAGTCCATTTGTTGTATGTGTGCTCCATTCATGTTATATTTAAACAACAATTTTCCATTGTACGGAGCTTCTTTTTGCCTTTTCGATTTTAAGTTATTTTTTTAAATTGACGTAATTACTAGGATACTTCAATTAAAAGTCAAATATGACCAGGTAGATTTATATAGGAATAAAAAGGTGAATCTCATTCGGTATAGGTTGTTTAAACGGTTACATTAGATTTGGTTTAAATGTGCGGTTTTTGAAACAATGAAATGCGAAGACTTTATTTTAAGCGCCACTATATATATATATATATATATATATATATATATATATATATAGCAATTCCAGGACACAAGCTAAATTTGCTAAAACCTATATATATATATATATATATATATATGATGAAAATGATAGAAACAGTATTCCGACGAAATGGAGAGATAAGAAAGGAACAAACCAAGTTGTGGGTACATCAACGTTTCGTCTTTATTGCGAGACTGCCTCTGGAGAAATGAAATAAAGAAAACAAAACACCAGTGCTAATATTTTAACATATGTTTTTGCTGTAATGAAATGCATGATCTTGCTCCATTTCAAAAACAACAAAAAAATGGAATAAGATCATACATTACATCAAAAATATATCTTCAAATATTTGTACTGGTGTTTTGTTTTCTTAATTTCAATAACCTAAAGAAAGTCTCACGATAAAGACGAAACGTTTATGAATACATAACTTTAGTTGTTCTTCCTTCTCTCTCTATCTCTCTCTCTCTATCTATCTATCTATATATATATATATATATATATATATATATATATATATATATATATATATATATACTAGCAAAAGTACCCGTCGTTGACTGGGTTTAAAAACAGCCTACAGAAAATGGAATCAAAATCAAAGCAAAATATGATGAAAGTAAAAATAAAATAGATAAACCCCATAATTTATTATACCTTACCTGTTTACACTGAAACACTTATCACAATCTTCTGTGATTCTATATTAAAAAGACTTGTTAAACTTTGTGACATAGTTCCATTCTGTGGAGGTCAGGTGCGAACGAACACCCCATAATTTTATTATACCATATTTCTTCCAACTAAGACATAATTATCAAAATATACTTACCCAGAACATTATGAAAAGTCTTTATTAAAGTTTGTGCCTATTTCCATTCTACAGAGGCTAGGCGCGAACGCAGACCCCATAATTTTATTATACCATCCCTATTTAAGTTAAAACATACCTATTAAAGTATTATTATGTACATCTATATCAAAAACACTTGTAAACGTTTTTTTTTTTTTTAATTTTTAAATTTTTTGTTTCCATGCTTTGTGGACCAGGCGCGAACGCAGACCCTACAATTTTAATGGACCACTGTTCTGCCGGATCAAAGATACCCATTCCTGTGTCTCGATACATCTTCTATCATTATATGTAATCAGTTTTCTATAATAGTCAAGCATATAGGAGCCTAAACGTGACCAGACACGCACACAAACATACATTCAGTTTTATATATAGAGAGAGCGGAGTTAAATAATAAAACCGACGGACACTATTGGTCCAGGGAAACATGGTCTTCCTTATACTTTCCTGTGAAACATCGGGAGAGTTCCGCTACTTGACTTTTATAATGTTGACCTTTTAGCCTGTCCCTTATTTCACAGTTAAGTATTGATTTGTTTTTTTATATTGAAATTGTATAAACATTTTTTTTCTGAAATGGCGGTTTCCTTTCATTATTGAAATCTGATTAACAATATTTCCGTTGGTGCTCGATTTGATGAAATCATTTTAACGTAATTTTAAAACTATTAATTCTTTGGTGTACAATTTTATGATATAAAAATTCCATTGTAACAATCTGAATTGATTTCATAGAATTATTGAAAAAATAAAACATGACATCGCATTATTCGTCGATCGAGAACGTTCGTGACGAGTCATTGATAAGAGTAGTAATTAAAACTGGGATGCTTTTATTAAAGGGGGTTAGTGTCTAAGCTAGCAATGAGAAAAGTTGAACACAATGAATTTGTCTGGAGACGCATAATATGGAAATCGATGGGACGGCGAAGAATATATAGCATTCACACAATAGCATTCTGCAAGAATAGATTAATTAGTGTCTTTTAAAATCAAGAATTAAATTTTTTGTGATGATATAGATTAGTTATTCGGCGTTTTCCGGGCAAAAATTGCATCTTATTTCTATTAACACTCTTATCCTTTCCTATCCATTAGCCTTTTTTTCTATTGTCTCTGTCTGTCTGTCTGTCTGTCTGTCTCTCTCTCCTTTTTTTTCTATTGTCTCTGTCTCTGTCTGTCTGTCTGTCTCTCTCTCTCTCCCTCTTCCGCACAGCGCATTACCGTTTTTGAACACGCATGCAGACAACTACTTTTTATAGATCTCTCGATAAATGAGTCGGCATAAGGGGAGTAAATCCTTGATTTAAAAACAATCAACACAACTCCCGTCGAATGAGTACATAAACTGACTGTGAAACTGACCTCTCTTGACGAAATCTGTCAGAGTTTATGGTCAAGATGTGTGGTCCGTTTTTGTAGTTTTTCTTCTTATTAATTGAACATATACATGTGCACATACACTAACAAATTTATATAATAGAAAACATGTCCGGAAAAAGTAATTTCAAAACTAAGCGTGCGTGCTGTGTTTATAAACAGCAATAAATTTAGTGAAAGAAAGTCTATAACCCAGCTGATCCAATCCTTGACCTTATTTGCCTATCCTGTTTCTAATCTGCCTTGAATTGAAGATGTCTGCTTACGAAAACGAAATCACTTTATAAAATTTCTAGCAAGGAAATTCGACGTTGCCAGGGATTGAAGGATGATCAACGAATGTTTCACACTCCTATGTTTCTATTGTCATGAACATCGGCGAAATCACACATTTATCAATCAAATCGATTGATTACCTGCTCTGGTTTTGAACCTATATCAGTGCATCGGGAGAAGGCTTCACATGCCTCTCCGCAGTGACGTAGTCTACAATATATTTTAGTCTAGATTTCACCCTAGACAACCTACTGTTGATTTTATAAAATTAGGTTGTATCTATATTGGCTTGGATTTAAGTTTAAAATGCAAAAGTCAATCATGCTTCAATTGTGCTTTAAACAGAACATTCATTTCAAACGCGTCCCAAAGAACATACTGCTTACTTTATATGTCAGGCCTAATAATTTGTGCGGTGATAATGACTTTAATCTAAGTTTTTAATGAAAAAGACAAGCATCATGGTGCAATTGTGTTTTAAATAGAAACATTCATTTCGAACGCACGCTTATCATATCAAAGAACCTATTGTTGATTTTATATGCCGGGTATTTCAGCTTATATTATAATAAACAGGTCGGAGGTTTTATAGAGCGAACCCTTGTGAAAATAACATTTAAGATAAGAACAGTAGTCCGAAGCATCGAAATCATAGCAATTCAAATAAGTAGGTGTTATTTTAATGTAAGTTAAATCGTATGTATAAGACACCGGTTCAGAGATTTTCCAATAATTACAGAATTTTTCGACTATAATGACCAAAAGAAAGATAAGGCGCAGTGAAAAATAATGAAAGTAATCTGTATAAGGTATATACCGAAAACGAATTTCATAATTAAACTGCGAGCGACGCGGGGTCATCCTGCTAGTTACTTCATAAAGTTGCATATTGTTTATTTCTTTGCCATTTACAACCTAGCTAATTAACAGAAATGGATAAAATATTTTCAAATACATTAAAAAAATTCAAATGAATAATCTAGTTTGAAATATCGACAACACATTCGCACAGCCACATGCAGTGTCCAAAATATTATTCTATTGGATAATAAAACATTTTTCTCAAAGTTAAAAGGAACATAAGATTTCCTGCTGATAATCCAATTATTTTTGTTAAAGGCACTTCATCCAATATGAACAGTATAACTTTTTAATAAAAATGAAACCTCGGTGCAGGTATCTTTTTATAATTAAACTCTAAATGATTTACAGACATGCAAGCAAAATCATACACGAATTAGGTTCGATCATCCATTTTATAAGAAAGCCGAATGAATATTTATTTGTTTTTAGTTTGATTGACAATTCATAGATTCACATCATTTTAACCATGTGTCCAACAGCGTGAATTAGCCCATCAACTATTCCCAGTTTTTCACTCAGAATGTACACGCATCTTATTTTTATGTGAATTAAAGAGTAATTAAAACGAATAACATCTTTGTTGCGTACTTTTATTAATAGGCTCGAATGCTATTAGTGCGATTTAATCATATAATGGGAATGTTGAAGTAAATACAAAACGCACACACACACACACACACACACACACACACACACATATATATATATATATATAAGGTGAACGTGTGTGCCTGTGTGTGTCTGTGTACATTTTCCTACGCAATAACTCTGTCTATTTTCAGTCTACAGACTCGAAATTTGATATATAGGGTACTGAGATTTGGAAAAATCTTTATAATCCGTTTTCGGCAGAAATTTAGCTTTTAAGGGGTCAAAGTTCAACGATTTGACCTTTGAAGATTCTACCAAACTCCTCCGCCAATTTTTGGTCCAAACACTTCAAATTTTAGATATAGGTTCCTTGGATATGGATCTAACTTAATAACTGTATTTGAGCCCAAAACAATAACTATAAAGGGGTCATAATAGGGCTCAAAGTTAAAAACAATTAACTGTTTTTTTTTCTTTTTTGTGTTGCTCACCATACAACTCCAAACACCCGGGCAACGCCGGGTTCAAATGCTAGTATATAAATAAAGTACATTGCGGCAACACTTTTTTCTCTTATGCATGTTTCATTGAACAGCAAGGATAATTCATGTTTGTTTTCTTGCAATTTGTGCTTTCCATTTGGCGGGTTAATGTTCGATCGTTCTGTTCGAGTATAAAAGAAATTTGCCTGAATCGCGAACATTTTGACTTCCATGAGTAGTTTTCCAGCATGTGATGAAATTAAAAATCGCGTTTGATGAATTCATTGAAAAGTCGTTTAAAATCATTAAAAGCATTTAAGTCTTCCCTTTTATATTGAGCCTGACTGATGGTCGGTTTGTTCAAACTTGTAATTTTGTTTCAATTTACTGAATTTAATTTTAAATGTTCATTTATATATATATATATATATATATATATATATATATATATATATGCGTGCTTATATATGTATATGTGTGTATATATGTGTGCGTGTGTTTATATATGTGTGTGTGTTTGTGTGGATATATTTGTGTTTGTATACATATGTATATGTATGTTTTGTCTACGATTTGAAAAGGGAAAATTTTCCCGAAATATATTATGATATTGTCACAGACATAACATCTGTATTTAATACAATTGAATAAATATATGTATATATAGACATGTGTATGTACTTACTGATTTGTAAGTCGCCACTTGTTTTCCTCTTCTCTCTTCAACACCGACTATATCTCATTCCTCGCATTGTGATAGCCTTCTAAATCTCTAATATATATACGTGTGTGTGTGTGTGTATATATATATATATTTTTTTCTACATACAATGTGCGAATTTACCCTATCCTCATCAGTCGGCAGGGTGATAACAGTTTTGGTGGCTACGGCGGCACTACCACCCTTAGCAGCATTCGTCACCGGACAGTTTAAAATAACCATTAATCATGATATGTTGTAAGTATTTACAACAAGAGTCAGTTGAGAGTTGTTACAACAGAGATTAGTCAACGGATTTTCTTGATAAAAAGCGTTTTGTTAAACAACTAGAAAAATTCTACTTTTACGTCATCTTGATGCCTATTGGGCCGTTGTCTGCAGACGCTGCAAAGCACGTCTCAAAGCTTGGCCATGTATGCAAATATTAAAAAGAAAATAAACCATGGAACACTCCACAAAATCATGTCATCCAACTTCAATGGGCGGCACGTGGCACAACCAGCCCTTCTTTAAAACGAAGAGATTCATATCGCTCGTTCTTGCGCTTATATATATATATATATATATATATATATATATATATATATATATATACTAGATTGAAAAAATATTAAAAGACCTGATAACGAACACAAAGATCGAAACGCTATAGTAATACCTGAATTATAAACATTGTGCAATTTATCAATCAAAACCAGAAAAAAAAACTCATTTTATGGAGAACATAACAAAGAAACTTAAAAATAGAGAAAATACGGTGGTTTTCAACAAGACTTGTTTAAATATTGACTAATATATATATATATATAAGTGTCAGAGCGATTAACCAGACTCGGGACTTTTGGAGTATCGGGGTCGCAAAACATTGTGCCTATTTTCCGATGCTAAGAAAACGATTCCTTTAATTATATTTTTGAATTTGATTTTGTGTAAAAGAACTATTTATTATTAGTAGTAATAATAAATATTTGTCCCCCGACAAAAGGAGGGTGGAACTGAAAGTTCACTCTTGTCTGTCCGTCTGTCCGCACTTTTCCCAATAACTACGCCTTGGAATTTTTTTTTAAATTTTGCACTAACATGATATGAGTAAAAAAGTAACAGAACGGATTTTCGAGAAAAATTCTGGTTGTCCCCCCTCCCACTTAGGGGTGTCTTTCGGGTTAAAATGGTTAAAATTGACACTTTTTTTCTTATTAACAAATAATTGATGCCTTGGATTTTTGTAAAACGTTCAGAAAAGTTGTAACTAACTAATTTCTATATAATTTTGTCTGTCCATACTTGTCCAAAATTTTCTTTGTATGTCTATTTAGCAGTTTTGCATGGTGCTGAACTCAAATTTAAATATGTAAAGATCTTGGGGACTTTTGGGGCTAAATGGGAAGGGGGCAAACGATAGACTTCATCATTTTTTCTTTTTCTTTCTTTTTTTTTTTTTTTTTTTTTTTTTTTTTTTTTTTTTTTTTGCATGTTGCAGAACTCAAATTTATATATGTCAAGACCTAAAACTTTATTGTTTGTTCATTTTCACCAGGATTTGACGTCCCCTGGCGACTTTTGGGGCTTAATGGAGGGGGCAAATGCTGAACTTAGTCATTTTTTATGCCTCATTCACTGTGTACTCATGGCGGACCATGAATGCTTCACTTGTTAATTAAATTTATTAGTAAGACTAAAATATATAAATCACACCCTCAAGTGTTTTTTTTTACGTTTGAGAAAATATACACATATTTTAATGTTTTTTTTACGGCCAAATTTACTATTTAAATGTTAAATATTTAGAGATTTATGTGGAATCAGAATCGGTACCTGTATCGTAATCGGGAAGTTAGATCGGATTTTATAATTGTATCGGAATCGGAAAGTGTATTGGAGTCGTTTCATCGCTAATATATATATATATATATATATATATATATATATATATATATATATATAGTCATCCACATACAGTACTGTTTCGCTGTTTCACAGCTCATCAGTGCGGCTAGATAGGCAACTACCTCAAGCCATATATATATATATATATTAGTTTGGAGGTTATCTTGTTTTGTTGGGAGGTGTATCTTGAGCAAAAAAAAAAAAAAAAAAGCGGTCAATTTTTTAAAAACTTTGACCCCTTACAATTTATTGTTTTGGGCTCAAGTAAAGTTTAAGTCAGATCCATGTCCAAGGAACCTATATCTAAAATTTCAAGTGTTTAGTGTTTGGTAGATTTCTCAAAGATCAAATCGTTGAACGTTGACCCATTAACAGAAAAATTACTGGCCGAAAACCGCTCACAAAAATTTTCCTAAATCTCAGTACCCTGTAGATCAAATTTCGAGTCTGTAGACTTAAAATTGGCAGTTATTGCGTAGAGAAATGTGCACATACACGTTCACTTTTATAGATATACTAGCATGAGTGCCCGGCGTTGCCCGGGTGTTTGGAGGTGTATGCTGAGCAAAAATAAAACGGTCAATTTATTTTCAACTTTGATCCCTATTATGACCCCTTAACCTTTATTGTTTTGGGCTCGAATCAAGTTATTACATTTAGATACATGTCCAAGGAACCTATATCTAAATTTTCAAGTGTTTAGACCCAAAATTGTCGGAGAAATTTGGTAGAATTCTCAAAGGTCAAGTCGTTTAACTTTGACCCTTTAAAAGCCAAATTTCGGTTCGAAAACCGATCACGTATATTTTCCCAAATCTCAGTACTCTGTATATCAAATTTCGAGTGTAGACTAAAAATTTACTGTTATTGTGTAAGAAAATGTAGACACAGAGACAGACACACAGACACGTTCAATTTTATAGATAGATATATTTGGGCTGTCCTGATACTCTATCGATTTTTTTACTACAGCTTTGCTCCTCTCTTTTCACTGCTTGTCATCTATTTCGACCTGCAACTAATCAGGCAACCCAGAATGGTTTTAAGAGGTTATTAAACCCAATAAACCTTTTTTTTCCGTGCGTAATTATGAATCCATTATTATTGCTATTTAAATTCCTGTTGGGCAACAAATAAAGAAATGCGTCTATTCAAAGAATTATGGAAGACAGCAAAATAGAAACAAAAACTATCAATTCAACAATTCGCTAAAAGCTGACTGTTAGAATTTTTCTTCTGTTATTTTTTTCTTTCTTTTTAAATGTGCCCAAATATCTCTATTAGAAACTCTGTCGGTCTTTCGATGCTGTGCCCTTAATACTTCTAGTATATTTAGTAAATACGTTGTTTTAGTGATTTCTTTTTATGGATGGTTTTCTTATAGAATCAATATTTAATTCTGGTTAGTCAGTTCATTTAGTAGATAGTTGCGCCATGTTTATTAATTTTTTTTTATTTCGGACTACTAGTCTCATCTTTATTATTTGTTGTTTTTCATCTTTTATTGGTTTGTTTATTCACAACGTTTCGGCACTCTAATTCCTCTGCCCTTCGTCAGGTGGTAACCGCGACCGATAGGAACTTCGAATCTCCTAACTGCATTCTCAGCCATCACTGCCATCCGTAGTTGTTGTCGTCTCACCACATTTTGGCCAATTAACCTCTGGAACGCTTTGGGTGGGATTGAAACCGCTATCTTCAGACAATGTTCATCTGGAACTGTAGAGATTCAACGTATCTATCAACTGCGCCACGGGCCCCGAAGATCGATCAAGGTTGGATTCTTTGATCTTATAAATCCACTTTTATTTATTATCTGATCTTCAATAGTCGGGTCCGTACCGATTGGTATATATATATTATTCCTTAATTGGATTTCCTTTTTGAGATGAGCATTATATATATATTAATTTATTTTTATTTCGGACTAGTAGTCTCATCTTTATTAGTTGTTGTTTTTCATCTTTTATTGGATTGTTTATTCACAACGTTTTGGCCAACTAATTCCTCTGACCTTCGTCACCTTACTGCATTCTCAGCCATCGGTCGCGGTTACCACCTGACGAAGGCCAGAGGAATTAGTTGGCCGAAACGTTGTGAATAAACAATCCAATAAAATATGAAAAACAACAACTAATAAAGATGAGACTAGTAGTCCGAAATAAAAATAAATTAATATATATAATGCTCATATCAAGAATGAATTCCAATTAAGGAATAATATATATTGCGCCATGTTGTTAAGAATAATAAAATTGAATCCGATTTAATTTTCTATAGAATAACTAGAGCAGCTCGGAATTATATAATATCTTTAAAGGGGACATAACTCTGAATTTTTCAATACAACGTTACTTACACAGATTTTGAAACAAATTATGTATATTTGTATCTTTATTGAAAAAGAAAATTCTACACGTTGTATGTTAAATTACACCGGGGCAAATTAGTATCTACGAATACATAAGTAAATTATAGAATCTACAGAGAAAAATAATTGACTACGAAATCTAGTGGGGATTGTCTTTTACTTTTTCCACGACCCCCTTTTCATAAGACGGACGTTGATAGTCTCTCTACTTCACTTAATTCCTATAAAAAGTGCTCGACCGAGCTCCAATTTTAGTTCCTATTATATAGAGCACTACTGGGGAATTAAAAGTAATCTTAACAATATTTATGATCGTTTTTAATGTCTAAAATATGTATCAAGACGAAAGGTATTTCTAGGATAGAAATATTATGGTAGAAATTATTAGAAATGTTAACATAGGGATGGTAAAGCAAACAAGAATATTAAAACATAAACAATAGAGATGGTTTTAGTAATGGCATCAGGTGATCTTAATGTTACGTTAATAATGATATAACGAGATAGATTTTTGGAGACGTGCAGTTTAGGTTGATGTCAGACGGGAAACGTCGGAAACGTTGACACGAAAGATATCGTCTCTGCGTGTTGGAAGCTGAAAGAAACGCGACTTTAGCATAACGTAGAAAATTAGAACAGCTCTGATGTGAAGTCAAGAACAAAGTTATATCAACTATATTGCCAATTGTTGTTTGGTTTGCTTCGGGGGGAGATGAACTTGAAAAATGAGAAGAGTCAAAGACAATAGAGAGAGAGAGAGAGCTGTGTTATTTGCCAGTGTGCTACACAGATTGAATGTTAATGAAATGTGTTTATTATATCTGAAACGCCCACACATACATACAACAATAAAAGAACATTTATTTTAAAGTTAAAAAGGCATATGTTATAGAGATTCTGTTTATATACCGTCCGACCATACAACCCCTCGAGATGGTCAAAAGAGTGAGACTTATCTCTCAATATGAACAAATTCAACTATATTCCAAGTAGTCAGAGGATGAGAGAGGAAAATATACATTTTAGCATGTACGCAATGTATTAAATGTCGAGGTTGCTTTATATCATCTCTCAGTAGGTTCTTCTTTTTGCCAACGATGTCAAGATCATTGCTACCAAAATAACTTGGACAAGTCGATGGCTCATCCAAGCCAGTGCTATATAGAGCATTGCCAGGAGATGTCAAGTAATCATAACAATTATTATTATGATCGTTTTTAATATCTAGAAAATAGGTATCAAGACGAAAGATATAAGATAAGAATATTATGATATAAATATATCAGGAATGTTAACGTAGGAACGTGAAAACAAACAAGAATGTTAGAACATAAATAATGGAGATGGTATCACGTGATCTTAATGTTACATGTACTAATGACGTAATGATTTGAGAGACGTGCAGTTTAGTTTTGAGTTTTGAGTCAGACGGGAAATGTTGGCAACGTTACTACAAAAGATACTATTTTCACGTTTTGGAAGCTGGCAGAAACGCGATTTTTGCATAATGTAGAAAATTACGTTTTTTTCCGAAAAAAGATCACGAATATGGTGGCTTCCTTCAGTTTTTATAGACTATGGATACCCACTGTAAGGGTGCCTGCGCGCGAAGTTATTATGGCAAGAGTTGCGCAGTCTCCAACCACACCTCTCCTGAATCGACAGTGTTACATAGCAGTGGCAAGTGAAGGTTCAGGATGACTGGAAACAATGCCGAGATAAGTAGAGAGCTCATAGAGCGCCTAGAATTCCCAAATGGTCACCCATCTGGTAATAGCCAGGCTCAAATTTGCTTAACTTCGGTAATCTAACGAGAACCGGTGTGTCAAATATATAACATTGCTGCTTGATTTTCTTCTGAAGGAGATGAACTTGAATAATGAGAAAAGACAAACACAACTAATAGAGAGTTGTTCTTTGCATTACGCTACACAAACTGAATGTTAATGAACTGTTTTATTATATGTGAAACATCCACGCATACATACAACAATAGACTAACAGTTTAACCACTAGGTGTAACACTGTATATATATATATATATATATATATATATATATATCACAACGTTAAATGGACATAAGTTATATAGGCCTTGTTTATATACAACCCGACTATATAACAGTAAGTTATCTACATATATAAAAGCGAAAATGTATGTATGTATGTGTTTGTGTGTCCGCTAAAAACTTTCGACACACAGAACAAAAATTCACAAACTTAGTATCCTATTGAAGACCCATTTTTCGCCCGAAAAATATCGAAAAATTGGCCAAAAACGTTAACTTTTTCACCCCGAAATCGACAATTTTTGACAGTGGGGGGGGGTCAACAAAAACAGTTCTCTCGTAACGACGACCGGTTCTACGCATGCGCCAGATGACCCCGTGACCTGATTTACTTAGAATAGTTGAAGAACTGACTAAATTTCATGTACGTCGTGTTAGATCAGTTGGTTAGCGCGTTGGGTCATTATCTAAAGGTTTTGGGTTCGAATCGTGGTGTGAGATGTCTTCTTTTTTTTTCGATTTTTTAAATTTAAATATTGAATCAGTGTTATTTAAGCCATTTTTCAGGTAATGTTCGTTTTTCTGTTTTTTTTTTTACTTCGCTTATCCACCCCCGACCACACACCCCAAACACCCGAGTACCCACCAATTTTTTAAATTTTAATATCGAAACAGGCTTATTTAAGCCATTTTTCACGTGTTTTTTTTAACGTTCGTTTTTCTGTTTTCTTTTTTGTTTTTTTTTTCAGATTTTTACATTTAACATCGTCCGTTTGCCTTACGTTAGGTTTTTGTGTTTTTTTTTATGTTTTGATTACACACACACACCCCTGGCGACCGGGTCCCCCCCCCCGCTTAAGTTTTAACGTTCGTTTTTCTGTTTTCTTTTTTTACTTCGCTTATTCTAAGGTTTTCATTAACAACCACACACACCTCCAAACACTCGGGCAACGCCGGGTACCCCCCCCCCGCTAGTCTATAATATAAATCTCACATGTCTGTTTAAATGTGTGTATGTTTGTATGTCTTCCTAAAACTTTTGACAGAGGCGACGGATTTTCACGAGATCTGTATCGTTTTGAACTTCGACCTTTCGGAAGACAAATATCGAATAATTGGCTAAAAACATTCATTCTTCACCCGCAACTGGGCATTTTTCTACAGGGAGGGGGTCGCTTTTTTCGCCGATATTTGCAAAAATCATCCCCTCTTTTCGATTGACTAGCCTTAATCTAAAGCTTCACACTTCTGGTTTGGCGACGGACGCAACAGCACAGACGTCACGTTTTTTTGTCATGTTCTTTAACTCCGCACTATGGTCCTGGATATGGCCTTAAACTATATTCAGTGGTGAGGCCTCAGCTTGCGGGCTTTGGAGAGTGTGGAGTCACCCTTTAATTGCCATTGCTCCCAGGTCCACTCTGACCCGGAGATAGAATTTAGATCGAAACCGACTTGAAAACAACAAATATGTTCTATTAAAAAAAATGTCTTTAAAATCTTTGGATTCGGCATTAAATAACCTGAGAAGGGTTGATATGCCGTAAAATAAAACCAACCAACCAACCAACCTTAGCAGTACGGCTTCGAGCCTGTCTGCCTACAAGTACGTTTTTTTTTTTTTTTTTTTTTTTTTTGCTCAACACACCTCCAAACACCCTGGCAACGCCGGGCACCCAGGCTAGTTCAGATTAAAAGTAAAAAGTGAGATCTGGTTGTACTTTCGCCAACATTGTAATTCTCATTGCCTTTATTTTTATTTTTATTTTTTTTTTGCGCTAATTCTCACTAGTCTATTAGTGATGTTTCTGAAAAACGGAGAAATAATTGTTTTCAGAATCTATCTATATGACGCTTGTAGTCGGTTAACTTTTAACTTTAACCTAAAAGTGATATATTTTGAAGCCTTTCATCAAGTGGCTTCGTGTTTTTTTTTTTTGGAGGGGGATGATTTCCATAAAAAAATGTTTCTTTTTCATCATATCATTACCATTTATTAAATCCCGAAGGCCACTCAAGGATAAGGGTTGATGAATACTGAATGAAAATTTGATAATTTATTTTAAAGAACGGCTTTTCCAGAACCTGTTCACGTTGGACTTGAAAACAATATCATATTCAGCTCCGTAATATTTTGTGTCACAGACGAGCAGCTCTAGGAAAAAACTCTGCTAATGGAGCTTTCGTTTTTAGTAAGCCACGAATAGAGAGTAAGTGAGAAAGATAAAAAGAGAGTTTGCAGAAAGGGGAAAAAGATACGCCTACTAGATTTCGAAATCGTTTTTTTACCCGGTTGAGGTAGGAAATGATGCTTTGAACAGCACTTGTCCGGATATGGCAGTAATTCATCCCATGGTATACTTGGCTTTTATACAAATAAAGGGTTGCATCGACAGGAATATATCTATCAGGTTAAGAAGAAAGTTCTTGCGGAATTTTTAATTTTGATTTCAAATGATGTATTCTCAAATAAGTTTTAGTTATGATAATTTTACTTTATATATCATTTTAAAGAGCGTTTTTCACTGTATCGTTTAAATCATAATTATTTTAAAGCGAGTATGTCTTTTTTTCCGGGATGTTGAATACAAAACAGAAAAAAAGCTAATTTTAACAATTTTCTTATTTCAAGTCAAGCTAGGCTGAAAAACTGCTGAAACAGCTCGCAATATCAACGAGGCCAACCACTCATGTACTCCCAGCACAATGCTGGTTTAAGAAATTTTGTGGCGGCGACGAGAGTCTTAAAGATGATTAATGTAGTGGTCGGTCATCAGATGTTGACAACGATCAATTGAGAACAGTCGAAACTAATCCACCGACAACTCTCCGAGAATTAGATGTAATGTATACGATGATTTTCAACTCGGTGGTTGGATGCCGACGAATCTCCAGGACACTGCCCGAAGTCAGAGCTGCACCAAAAGAATGCCCTGCTTACTGTTTTGTGGTCTGAGACCAGTCTCATCCGTTACAATACTGTGAAAAAAAATGGATAAAATGCATCAGAAACTTCGACAAGACCCAGCATTAGTCAACAGAAAATTCCCAATTCTCCTCCACGACAATACCCGACCGCACGTTGCTTAACCGACCCTGCAGAAGTTGAACGAATTGGGCTACGAAACCCTGCCTCATCCATCATGCTCTTCAGACTTCTCACCTATGGACTGCTACTTTTTCAAGCATCTCGATAACTTTGTGCGTAAGAAACGCTTAAAAAAACCTAAGCTATATCAAAAACGCTTTCAACGATATAATCGTCACCAGAACGAACAATTTTTACATTACTGTTATTAATACACTTGTTGGGAGTGAAGTAAAGGTCATTCCCGGAAGCTTGTCAAATCATGGTGCTTCTCCCAAGACGAGAATATTTATTAAAATTGGAGAAAGGTTGGGATCAGAGCGCTGATGATGAAAAGAGAGAAGCTTGGATTTAGATGCATTAAAATTAACTAATTACGTTTTTTTCTATTGCATTACCTGCTCAAGATCAGAAGAGAGAGAATCAGAAAGATCTTGGTGATTATCATTTTTTTGAAGTGTGACCATAGACGGTAATGTTGCCCGCATAAATGTCTACAAATGATTTAAGAATGTGATTTGGGGGATCATTGATGAAGATCAGGTGAGGAGTTGGACCTAGAATGGAACCTTGAGGGGCATCAACGTTAATACTATGTTTCTGATTTCTTCCAATAGACTACTACTCTTATAAACCTGGCAGACAGGCTCTAATAAGTGAGAGGATGTTTGCAGCTATTTCGTAGCTCGAGATCTTGTGGAGTAGACCTTTCTGCACCATTTCATCAAAAACCTTTCGTATGTCAAGAGTATTTTATTTTAAAAACGTAGGCTTGATAAAAAGATGTTCTAATCCTGTGTGATATTACAGTTAGCACAACAGTAGTAGATTTAGAAAAAAACGAAAACTATATTGCATGCCACTAAGTTAGTTTTGCTGAGGTAGTTGACAACTTTTCAATTTTTCACAGCTTCCAGCAACTCACGGCGCATAAAAGAAGCAAATCAGCTGCTGTTTTACTACCACAATATAAAAACGGAACCATACTTTTCTGTTCTCCTACCATGTATCTGGTATCGGGTGTCATTTATATGTAGCAAGCTTCTTTGTAAAGGCCTTTCGCCTGTAGGAAACATTATTGCAGGATTACTTCCTTCCAGCTCGTCTTCAAATCCAATGTAAGCAAATTCTATGCTAAACCGAGATAGGTATCAATCGCCGCTTGCACACGCGTGGAACTCTCTTCCGTTTACCTTCTTCCCAGCTGCCTACAACTGGGTTGTCTTCAAGTCCAACATAAACAAATTCTTGATGACCCGCTCCTTAAGTAATCCAATCTACCAAATTTCCATTAATAACAACTACTACGATATTATGCCATTGGTTACTGTACAGTCAATAACCTTATCCTCGAGTGGGCTCAGGGCGTTGATAAGTGCTGACACCTATGTAAAAAAAAATACAATGTTATCATTGTTAGTAGTCTTAGTGTTTCTCATTTTTCGATTCATAATTATTCCACCTCGTAAAACATTATTCTCGAGTGATTCTTGGCCTTAAAAGAAGAGGTAATAGTAACAAAATATAAAAACAAAAAAATAACTACTCTTTTCCGTACTTTGCGTCCCCGCATGTCTTTTCTCAATCTGTTTGCCTCCCTAACGTTGATATCGCGCTTTGATTGGCCGTATCTTTGAAGGATCAGCATTTTGTCTTTTCCATCAGAAAAGCATTATCTAACATAAACCAGAGGCTATTTCCCGCTTGTTTGTTTGTGCTGTTATTATATTTTAAATCATGGATGGTAATGTAAAAAAAAAGTACATATTATAACAAAACAATAAAAAAAGTACCCATTTTAAAAGTATTTTGCTGGATTCTCAAAATAAGTCTCGGCACTACTTTCGAAGCGCGTAATGATTTTAACAAAATTGCTACCTTTTTAATTCTATTAGCTACAGGCAAGTATTAATACTCCGTTTCAGATTTATGTTGAATTTTCTTCGTTTTTTTTTCTTTTTTTTTTTTTGCGTTGTTCAGCGATTTTTGATTTTACATGATGTTTTCGGTTTGAATGAGACAATTATTTGTAAAGTTCTTTTCTTGACGTATTCTGCTTCTTAGTGCTGTAATTATAAAAGACGTTTCATTTTTATTCATCACCTTCGGAATATTCAGCTCAGTATTTCTAGCTGAATTATCAATATTAGCATTCTACCAAAAGCAATAATATAATGTATATCTTATGCATAAAGCAAGTGACATTTTGCACACGCGCGCACGCGCACACACGTATATATATGCGTGTGTGTGTATTTGTATGCATATATATATATATATATATATTAAATCCCCGAAACAGTGTTTCATGGTAAACAACTGATGATCCCTTAAAAAATATAAAAATTGGTATTATAGTAAATTTGAGAGTTGATGCAGTGATTGCAGGTGATTAAATGACTTACTGACTAGATGTTTTTTTAATGAATGATAAAAAATAATTTTTTGTGTGGTTTCAAATGTTAAAAACTTCAAAGACTATATATATATATATATATATCTTCTATATATCTATAAAGGTGAACGTGTCTGTCTGTCTGTGTGTGTGGCTGTGTACATTTCCCTTCGCAATAACTCTGCCAATTTTTTATCTACAGACTCGAAATTTGATATACAGGGTACTGAGATTTGGGAAAATCGATGTGATCGGTTTTTGTCCATAAATTTGGCGATTAAGGGGTCAAAGTTCAACGATGCGACATTTGAGAACCATACCAAACTCCTCCGACAATTCTGGGTCTGCGCACTTGAAATTTTAGATATAGGTTCCTTGGACAGGGATCTAACTTAATAACTTGATTTGAGCCCAAAACAATAAATTTTAAGGGGTCATAATAGGAGTCAAAGTTAAAAAATTGACCTCTGTGGTCTCTTTCAAATTACTCAGACAATTTCTGGTCTAAATATTTGAAATTTTACATAAAGGGTATTCAGAGATATGGCAAGCTTTTCATCAGTTTGGGTCGAAATTTTTCTTTTTTCGCCGATATTTTTTAAAGTTATCCCCTCCTTTAGATTGTCTAGCCTTATTTTTTTTAAAAATGTCGCTTCCGGTTTGGCGGTGGTCGTAACAGCATAAGT
>NC_136504.1:89676774-89684274 GCF_053919585.1 Euprymna scolopes
CTTTATTTAAAACAAAAACAAAATAACTTCTATTTACGTTCTTTTACCAATTTTTTTTCACATTTTTTTGACATCGTAACATATTTTTTTTATCTTTTAATAACACAATAACTCATCATTTTTATATAATAAAAACGTGTATTTCGGTTAACACAAATTCTACTTTGGTATTTTTAAAACTGAATTATTTAGTTTGTTTTCGTTGACATAGACCGTAAAGACTGAGGGAGCATAAAAGAAATTCGCTTAAACTGGAATATAGTCATAAAAAGGTGTTTAATATCCGGAGATATCCCTTCTCTCCAAACTATCTGGTGGAGAGTTTGTCACATGCTTCTTTTTTCGGGGGGGGGGAATTTTCGTGTTTTCATTCGTTCTTATATTCTTGAAATTTTTGTTGGGGTAACGATGGAGTTGATATATAATAACGAAAAACTGCTCAATATTCTTAGTCTAGCAGATGTTCCCACACCGAACTTCATGTCAACCCTAGTATATATATATATATATATATATATATATATATATATATATATATATATAAACGTACGTCAGTCGTGCAGGGAGTCACGACTAGCGCCGACAAATATATATATATATATATATATATATATATATATATATATATATATATATCCTTGTCGGCGCTAGTCATGAGTGACGTACATACATATATATATATATATATATATATATATATATATATATATATATATATATATATATATGTGTGTGTGTGTGTTTAGGAGAGCTTAGAGAATGGACACCCAAACCTTATAATGTTAAGAACGCCTTTTGGAATAGACATCTCATTTTGTGAGTGGTTGTACAAAAATTTGCCCGAAATGTAACTTTGGTAATCGCTCTCGGGAATCGAACGCTCAAATACAATGAACTAACAAAAAAAATTGCTGGTTACTGTGTCGGTTGCTCGTGCGTTCTAATCTGGTTGGCAGGGTACAGTTCAGGGTATTGTATTAGTGCTAGAAATACTGGAGTTTAGGTGGCAAAATACTCTCGAACCCATTATCACATAAAAGGAACTGAATTCTTGTAGTCACCTGTAGATTACCATGTCAAAATGTAAACAGCTTTTAAGAAAGTGACAGCTTTAAATAAGCCTTAAAATGAAAAAGGAATGTACAGCTTTTTAAATTTTGTTATTAGCTTTGCGAGCCCTAACAAAAAATTAAGCTATCCCCTAAAAAAATAAAATAGCAGCGAGTACCCGTGCGAGCGAAAAAATTAGCCACAGTAGCCGGGCTCGAACGTATAACGCTGATGGGGGGAGGGAAGGTGATCTAAAAATGAAACGTTTTAGTCGACTGGATTTTACGTACGTATTGCGAGGCATATAATAAAAAAATTAAATCAAGGAAAGAAAACAATTGATTTATTGTTTACTTTGGCATGGCTTCTCTCTCTCTCTCATATATATACATATATATATATATATATCGCTATGTTCGTGTATATTAGTTTCCATAATGTCGCGTACGCTTGCGCTTCTAGAAAACCTCCAATTTTGTCGGTACATTTGTTTATCTATGCATAAAGTATAAATTATGATAAACATTAAAATAACAAAACGAAGCATTGTATTCATAGGAATAAAGAAAAAACTATTGGTTTTGTGGTTTACTTTAGCAAGGCTACGATGATGACAGCGCTATTCTCTTTCTCCCTTTCTATCTCTGCTTATTTTTCTCTCTCTTTCTCTCTCCTACCCTGTTTATCCGATTATCTCTATCTCTCGGTCACTTTCTCTAACTCTCTCTCTCGTCTTCTGTAGCTATTTCCCTGTATATTATTGTGCGCATTGTCGCGCTCGCTTGCTCTTATCGGAAACCTCCGATTTTGCGGGTACATTTGTTTATCTATGCAGAAAGCGTAAATTATAGTAAACGGTAAAATAAGTAAACGAAGCATTGTATCCACATGAATAAATAAAACAATCAATTTGCTATAGGCTATAACGATTGGAGAGAGAGATAGAGAGAGAGCAATTATATTTGTAACAGTATAGCGTGTTCGTTTATTTAATAATAATGTGTAATCCCGAATAAGCGATTTGTCGGAGGAAAGCCAATGAAAATGGCAGGAACTTGCGGAGGGAGAATTTTTTTCTGAATTTTAAAAAGGAAAGGTAACGGTTTGTCTATGAGTTCCTTATGCAGTTACGTATTTACGTATGATGTGAATATTTATACCCGTTATAGGCTAGTGGCGGTGAGAGGACTTTAGAATTAGAGGGTAAATAATACTTACTTCCTTTAAAGATGGGATAATGTGATAATGGCGCTACTAGGATAAAATGTAAGATTGTATTATAACGACTAACTATGCATAACTTGTCGTTCTACAGTTAAATAATATAGCGGCTAGTTGTGTAGACATATTACATTTGTATGCGGCCTCTGCTTTTGCAAATCTATGGTGCTTTGGTGTAGAGAGGAATTTCGAATCATGGCAAGTTCGTAATAATTTTAAACATCATTTTATCCAATATTTACTCATTATGCTTACCCTTAGTTAGGGTATTTTTGGTTTTTGTCAGTGATTTTGTTTTGTGCATATGGGAATTTCCCATACTCCGAATTCACAGGTAAGCGTTGATGCTAAGACGATGTTGAGTGTACTTGATTTGAGTGTACTCGATTTTGTGTTTGGTTCGGCGTTGTGTCTGCCGACACAGCGCAGCCGATAGTTCTGAATAAAAACATCTTATAAATATTTACACTGGAGTTCGGACTGTTAATTTGAATCCAGAATCGTAAAACTGGGGTTTAGGGGAGGGGATATCGATGTTGGTGAAATGTGTCTATGTTTCGATGTAAGACTTAATCTTTTATATTGTTTGATATTGTTTATTTTTATTGAAAACTTCATTTTCCTTTGTTGGTATTAATTATAAAATTCTAAATAGTTATTACTTTTTAAATACCGGTAATATTAAAATCTATATACTGCGTGCCTCGCACGTTTGTGAAGATGTATGCACGTATAAGATGGGGTTTTACAGTACTTCGAAAATTAAAAATGACAAAAATATTTACTTTATAGCTTACTTGCAGTTCAACCCGAATTTGTTCGAGCCTTAAGTACCGTTTATAACTTTATGCGCATATGCATATTCATATTAAAAAGTTTGATCCCTGTCCAGGTAACCTACATCTAAAATTTCAAGTAATTAGACCCCAAAATTGCGGAGGAGTTTGGTAGAATCGGCAATAGTCAACTCTTTCAACTTTGACCTCTTGCGAGCAAAATTTTCGCCTCAAAACTGATTAAAACGCTTGTTGCATGTCTGAATACCCTTTATGTAAAATTTCAAATGTGTAACTCCAGAATTAGTTGAGTAGTTTGCTGGAGACCGCAATGGTAAAATCTTTTGAACTTTAACCGTTTGGCAGCAAAATTTACGGCCAAAAAACGATTAAAAATCTTGCCTTATGTCTGAATACACTTGACGTAAAATTTTAAATATTTAAATAAAAAATTGATTGTCTGAGTAATTTAGTAGAGACCGCAAAGGTAATTTTTTAAAGACTTTGACTCCAATTTTGACTTCTAAACATTTAATGTTTTGGGTTCATATCAAATCAAAATATTTGATCCATGTCCAAGTAACCTACATCTAAAATATCAAGTCTTTAGACCAATTTGGCGGAGGAGTTTTGTAATAGAAATGTACACACACACAGACTATTTCACTTTTATAGATATATAGATAGATTATTTAGAGATTCAAAAAATCGAACTAGGTAATTGAAATAAAAACTTTAGAACAATTTCGATAATTGTCTCGGAATTGAGGGAAATTGCATGTGTTCTACAGATGTTACATGATAAGGGCTGTCCCCTGTTCATGTAAGTATAAAAATAGAGAGATTAGTTAAAATGAAAATAAGAGAAAGCAGAAATCGAACCCTGGACATAAGTTTTAAAGAACAATAGGTTTAAATGGAATGTCCAGTAAATTGTTAATTCGGATGAAATAAATAATAAATAAACTATTCAATTGTTAAAAGAATGTGGATAATAAAATATGGTTAAATAAATTAGATATGTAGGTTAAATTCCTTTGGGGAAACAACACAAGAAAAATAGGTTATTGGGAAATCAATGTCGGAAACGTTCAAAGTCGCGCATGTTGAAACACGTGAATTTTGCTCACGTGGCCGGGATGCATGGATTTCTCAATATAGGAGGTGGGAGTTAGTTGGTCGTAGATAGAGTCAGAGACAGTCAGGGGAGACAGAGACAGGCGGACGTCTGAAGCGAGACGTCACTTCAGAAACTAAGATGTGAAACTTTGAGTTCTTAATGAGGAAATCCCGACGGGTCGTATTAAATAATTTATCATGTGTTTTAGATAAAGCTCACCTTTGTGTTTGTGATTTCTACAAAAAGGTAAATTGTATTGTTATTATATGTCTGTGTTATAAAATGTCATTACATACACATCTCTCTCTCTAAGATACAACATCATATGTAATAAGACAAGAACTCTCACTAAGACTCATATTTTTACTAATAAGAACTCACGTAACATACGCGCAGAAGTGGTATTGTCTAATACTAATAATAATAAGTATATAACACAGAATCATTAGATCTTTTATCTGCTTCATTTGTTCAAGTTCGTTTGACTTATTGGTCTACTAGTCTCCATCAGTTTACTGTTTTGATACCTCATTGTAATACAGTTTCCTATTCCAGTAGATTCATTGTGGAACTCCATTCCCGCTGACTGTTTTGCTTCTTCAGATAAGTTTTCTTCAATATTAAAGCCAATAGGCATCTTCTAACTTTAGATGATATCTAGCCTGGGTGCACGACGTTGCCTGGGTGTGTGGAGATGTATTGAGAAAAAGTGGGCGTAGGAAGGTAGGCTTGAACCCGTACCGTTAAGGAGGAAAAGACCGTAACAAAAAAAGTGACATCTTTGCCGTTGCGTCCATCGTAAAATAAGAAGTGCCGAACGTCGAAATTAAAGCTAGTCAATCGAAAAGATATGTTCTGTTCATAACTTTATATGCATATGTATATTTAAAAAAAAAATTGGCTGAGTAATTTCTTTGGTCGAGACGGCAGAATAATTTTTTTTAAAAACTTTGACCACAATTTTGACACCTTGATCACTTGCGAAAATATCGACGAAAAAAAAAAGCGACCCATTCTTGCAGAAAACTGCACCATTGAGGGTGAAGGAATTTTTGGTCAATTTTTCGATATTTGTCGTCCGAAATTTCTAGGTTTAAAACGAAACTGGTTCTGTCATGTTCCGATGCGTCTGTCAAAAGTTTGGAGCAGACATACATACAAATAAAGAGAGATGCCGTTTATATTAGATATGTTCCGTTCTTCTTAGCTTTTAACATCAAGTGGTTTCCTGCCTTGTCTGGAGCATTTTACATGAGAAGATCGTGTGTTGACTTTTACGAGTTCTCACTTTTAGAAATATTCTGGATTGTACTTAATATTGTATGAATTGTGTAAATATTCTGAGTTGAGAAATTAATTTTAAAGGGAGGTAACACATAAATAAACATAAACGGATGATATTCAATGGAAGACGCATCCGTTTGAATGCATGAAAGTAAACATTGTCGCTGATCGTAGCCAAGGGTTACAAGAGACTTTTAGCAATTGGTAGAACGCCCGCTAGTCGTGACATTTGAGTTAAATCCAAGATGACTTTCTGCATAAGCTGTGGCATTGACAATCCCGACATATTTTACCTGCGGTTCTGACAGGGATAATTAGCTTTTCTTATGTGATGTACTATCCACATGGAATTATAGAATAACATATACTAGAAGAATATCCGTACTGGCAGTGGTTTATAGTATATATACGTGTATACATTCATGTAAAAAAAAAAACAGTTCAGCCCGGCATTGCGCGGGCCCTATGCTCTGTTCATAACTTTATATGCATATGTATATTTAAAAATAAAATTGGCTGAGTAATTTCTTTGGTCGAGACGGCAGAATAATTTTTTTTTTAAACTTTGACCACAATTTTGACACCTTAACATTTATTCTTTTAGCCTCAAATTAAATTAAAATGTTTGATCCATGTCAAAGTAACCTACATCTAAAATTTCAAGTGTTTAGACCCAAAATTGGCGGAGGAGTTTGGTAGTTAATTCCAAGGTCAAATCGTTGAACTTTGACCTCTTGACACCCAAATTTCTTTTCGAAAACCGATTAAGAGTTTCCCAAATTTCAATATCCCTTATCCCTTATCTCAAATCTCAAATCTGTAGACTGAAAATTGGCAGAGTAGCTTGGTAGGGAAATGTACTGTTACGGACCGGTATGAAGCTGAGTCGGGGTGGATATCTCCTGGTAAGAATCTTATGACTCTAGGTCAGCGCTTCACCCTACGTTGTCCATAACACAATAAAAAATAAAAATAAAATAATGATAAGTAAAGTGTCGTCCACGATTTGTGACCTATTTGACACGTTGCCTGAGGTTCTCCTTAGCACATTTTGTTCCGAACGATTCAAACTCCAAGCAAGAATGACACAACGCTAGAATCTTAAAACACGAATTTTATTCAGAATCCTTAAATTTAAAAACACACCGCAATAGGTTGGGGTGAGGTCGGATGATAAAAAAGGAAACATCTTAAAAGAAGGAAAAGAAAACACGGTGACAAACAAAAAAATAAATATAATAATATGAGAGAAAATGTATATACCATTTCCATTATGGTATGACAGTTCGGCCAAGGACAAGGAGCGGGGATGTCGGGATGGGAAAACATAATAGTCACTTAACTTTATCTAATTAGACTTTCGTGTTTCATAATGTCTCCGCAAATTTCATCATTCGCGAGATTTTTCCTGTTTAGTTACTTCTTGGATGGGACGTCCGTCGACATGACGATATTTTTTGTCGTTGCAACTCTCTTCTTATTCATCTTTAATATCTTCGCCGTCAACTTTTCATGATGTCCATTCTCGGCCGAAAGAATTCAACCCTTGTTTATTTTAGGGAAATCTGTTTACGTTTCGCTTTGGGCATTCCTAAGCATCACCGGCTCATAGCGAATTATTTTTATTTTTTCTTTTGATTCATTATTCGATCAAACGTAAACAAAACAACCGGTCCATTTGACAACGTTCACTGCTCTCTAAAGTCTCTTTTTCTTTTTTTTTCTTTTTTTCTTGTCTCTCAATATTTTTATCCAAACGCTATCGTTTATCACTGTTAAAAGAACGTTCAGTTAAAAACTGCTTTCTCTACTCGTCCGCGTCGACTTTCACTTTTTCTTTCTCTCCCTTTCATCAGCTTCGCTGATAGTGGGCTCTCTCGTGCATTGCGTTTTCAAAGTAAGGGACGTGTGTGTGTGTGTGTGTGTGTCCGCCTCGAACGCTAGTGCGTTATTTGTTTGTTATTATTATTTATTTTTTTTTATTGAATTTAAATTCACGCTCGCCGTGCATGCTTTCATATTTATTTGAATTTAAATTCACCGTTCGCC
>NC_136504.1:89694274-89721774 GCF_053919585.1 Euprymna scolopes
GGTTGTGGAAAATTCATTAGAAAAAAATCTAGCTAATTTACATATTCTTTTAAGCATTCATTTTAATTAATGCCCCATTAGTTTATTCGGTTTACTTATAGGATGACCATCTTTACTTAACTGTTACGTGTAATTATATTCATGCAGATATTCTACATAATTTTACTTGCATATTTGCGTAAAAAGTGTATAGTAAACACAAAACTGTTTCCATATATTTATGTATACGTATATATTTTTGTTTAACAAATTTTGCCTACCAAACTCCTCCTAGAGTTTGGGTCTACAGACATGAAACTTCATATATAAGATATTTGAATCCATGCGGAACTTTATTTTTGTGTTTTAGCCCGGAAAAATTGCCAGGTGAAGGTCGAACGCCGGCATTACGAATGCATAATGTAGTAGATATTGGTTCATGTTTTAATTTTTAGCCTTGCATTGTAAATGGCGACAGACAAATATAAATCGTGAGTTGAACGTTTTGGTTTCGATTTTCAGTGATGCCGCACGAGTCTTCTTTTTTTACTTTTAAAATCATTATTATATATTGTGTCCAACATCTATATATAAAAGTGAAAATGTCTGTCTGTCTACACTTCCCTACCGTACATATCACACTTTTTATATATATATATATACATATGCACTATAAAGTTATGAACAGTACATAGGACCCGAGCAAAGCCGGGAGGAACTGCTAGTCTATATTCCGATAAATTCGTGTTTCTTTTGTATGTATTGATATTCATATAAAACACCCTCTTTTCTATTTATTTAAAAAGAAAGTACAATTTTCTTATATCTTGGTTGTTGTGGTGTAAATGAAGAAAAAAGAAACAAGAACGACCGACCGCGTTTTTGTGTGGCTTACCTCGTTTTCATAATGAAGAAGAAAGAAACAAAAATGGCTGCCCTGTTTCTTTATATGCCTACAGGGTGACCACGAGGTATGCAAATGAGATGCTCCTGATTGGAGATAAAAGAGGAGTGATTTGGGGAAAGAAGGCATTCTGATGTTAGATTGCGAGCAGAGAAGTTGTATTTGTAGAAGCGAAAAGTCGGATTCGGGGAGAGAAAAGCTAAAGTTGAAGAAGTTCGTTTTGGAGTGGAGAGAAGACGCGTCAAGTGGTAACCAGAAAGTGAAAGTTCGGACAGCAGTGTCACGCAATCGACAAGCTATTTCGGCCCATCAAGCAAATTAACATGGCTGAGTGGAGACTGAGCACTCAGATGTTGAGACCCTTTACTGAGGAGGGTGACTTGATTAAGTGGCTGGAGAAATTAAAAATGGTGGCGAAGCTGCAAAAGATAGAAGATGTGGTCACCTTGCTGCCGCTATACTTAGAGGGCGAAGCCTTCACGATTTACCAGCAGATCCGAGATGAAGACAAGGAAGACCTTGCCTTAGTGGAGCAAAGGCTGAAATTGGCCTTCGCGGAGGGCCCATTTGAAGCACTTGGCAAGCTGTCAAGTTTGAGGTTGACCGGCGAGTCCGTTGACGTCTTTACGGCAGAGATCAGGAGACTGGCAGGTTTGGCTGGTTACGTGGGGAGGAGCCTGGAGATGACGGTAAAGCTGTACCTAGTGAACGGCTTCCCAGAGGAAATCTCTGCGAACATGCAGAGAATCACGGGGATCCATTCTATGGAAGTGGACCATCTCTTGGTCCACGCCAGAGTCCTAGTGAAAAATGTTAAAAGCCCAATCGTGGCTGCAGCTGTGAGTGGAAATATGTGCATGAGGCCTCACTTGAATGAGAGGCAGCCGGCGAGGCGACAGGAGGGGAGACCTGCCATCAAGTGTTTCCGGTGCCAGGGTCCTCATCTGATCAAGGACTGCAAAGAGCCGAGACTGGGGATCACGTGCTACCGATGTGGACAAGTGGGGCATATTAGCCGCTATTGTGTTGCTGCACGGGACCAGGGAAACGAGTGAAGGGGAGCTATTGCGCCAGTGGTTACCCCTTCTGTGTGGAAATGACGCATGATGGAACATTGCCTCGATTACCGGTGGTAGTCAATGGGAAGAGAGCCAAAGCCCTTGTCGACACAGGCTGCACTACAACGTTGTTAGCGAGGAATGTCGCGAGGTCATGGAGCGGATCCAGGATTATTAGGACCGTGGATGGCAGGGATGTGAAATGCCTAGGAGAGACGACAGCGGAAGTAATGGTGCAAGGGGTGCCCATTGGACTGCAAGCCCTAGTGTTGAATAATCTGGTCGGTGGTGTCGACGTGATTATAGGTATGAGTGCAATTAACCGACTGGGGGGCGCTACGTTAAGAGGGGGCCAAGTGACGTTTGGACGTCTCGGCGCAGTGGGGATGGCAGGAGTGGAAGGTGATAGAACCGTCAGAACCCCAAAACCGGAGGTTTGCTGCATTGAGGACAAAGATTCCTTAGCGAAGTTTGATGGCGTGAGGTGGACGGTGGAATGGAAATGGATCTCCGGGGCCCCAGAACTACAGAATAAGGTGGGCTGCTACGAAAACACCCTGCGAGGAGAAATAAAAAAAGGATTCGAGGAAGAAGGGGAGAGGTGGATAAAAGAAGGAATTCTGAAACCGTGGACAGGGGAAGAAAAAGGAGTGTAGCCACTACTGGCGGTTGTTCAGCCTACCATAAACAAGATAAGGCCCGTGCTGGATTTTAGGGAATTGAACAGACACGTAGCCTGCCACACTGGAACGGGGATCGACGTATGTGAGGAGGTCATGAGGAAATGGAGAAGAATGGGGCGGGCCACTAAGATTGTCGATCTGAAATCGGCATATCTGCAGATCCATGTAGATGAAAAACTCTGGCAGTACCAACTGGTCCGGTACAAGGGGCGGGTGTATTGTCTGACGAGGTTAGGCTTTGGGCTGAGTTCAGCCCCCAAAATTATGACTGCCGTGCTGAAGACAGTGCTGAGCAAACACTGTACAGTGGAGGAGGCCACTAGTTCGTACATTGACGACATCCTGGTGGAGGAGGCAGAGATGACAGCAGAGAAAGTAAGAAGCCATGTCGAGAAGTATGGGTTAACTGCAAAACCGGCGGAGGCCCTAGATGGAGGAGCGGTGCTGGGGCTGAAACTAAGGCGAGATGGAAAAGAAAGCCTTGTCTTCGAACGAGGGAATGCAATACCCGAAGTCGGATCTGAGCTGACGAGGCGAGAACTCTTCTCAGTCTGCGGGAGGCTGGTCGGGCACTATCCTATCGCTGGCTGGCTCAGGATAGTATGCAGCTTTATTAAACGACAAACAGGCACTGATGGCTGGGAGGGCCGTGTGACGAAGGAGATCATGGACATGATGCAAGAAGTCATTGCGAGAGTGAGGAATGAGGACCCAGTGAAAGGGAAATGGTATGTCAGCGGCGAAGACGCGGGTGTGGTTTGGTGCGATGCCAGTAACCTGGCGTTGGGCGTCGTACTAGAGATAGGAGGTGTAACTGTGGAGGATGCGGCGTGGCTAAGAAAAAACAACGACTTCTCCCATATCAACGTAGCAGAACTAGATGCCGCTATAAAAGGAATCAATCTGGCCCTGAAATGGGGATTGAAAATAATTGAAGTCAAAACCGATTCGGCAACGGTAGCGTCGTGGATTCGGTCGGCAGTAACTGGCAACAAGAGAGTTAAGACCAGGGGTGCTGCGGAAATGCTGATCAAGCGCAGACTCGGAGCGCTCACCGACCTGATAGCGGAATTCCAGTTGAGAGTATCTGTTGTGTTGGTCCCGTCAGAAAAAACAAGGCGGATTCCATGACACGCGTGAAGAAGGCCTGGCTGCAGGAGGGAAAGGAGGTCTCCTCGGTATGCTGTGCAGGGGAAGAAGTCAAAGAGTCACACGAAATGCACCACTTTGGTCGAGAACGAACGTTATTCCTAGCCAGAGATGCGGAGACCACCGAGGAGGAGGTTAGGGAGGTGGTGGAGAACTGTCGAGAGTGCCAATCAATTGACCCTGGACTGTCCAGACACGAAGCAGGAGAGCTACACGTTGCGGAGGACTGGAAGCGATTGGCCATTGATGTGACGCACTATCGCCACAAATTGTATCTGTCGATGGTCGACTGTGGACCGGGAAGGTTTGCCATCTGGAGAGAGATCAGGGCAGAAGCTGCATGGGCGATCGGAGGGGTCATCGAGGAGATATTTTTGGAGAGAGGGCCGGTTGAGGAACTGTTAATGGACAATGGCCCCGCTTTCCGATCAGAAGCCTTTAAAGGGTGTGCGATAAGTGGGGAGTAAGGCAATTTTTCAGAGCAGCGTATCGGCCGAGTGGCAACGGAATAGTGGAGAGGAATCATCGCACCATTAAAGCCGCTGCGGAAAAAAGCAACGTATCACCCATAGAGGCGGTGTTTTGGTATAACATCTCGCCGAAGACTAAACAAGATGAGACAACTGTGCCTCATAGGGCCGTTTTCACATATAAGTGGCGGCATCCGTGCAACAAAACAGCAGGAATTGAGAGTGAAGAAGCCACTATCAAAGTAGGTGAAGAGGTGTGGGTGAAATCCCCCAATGCACAGTGTACCACTCGTTGGAAAAGAGGGGTCGTAACAGGATTGCAGTCGAAGAACAATGTGATGATGAATGGCGTTCCCCGGCATATCTTAGACCTGCGTCGCGTGACATTGCCGGTATGCAGTGAGGGCAGTGAAGAGGAGGAAATCGAGGGCCACCGAGAAGCAAATGATGCTGCTCGACCTGACTAAAGCCCGCGTTGTAGTGAACCTGAAAACGTTAACCCCCGAGAAGTTGTCCCCCAGAGGCCTCGACGTGAGAGGAGGCGACCTGCTTGGATGGAGGATTACGAAGTATCCTATTGATCTCGAAGATCAGGGGGGCGTGTGGTGTAAATGAAGGAAAAAGAAACAAGAACGACCGACCGCGTTTTTGTGTGGCTTACCTCGTGTTCATAATGAAGAAGAAAGAAACAAATATGGCTGCCCTGTTTCTTTATATGCCTACAGGGTGACCACGAGGTGTGCAAATGAGATGCTCCTGATTGGAGATAAAAGAGGAGTGATTTGGGGAAGGAAGGCATTCTGAAGTTAGATTGCGAGCAGAGAAGTTGTATTTGTAGAAGAGAAAAGTCGGATTCGGGGAGAGAAAAGCTAAAGTTGCAGAAGTTCGTTTTGGAGTGGAGAGAAGATGCGTCAAGTGGTAACCAGAAAGTGAAAGTTCGGACAGCAGTGTCACGCAATCATTTCATTCACTTGCTAAAGATCTAGCTAATTTTCATATGCTTTTAAACATTCATTTTAATTAATTCCCTATTAGTTTCTCGGTTTTCTGATGGGATGATCATCTTTTGTAAACTATTACGTGTAATTATATTCTTGCAGATATTCTACATGATTTATACTTGCATAATATTTGCGTAAAGAGTTTAGAGTAAACACAAAATTGTTTCCATATATATTTATGTATACCTATATATTTTTATTTAATCTATCTATATATCTATAAAAGTGAACCTGTCTCTGTGTGTACATTTTCCTACGCAATAACTCTGTCAATTTTCAGTCTAACGACTCAACATTTGATATTCAGGGTACTGATATTTGGAAAAATCTTTCTGATCGGTTTTCGGTCAGAACTTTAGCTGTTAACGGGTCAAAGTTCAACGATTTGACCTTTGAGAACTCTACCAAACTTTTCCGACAATTTTGTATCCAAACACTTGAAATTGTAGATATAGGTTCCTTGGACATGGATCTAACTTAATAACTTGATTTGAGCCCAAAACAATAAATGTTAAGGGGTTATAATAGGGGTCGAAGTTAAAAAAATTGACTGCTTTTCTTGTTTGTTTGTTTTTTTTTTTGCTCAACATACACATCCATACACCCGGGCAACGGCGGGCTGAAATGCTAGCATATCTATAAAAGTGAACGTGTGTGTGTGTCTACATTTCCCTATACAATAACTCTGTCAATTTTCAGTTTACATACTCGAAATTTGATATACCGGGTACTGAGATTTGGGAAAATCTTAGTGATCGGTTTTCGGCCCGAAATTTTGTTAAGGGGTCAAAGTTCAACAATTTGACTTTTGAGAACTCTACCAAACTCCTCTGACAATTTTGGATCCAAATAATTGAAATTTATATGTAAGTTCCTTGTATCTGTGTTTAACTTAATAACTTTATTCGAGCCCAAAACAATAAATGTTAAGGGGTCATAATAGGGGTCAAAGTTTTAAAAAAAGTGACCCCTTTTTTTTGCTCAGCACACAGTTCCAAACAACCGGTCAACGCCGGACTAAAACGCTAGTGTATATATATATATATATATATATATATATATATATATATATATATATATATATATATACACCCGTGTGTGTATATATATACACACACACACATATATATATATATATATATATATATATTATATAATAACAAAGTTTATTTATCAAAATCAGCCACACAAAGGACACTATGTTTCCTTGCAATGAAGAATAATCATGCTAAGTTCCTGTTATTCTTATTTGCAATAATGTTTTCATTATATTATTGCTAATCTTTACTCGAGTATTAACCTCTACTTAATTAAATGCTGATAATCTATACACAACATAGTATATCACTTGCGATTTTGTGTCTATACATGAAATAATATATAGAGAAAGAAAGAGAGTGAGAGAGTAATATATAAAACTATAATACAAAATTAGAAACAGATTGGTTAAAGGATTTTGTTTCAATGGCCTCGTCGTGCAGAGTGACTGGGAATAGACGCATTTCCAGATGAAATAGAAATCGAGCCAGTAAGAAACTATTTGTAAATTATAAACGTAGTTAGCCAATGCCTACCATGCTCGGCTGTGTTTTCTCCTCACAAGTTTGTCTAAACGTTGACTGTGTTGATGCCCTACTTTCATCAAGACAATGGATTAAAATTGTTTAGAATCGCGTGACCTTTTTTTCTGCTATTCAGCTCGTACTTCCCCAACGGAAGTTACATGCGATTTTCACTGAACATATGATTCTCGACTTTGCTTATTCTGTTACTAGGTCAACCTGATATATAACACAATTTTACTATATGAATTGCCTATATATACGGAATAGAACGTAATCAGTAGGATATTAAGTTTTGCAAGCAACTTTAAATACGAGATAAAGCTGAGAGTTACAGGGAAGTATATTTTGTAAGTTAAATAACTAAAGCAACAAATAGATAGCTTCAGCCAAATATCGATCTTTCTTTGTTTATAGGTTTAATTTGAAAAAAAAACCCAACTAGCTGAATAATGTGTGTGTGTGTGTGTGCCAATGCCTTCCCGTGTTTTGCATAAAAAGTATATTATGTACATAAAATCTAAAAAACGTTTTCTTACGTAATGTTTTCTTTTTCTCAGAAACACAATAGAATTGGTACTAAATATTAAAGTGCACTCGAAGGATGAGATGAGGGCAGGACTCTTTTAGAATTTCAATCATATACATTGATTATAGTTAAATCATTAGTATAAAATCTACTACAGGAGACAATACGAGTGGTCCTAAATCTTTATTTCGAGATAATGAATCTGCATTGCCCAATCCCCTAATGAGCTCTGAAAACAGAATCCCCTTAAATCTTCAAATAATTTTATCAGATTTTAATGTGATTTAAACCACATATAAAGACAGTAATTCAGAGACATGTTCTAAACTTTATCTTAGAGAACAAAGTAGGGGGAGCGGCAGTAAAGAAAAGAATGTTATCTATATAGTGAAAGAAAAAACAATCATGTATCTGATTCAATCCAGGACAACGTATGATCTTAGCGGTAACGTATATAATGGCACATTTTTCTGTTTACAATGAACAAAAAAGCACATGTCGATTTAATTATAGGTAATTCCGTTCGACAAAAAAAATTCGCGAGTTTGATAAGACACAGGTGAAAAATGTTGGATGTTACATCGACCAAAACGTTGTGAAGATAACACTCAAGATAAAAGCAGTAGTCTGAAATAAAGTGAACAATCAGTCCTCATCTTCAGATTTTAGAAACGTAACAAGTTAGTTATACCATAGTGTGATATTTTGGGACAGAGGACATGTACACGTTTCTTTCTCTCTCTCTCTCTCTCTCTCTATATATATATATATATATATATATATATATATATATATATATATACCCTAGCTGTACCCGGTCACGCGTTGCTGTGGCTCAGTTTTTTAAAATGGAACACATTCCTCAAGAAAAATTGCATTTTGTTCGTTTATTTACTTTTATTATTTTTGCAGTTTTTTTTATCAATAAAAGTTTTTCCACCTCCCCTCCAAAAAAAAAAAAATTTACCATAAATTGTTAGGTGAAAGTTTTGTTTTTTGTTTCAGGAAAACTTGCAGTTTTTTTTTTGTTTTTTTTTAAAGAAATTTGGCAGTAAACGTTTCTTTTTGAAAACGGAATTTTTATCATAAAAAGAACAGATGAATGCTTTATATGAACATTGTAAATAGTTAGGTGAAAGTATAGAAAAGTTTGATTTGTTTTTCAAGAGACTGTACAAATTATTTTTTCCACAGATGTTAAGAAAAATAGAAAACATACTTTCATCATTAATTATGCAAAAAAATAAATAAAGTGGAAAACTTTGTGTTAATGATGTTTGCTAAAAAACAAATGCAGTAAACTTCGCTGAAGTGTTAGCATATGCTGCATCTAAAAAAGTTGTTTCCTGCTGACAATTAAATAAAATAAACATCTAAAAATTAGTAAAAATAAGTAAAATCATGAATGACGGCTCTTGGGGGAGGCAAGTAAGTAGGAACAACACAATCATTTGTGTAAAATAATTAATATTCGAAAAATTGTAAACAATAACAAAAATACCTGATACCAAATGAAGTAAAATTTAAGTATCTTTTATACGTGCTGAAACTGTGTTTAAGTTATTTTTATTTCATTTCTTTTATTAAAAGTTGTCTTTCCAACAATTAACTGGTTGCATGTCGTTTAATCATTGGGGACTTCACTCTTAGAAAATTGTATAAAAAATCTATGACTATCACTAACTCTAAATTTGGGAGTGCAATTCGAACTTAGGGTTTGTAATAGATAAGTCATATGTTAGCTGTGTCAGAAATTTCGTGAAAAATATTGAATAATTCCACCCCGTTTTCCTCGAAAAATGTAATTCAAGCCCTATTTTTTCAATTAAACGAGCAAGGGCCAATGTTTCATTTTAAAAAAAACACACACACACAAAACAAACAACGTGGTTTAAAAGAAAGGTTTTAAACTTCGGACTTTACAGGTAAATTTCTAAAAAAACACTACTTTTTTGTTTTAAATTTGAATATATTATTTATTGATCTTTTCTCTTCAATTTGTGATATATAAAACTTTGCTGAGTAAATTATTTACTTTTTAATAGACATTTGAAAATGGGAGGCGTGAATTAATTCGGCCCCCTGTCTTTCCAAGCTTATAACTACTCGAAAAATATAATTCAAACCCCATTTTTTTTTTAAATTAAAGGAGCAAGAACCAAGGTTTCATTAAAAAAAAATCATAACCTGTGTTTAAAAAAAGGTTTTAAACTTCGGACTTTAGAGGTAAATTTCTAAAAAACACTACTTATTTTGTTTTAAATTTTAATATATTATTTATTGATCTTTTATCTTCAATTTGTGATATATAAAATTTTTCTGAGTAAATTATTTACTTTTTAATAGACATTTGAAAGTGGGGGGCTTGAATAAAAAAAACGTTTGTCTAAAATATTATATTCGGTTTATCGGAAAGAGCATAAAATTTCACATTGACCCTGAGAATATCGTAAAAATTGAATCAATAGAAAAATTTTGATAGATTTTTAAAGTTTAAAAATTGAAAATACTGAGCTCGTAAAATTCAATTAATTTCATTACTGTTTTTTAAAAAATAATATTTCTATTACTTTTTATACAACTTTAATAGTTTATTTTGGAAGTATAATCCATAATGAAAATAAACAAACCACTTTAAAAAGAGAAATTACGAGTTTTTTTTTATATTTCATTCGCAGGTTCGTGTTAGGGGTGTAAAAATTACATACAAAAATTCTGATACACCTAGTCATTTGTTTACAACTTTTGAGAAATTAAGCCTCCTTACTCCTTAAGCGATAAGCAGACATTTGTTTGTAGTTTTTCTTTTTTCAGTGTGTAAAATCTACTTTGAACAAAATATTTGGAAATTAGAAAAATAAAAAAAACAAAAAAAAAACTTTGTTTTAGCATGTATAAAGTATTTAGGTTGGTAGATAATTAAATTCTACTGTATTTGGTATAAAATTTGTTGCTTTTTAGAATTTTTGACTAAGGGAGCTTGCTTAGATCGTATTTTAAACAAAACTACGAAGGTTGGAATGCCCCCCTAAAATGTGCTTGGAAAAATCGATTTTATAGCGAGATTTAAGAATGGTTAGCTGAAAAAAAAGGTGAAAAACAACACAAATAACCAATAAATAATTTTTACCAAAGGTACTTTTTTTACTTACATGAATGAGTTTATTTTATGTTTTAAAGTATTTCTAAGCGCTTTACTTTATTTTTTAATCTAAAATTGCGAGTGTGTGGGGTCGAAAGAATTCCCAGCTAGATTGCAAACGAAATCTTCAGATTTAGCGGGAAAACCGCTGAATTGGAAACACTGGTCACGTGACGGCAAACGGTGATAAGTAATTGTCCATAAATAAAAATGGCCTATCGGTACAAAGAAAACCACCTATTTATTATAGAAAAATTAAGTATTATGTTATAATTAAAGAGATATATAAAAACACGCATGGGTACAGTAAACATATTATACCAAAATATCTCTATGTATTTATCTATGCATTTTTCATTAAATAAAAATAGACGTTTTGTCTATTAACTCTATTTTTGATTCTTTCCAACTTGCAAATTAAGAACTAGCTGATGTAATCTCGATATTTATCATATATCCGAATAGGACTAACTTAGTTTATGAATTCAAACGTCCTTTAGGGACTGTGTTTCTGACAAGAAAGTTGAAAACATACAACTAGGTTTGACTAGCACTATTTTGTCGAAGAGATTAACAATGCATCGCTCCCAAAACAGTGCTATATTTAACTACTTGAGTAATCAACATTCTTGTCCTCTGTCACAATTCATGAAGATTTTAGTTGACGACACAGCTATACTTAAACAGACCATTAATATAATTGTAGATATAGATCGATTCATACCATCCTAAAAATTCCAACAAAAACCTTACAGCTAGCCATGGTTCTCTGCAGAATGTGCTGCTGACATCGCGTACAGATATCCTTTTTCATAGCTATCGACGTAGATATACTGAGACTAAAGCTGCTTTCAGGGCTGCAAGCAACCACTGTAAAAGAGTCATATAAAAATTAAAGAAAGACATATGCTCACCCCGTTAAATCCAAAGTAGCTGAGCAGCGGCTTGGTCCCCACCAGTTTTTGCAAATAGCAAACAGGATCCTGAACAGAAGCGTGCGTTCTATCCCAACCATCATCAATGGACCGGTCATCTCGTCAGCATCAGACAAAGACAAACTATTTACCAAGAACTTTGCAGCTAATTCTACCCTATGCGACCAAGGCCATCAACTCCCCGTATTTCCTCCTATAACAGACAACACGCTATGTAACACAAATATCTGTGCGTGATGTCGCCAAGCTAATAAAGAACCTTGATCCCAGTAAAGCAACTGGCCCTGACGGCATTCCAATTATAGTGTTGAAAAACCTCGACCAGAACTTGCCCCCATACTTACAAACCTGTTTAAGCGTTGTCTTAAAGAGAATTGCTTCCCAACACCCTGGAAAACCTCATCAGTATGCCTTGTATTTAAAAATTCAGGTGATAGGTCATCTCTCTCTCAGTACAGACCAATAAGTTTCCTGTGTGTCATGAGTAAGTTGCTGAAATCCATATTAAATAAAGTAGTCAACCACCTCAGCAGAGATAACCTTAGTGACATGCAGTATGGTTTCCGTTCTACTAGATCTACAGCAGATGTGCTAACGGTTAAATCTGATGCGATGAGTGAATCTCTTGACAAAGGCTTTTTTCTAGGGCAATTGCTTTTGACATATCAAAGGCCTTCGATAAGGTATGGCATAAAGGCCTACTTCGCAAGATTTCCAGCTTCAGTATAATTGCTTCTATCTTTACATCATCAACGCTCTGATCCCCATTTGGCATCAACTGAAATGGATGGCTCTCGTCTTGGGGAGGCTCCATGTTTTAAGAGACTTCTTAGATTGAACTTTACTCCTGACCCGAAATGGAACACGTACATCAAATCTGTTGCCAAAATCACTGGGAAAATGGTGGGATGCTTCTACCGCTCCAGTAGATATCTCACTGCTGATACAATTCTCTATCTATATAAAAGCAAAGTACGTCCACGGATAGAGTACTGTTGCCACATCTGGACAGGAGGTGCTAAAAACAGTTTATCCTGCCTTGACAGAGTACAAAACAGACCTCGTAGCTTAGTGGGGAATGCGCTTTATGGAAAACACCCGTCTAGCTGAAACCACTGTCAATAATTTCCCCCACTCTTTGTCTGTGCCTAAACGTAGATTCTATGAACAAAGTTTCTTTCTTAGAAGTGCCCGCCTGTGGAACTCTCTTCCGTTTGTCTGTTTCCCACCTGACTACAAATTGGAGGTCTTCAAGTCCAAGAATAACAAATTCCTGACGAACCGCCCCTTAAGTAATTCACTTTATCAGATCCCCATTACTAAGGATTACTACGATATTATTCCATTGATTACTGTACTGCAATGAACATTATCCTCGAGTGGCCTCCGGGCCTTGATAAGTGGTGACTACAATGTAAAAAAAAGTTAAAATACTAGAAACGTTAATAATAAAAACTAATAAAATAAGCTTAACTACTAGTAGTAACATCTTAAAATGTTAGTTAATTATTATCATAACTTTACAAATTGTAACAATATAGGTTATAAAATATAGGTAATGTATAATTTGTTTTCCAAATCGATAAGATAAATCTATTCTGCCGACGAATCATTGGAAATACTTTCACTTATGATAAATATGGAAATTACATAAGCCAGTGCCTGCCAGAAGTGAAATCCTTTATTCAAAAAGGATAAAAAAAGAATTAATAGAAAAAAATAATCTTTTTTATTTAATGATTACTCCTGGCCTTTTTTTTTTTTTGCCATATCAGACGGTTCGATCATCTCAATCGTTATCAAAGTTTATATTTTCCTAAAAGCACCGTATAAGAGCGCTTGAAATGGTGGAAAACACATTAGGTGTAATATTACCTGAGATTTGCATACTTGCTCGGCGTGTCGAAATAATATTAAAAAAAAAACATACACCAAAATTTATTAATAGTCTGATCTTCAACAACACACACATACACACACACACACACACACACACACACACACACACACACACACACACACACACACACACACATATATATGTTTTATTTTTATTACAGTATCTTTCTGTTAAGTTACATTATTGTTTCAGCTACTCGGCCGTTTTTTTGGCCGTCTGTAGCATCCTCAGATTTTACAGAAATGTTCGCTATTTTGGGATGAGAGAGTGAATGAGATCGTGGGGGCGAGGAGGGCGGAAAAAAGGGAGGAAGGGAATAAGGGGAAGGTGGGAGGGGGCGCTTGGTATGTCGATAATGTTTTAGTTTTGGGGTTTAAGGAACTTGTGGGTGAGGATCTGGGAAGTTCATTTCTGGTGTGGCTAAGGACATACGGATACATGGAGGGGAAGGGGAATATGTGGGAGTGGGAGGAGGGGGTTACTTTACAATTCGAGTTTTTATGCGTCTTGTTAGTGAGATAATTTCTTGGTAAGTATGTTTTGACTTGTTGGGTGTTCGCATATGTTTGGAGGCGGGGGGGCTATGATTCGGTTCATTTATTTTTAGTTTTTATTTTGTTAATTATTTGAGCGGCAGACTCAGTAGAAGCAACTGATCTTGTCGGTCTCTTCATTCTATACGACCTTACAAACACTATAAATAACAAAAACATAGGACTATATAGAGACGATGGCCTCATAATAGTTGAAAACTCAAATGGCCCCAAATGCGAAAATATAAAGAAAACGTTAACTAAAGAAATGAAGAGAATAGGACTAAAACTAGACATCAAATCCAACATAAAAACCGTCAACTTCCTCGATGTAAGTCTCAACCTCTCAAGCAATAAATACGAACCTACATCAAAGACAACACCTATCCACTCTATATACACCCACTACCAAACTACCCAAAACATATAAAGTTCATCCCCACATCTATCGAAAAAAGACTTAACACCAACTCTTCCAAACTCGAATTTTTTAACAAATATAAACCCTCCTACGAAAATGCACTCAAGGAAAGTGGTCACTCAAAATCTACCTTCAATTACATTAAACCAAATCCACCCAATACCGACAACAAGAGAAATAGAAGTAGGAAAATAATTTGCTCCCCCCTCAATACAATGGTCAAAACAAAACTTGGTACTAAATTCTTCCAACTAATAAACAACCACTTCCCACCCAGCCACGTACTAACAAAATCTTCAACAAAAACACAATTAAACTCAGCTACAGTTGTATGGACAATCTAGAACAAATAATCAAAAAACATAACAGAAAAATACTTAACAAAGACGAAAATACAAACAACACGAACAAGTGCAACTGCAACAACAAATCGGTATGCCCACTTAATCAAGAATGCCTACAAACAGAAGTAGTATATAAAGCCACAATCGCACCTAAAGAAATCCCAAACGACAAAAAATAGTATATTGGCCTGGCTGGCACCTCATTTAAGAATAGATTCAGAGTACATAAATGCTCTTTCACAAACCCTAACCACCCTAACAAAACCTCACTAACTACCCACTATCTACATCTAACCCAAAATAATTTTACACCAACCATTAAATGGGAAATCGTTAGAAAATCCAGCACATGTAAATCCCTAAACTCCCCATGTCTCCTCTGCCTAAACGAGAAACCCCTTATCTCCAATTTTAAAGACAGAGACAAATTACTAAACAAAAACAGGAAATCACCATAAACTGTAGGCATTACACACCCCACCTGCTTAGCAACTATACATCTCTCTAAAACATCCCTTAGACAACACCACCTTAAATCCCCCTAATTATATATCCAATACAACCACCCACCACAACTACCATGACATACCCTCAAACAAACCCCCTCAATAACTCCCCCACACCCCACACCACCTTACCGCCTCCTCCTAAGAAAACCCCTTAATACAACAAATAAAACATACCCCACATCACCACCAACTCTAAACACCACATAACCTCATCCCACATAACCACCCAATAATCGGCCAATCCCCCTGCCCAACCCCAACACACACTACATGCAACCTCCACGACTTAACACATAAACTAATTAAGGACATGTCACTTCCAGTATCCAAAAGACAGTTTACTTTCCGGCCATTAATTCTAACTTCAATACATTTCCTTTTTTACCATACATGGACTCTTTTTTAGAATCAATGGTCTTTATTTCAGGCTTACAATATTTCTCCTTTTTGCATACTGTTGACTTGTGTCCATTACACCCGCACTTATAGCATGTTTTGCTTTTGAAGTAGCACTCTTTTGTGAAGTGATTCTTTCCTCCACACGTCTTACAGTATTTTTTTTTACATAGTGGTTACCTTGCTTTACCCTTTGTATTTGTCAACAATTTTCTCTTCGATACTAGTATTATCCTGTTTGAAATTAAACAGTTTCTGGCATTCCTCAGTAACTTTCTATAAGGTTATTTCTATGTCTTGGTTCATAATGGATAATATCCTAGAACGAATCTCTTTATTCTTCGAGGATGCTAACCCTTGCACAAATATCAAGCATTTAAACATGTCCTCTTTTAGGTCTTTCAACTTAAATATCTCGCATTGGACATTTACTCTCCCAGCATATGCGATAAAGTCTTCATCATCTTGTTTCAAAATATTTAAACACCTATTACTAGTATAAAATAAGCTATCCCATTCCCCGAAAATGTTCGATAAAATTTCTGTAGTCTCTTTAAAAGAAATATAATCGGGTTTCCTTGGGAGTATAACATTTGTATACTTGATACTTTCATGGTAACCCAGTTTTTGCAACAGTAAAATGTTTTCTTCATCCGACCAGCCCTGACATCGTTTGGAAAAAAATATTTTCGTATCTACGATAATATGCTGGAAACGTTAAGCATTTAGTTGGTTCATATAAAAATTCTGTCAGCGAATTTGCAGTTCCTTCCGAAGTTTTTTCTTGTTTCATTAATATTGTTTAAATACGTCACTTTGTTTTAACTGTTCTTTTTGTAAAAATCCCATCTGACTTTGCTGATCTGCCAGTGCTAATTGTATCGTTTTTGTAAACTCGGCTAATTGTTCCAGGTCAAAGAATATTTTTTAAAACACAGGAATAAAACAAAGGTTCACAGTACATACACACAGCATTAAATAAATTCACTGAATATATTTTTAAACCAAAAAAAAACATTCTTTTCTAGACAACGTTTTTGCAACATCCAAGAAATTGACGCTGAAACACAGCCGACACGCGTTTTTTCCGCCGTATTTTTTTCTTTTCATGAAACAAAAGAAATTTGAAATACACATTCAAAAATTATTCCTTTCAGTGCTTCGTGAAATGCCAATTTCTCTTTTTTTTCAGTAAGACCGTAACAGACTTGATTAAAAAAATGTAACTTTTTGTGTGTCTTAGCTTTTTTTTTCAGTAGTTGAATTTATCCGTGCAGTATTTTCTTCTCTTCGTTTTCCAATATTTTTTGCTTAAAGTTTTCTTTTTGTGAGTTCGAATCTTGTCGCCATTTGTTATATCCTTATTTAAATAAGAATACAGCAAAAAACACGGGGTTATGGTGAAAGACAAAGGGGTTTTATTTACAAGGGAATACAGGTGACATAAGAGTTACTCGACATCTTATCTTATTCTCTTCCTGTCTTTTTTTCCTTCACTCTCAGTCACGTGAGAGAGTATAGTTCATTTCATCTATGAAGGGATGTTAGGTTATTCCATTACATCATAAAGTCACCTTAATTTTTTTTCCAATAAAAGCTTTAAAATAAAGCTGGAGTGTTATTTTCTTTAGGGCAACACGTTTATGGTTCCACCTTGTATATGGCGACATAGCAGACGACAATATGATGAAGTCATATGTGATGACGTCATATATGACGCCATAGCAAAAATGTAAAAAGGGTCGAAATAAAAGTAAAGCTTGCCGGGTAACACCGGGTAAATTATCTCATATATATATATATATATATATATATATATATATATATAATCACGTATGCTTCTAGAAAGTTATGAGCCGTGAATGAAGCATAAAACCTATGTTAGTTTCCAGCTTCCCCAACTGTACTGACATGCAGAAGTTCAAGTGTAATGTAAAGACATCTTGCTGCTAAACTCCCTACATAGTACCTCTGCAACTTGGGCCCTGATAGTAGCCCCCTACATAAAGTGGCAACGTGCCTTGTTTGGGGTGAAAATGTAATAAAAAAACTAGTGGGGCGAAGGCAGATTTTTGTCGAATTGTTGTCTTAAGGTCGATCCAAATGGTTTCAATATTTCCCCAAGATATTCTACGTTGTTACAAATGTAGCAATATATTAATAAAGTACGTTAAAACTGTTTATATGTCAAATGCTGCGATTTGAGTTGAATGTTGATTTCTGGTACGCTGAACAATGTGTGGCGTTTATGTGTGTGCATATAAGGCGTCCCAGTTTATTACATTTGCCGTGTGTTTTGTGTGTGTTTACGTGAGCGGGTGAGGACTGCAAGGTTGGATTGCTGTTGGATTGCGTTAATGGGTGAAAGGTTAAAGATGAACTTCACGGTAGGGTTAATCTCTATGTTATTGAAAGTTCTAGGTTAATTATTCGGACTGTTATTCTCATCTTGGGTGTTATAAGCACAACGTTTCGGTCACTACAACCTGCGACCTTCTCCGGGTGTTGATGGATGGCTCTCGTCTGGGTGAGGCCCCGTGTTTTGACAAGCTTCTGGGTTTGACCTTTACTCCTGATCTGAAATGGAACACGTACATCAAGTTTGTTGCCAAGGTCGCTGGAAAGATGGTGATATCCTTCTACCGCTCGAGAAGAGATCTCACTACTGATGCAATTCTCTATCTATATAAAAGCCAAGTACGTCCAAGGATGGAATACTGTTGCCATATCTGGGCAGGAGCTGCTAAAAACAGCCTATCCTGCCTTGACAGAGTACAAAATAGACTTCGTGGCTTAGTGGGGGGTGCCCTTTTCTCTACCCTGCAACCTGTCTCCCACAGAAGAGACGTTGCGAGCCTATCCTTTTTTTATCGTTATTTCCATGGCAGGTGCTCGTCTGAACTCCAATCTCTGGTCCCCCCTCGCCAATCTTTCACGAAAAACACCCATCTAGCTGAATCCACTGTGAAAAATTTCCCCCACTCTATATCTGTGCCTAAATCAAAACGCGGATTCCATGAACAAAGCTTCTTTCTTAGAACTGCACGCCTGCGGAACTCTGTTCCGTCTGCCTGCTTCCCACCGGACTACGAATTGGATGTATTCAAGTCCAATGTTAACAAATTCCTAATGAACCGCCCCCTTAAGTAAACACTTCATCAAATCTCCACACTAATGTAATGCATTTGCAATAACCCTTATCCCTGAGTGGCTTCCAGGCCTTGATAAGTGGTGATCACTGTGTAAAAAAAATGGATATGAGTGTCCGTCGTAAACTTTATAGTGTTATTAAAATTGTTGATGTATTTGTGGAAGTCCTCTGTTAGTGAAACTGTGGCAATATAAAGAAAATGTCATCAATATATTGACAATAGTGAGAGCGCTCGAGGAGGAAGTTTGGAAGTGTTTACTTTCTAGAATAGGTATAAATATAAATAGCTAGGAACCATTTTAGTGTCCATAGCGGTTTCTTTGAGTTGGGGATATTTTTTCTTGTTGAATTGAAAGTTGCTGTGTTTAAGAATGAAGTGTTAGGTTGCAAATGTCTTATATTTTATCATGAGGGAAATTTTTGTGAAGAAGGAATGCTTTACAGGCCTGTACACTTTCATATGTCAAAGGTCAATAACATGCTTTCTTTGTAGCGCATTTATTTTTTAAAAGATTGTGAGTTTGTGGAGTTTGAGAGTGTTGTAGAAATTTGCTGCTTTAGAGTTAGTAAGGGTGAAGAAAGTGATGATTTTAGAGATACAGGAAACAAGACATTGTATAAGATCAATCAGTTCTTATTTATAGCTAAAAATCGGGTCTTCTTTGTATAAATGTGTGTCTTTGAGTTGGGTTTCCGCTGCTTCGATATATTTATATTTACATGTCCATGATGGCTATATATTCTCCCTTGTCTGCCGATTTGATCTTAATACCATAGATGTTTTAGGTGTAACTTTCTGTTCATTCTTGTAGAATGTGTATTCTTTTTTTCCTGTAAGGTATGTAGTGAAGTAGACAAAAAAAAAGAAATTAAAAAAATATATATATAAGACACAGCTGTTCCTTCCAAAAGATCGAGCTCTTCAACGTCCAAAAATAATTCGCCGTCACTTCTTCCAACTGTCGTTTCACTTTCTGCGCTCTTCACGCCTATTTAAAAAATGTACCGTTTATACGCTGCCCATTTCTCCACTTATGCAAATTGACTATCAAACAGAGCCATCTGGTTTTCCATTTCTGCAAACAGCCAATTTGCAAAGTGGGACAACTCAAACCACACAGAGCCATCCAGTTTTCCATTTCTCCAAACAGCCAATTTGCAAAGGGGGACAACTCAAACCACACAGAGCCATCTAGTTTTCCATTTCTCCAACCGGCCAATTTGCAAAGGGGGACAACTCAAACCACAAGGTATTAAACGCTTGGTGGGGATATATTGAGAAAATTTGACGATAAAGGATTTGTTTATAGTATGGTGGTTATATTATAATAAATCCAGATTTCTTTCTGTCGGTTTGCTTGTTTGTACGTTTGTTAGTTCGCATGTCATACATTACAGCATACGAGATGACCTCATAACAGGACGTCATATATGATTTAGTTATGTTTGGTATTGCTTTTTCTGTGATGACGTCATAGCAGATTCGACATGACAACGCCGAGTATATACACATGTATATATATATATATATATATATATATATATATATATATATATATATATGTATATGAGAGAGAAATTTAGCTTTTCGTCTAATAACATTTATTTTCTTTTCTTTGTTTAACAGCAATGCCAAATCAGATAAACCATGGTACCGCGAGAACGACACCCGAAACGATATTGCCAAACAGGCGTTTCAGGCCTTAATGACGGTAACACTCCGAAAACCAGACAGTCCTGCATACAGAATGTTCTCAGAAGAAGTCAAAAGGCGAGCCCAGTCGAATGGAAGCAATTTCACGTATGGAAAGGAAGAGGTAAGTTTAATATTTAATTGTGTTAGCATCTAAACTTGAGAAAACAACGATTGTAAGTGTTAACATTACATGAAGAGAAATTACACATCAGGTTAAATTTGGTCGCAAACTTAATTTGAATTTGCTTTTTTTTTTTTTTTTTTACAACGGCATCACCACATTATCAAGGCCCAGAGGCCACTCAAGGATAAGGGTTAAAGAGTGTACAGTAGAAATTGGTCAATATAGTAATCATTAGTAATGAAAATTTGGTAAATTTAATAACTTATATGGAACGGCTCATCAAGAACTTATTTACTTTAGACTTGAACACAACCATATTGTAGTCAGCCGGAAAGCAGGAAAACGGAAGACAATTCCACAGGCGTGCAGTTCTAAGAAAGAAGCTTTGTTCATGGAATCTACGTTTAGGTTTAGGCACAGATAAAGAGTGGGGGAAATTATTGATAGTGTTTACAGCTAGACGAGTGTTTCTTGTGTAAGTTTGGCGAGGGGGGACCATAGATTGAAGCTCAGTTGAACACTTTCCATGAAAATAACGATACATCAGAGACAAACTCGCAACATCTCTTCTGTGAGATAGAGGTTGCAAGGAGGAGAAAAGGACATCTCCTACGAGGCTACGAAGTCTATTTTGAACTCTATCAAGGCAGGACAAGTCCTTTCTAGCAGCTCCTGCCCAGATGTGGCAACAGTATTCCATCCTTGGACGCACCTGGCTCTTATATAGATAGAGAATTGCATCAGCAGTGAGATATCTACCGAATCGATAGAAAGATCCCACCATTTTTCCAGCGGCCTTGGCAACAGATTTGATATACGTGTTCCATTTAAGATCAGGAGTAATGGTCAAGCCCAGAAGCTTGTCAAAACTTGAGACCGCCTGAAGACGAGAGCCATTCATTTCAATTGATGACAAATGTGAATTAGAATGTTGATGATGTAAAGAGAGAAGCTTGGTTTTAGATGCATTAAAAGTAACCAGCCACTCCTTTCCCCATTGTACTACGTGCTCAAGATCAGAGGAGAGAGAATTGGAGAGAACTTGGTCATTTACTGTCTTAGATGTGGTACCATAAATGGTAGTGTCGTCAGCATAAATGTCTACAAATGATGTAAGGATATGATTTGGAAGATCATTAATGTAGATCAGGAAAAGAGTTGGGCCCAGGATGGATCCCTGAGGGACACCGGCATTTATACTGTGAGCTTCTGATTTTTGCCCCTCAACTACTACTCTTATGAACCTATCAGAAAGAAATGATTTAATAATTGAGAAGACTTTTCCAGCTATACCATAGCTAGCGATCTTATGAAGTAAACCTTTATGCCATACCCTATCAAAGGCTTTAGATATGTCAAGAGCAATTGCCCTAGAAAGATTGCCACCGTCGAGAGATTTGCTAATCCTATGCGATATAACTGTAAGGACATCTGCTGTAGATCTAGCAGAACGGAAACCATATTGAGTGTCACTAAGAAGTTTATTTTTGTTGAGATGTTTGATTACTTCTGTATTTAACACAGATTCTAGCAACTTACTCATGACGCACAGGAGACTTATTGGCCTGTACTGAGAGGGGGATGAGCGATCACCTGAATTCTTAAATACAGGGCATACTGATGAGATTTTCCAGGGAGATGGGAAACTATTCTCCTTAAGACAACGTTTAAACAGTTTTGTAAGTATGGGCGCTAGTTCAGGTTGAAGTTTTTTGAGTACTATAATTGGAATACCATCAGGGCCAGTTGCTTTACTCGAATCAAGGTTTTTGATTAGCTTCGCAACATCACGTACAGATATACGTATATCACATAGCGTGTTTTCTGATACAGAAGGAAATATTGGGGGTTGGCGGTCTTGGTCGCACATAATGTTTACACTTTTCAGGCGTGTTTTTTTTCAAGTTTACATGCATAATACTCAATGGGTTTTAAATTGAAATAATTTCTCATTTATCAATATATAACAAACACAGCGACATAAAACTATTTTTATGCCTAAACTGATTTTACCCCCATCCTTCCATAGCCGCGACCTTTATCTATTACTATACATGTTTTCGATCTTCATCCGATAGAAAATGAGACTTACAGTGTTGTCAGATGATTAAAGTGGCAACGGCGGATATAGTCATAAAAGATATGATAAAGATCAAACTTGCAATTGAACGACAAATAAACACACGATAGAAATAGATTTACATAAAATGAAGTGACAACCATATCAGAATATTGTGTGGTAAGAAATAAGTTTAGTTTCAACGGTGGTGACCCTAAGTAGCAATATGCAAAAAATAATTTTAAAAAAAACGTGCACAACAACTGCACAAGTTTTGAAAATATTTTTTTCAGTATTTTCTGTTATAAGAAAAACGAATCTCGCAATGTAATTTGAGGGAATAATGAAACTCAATAAATTTCCAACCGGAAAATTATGAAACATAGCAAATAAAAAAAAAGCATATACTTGTAACAAAAGATTTCAACTGATGGGTTTATTTTCGTTTCGTCTATGAATTGAGTGTTTGTGGCAGATCAAAGTCACTGCACCAACCACGAGTCTCTCCGTCTTTTTTTAGATTTTGCAATATGTACTCATCTCAAGCCTCTGTCCTATCGCTGCAGTGTAATATCTCTATCCTTGTTTTACAATGTGCTACGACATACTTAGTGTACTTTCTTCCGTTAAATTTAAATACGTCTGACTACCTCGACTATTCGTGAACCTATTAGTTTTCAGGGGTTTACTCACGACACTGAGACCAATTCAGAGTTTGCATACGAAGTCAGATGGGACTTAACTGATAATACACAAAGGAATGGTTAAAATGCAACACTGTGACTTTTCCTTCGTGTATTTGCAGTCTGACACCTGGCAAATCTTTGGTTTCCATATGCAAAATTAAGAGCGACCACAGAACTACGGATTCTTATGACTGTAACATATCGCGGACCCGTGTATACAAGTGCATGCGAAATTAATTAACCGGTAAAGAAAAAAGTCTATAAAACAAAGAGAACGATCACATTCAAAACGTGGAGCACAAGACGCAATAACGTTCGAGATCACGTTAGAAGCGTGGATACGTTCGGGAAGACGATCACGTGGGTTGTATGCCGATCGTAACAGTGAGGAAATAAATATCGTTGTTACAAAGAAAAAGCGAGTTGAAGTGAATTTTTTTTTTTAATTCTTTGTCTACTTTGCGACTGGAACTGCAAACAAAGTGTTGTAACCCGAACAGCATTACAATAACAACGACTCCTGGATTCACACAACAGCCTTCTTAATTAGGTAATTTGGATAGTACCATATTGCTACGACATCTACCACAGTGCACAGAGTTTGCATTTTGAGAGGTGAATTTTTATAGGATATTTGTAATAACCACAAAGCACATCATGTGTTTTACATTATACGTTATGTTACATGTTCGCTTACATTTAAGGTTATAGGTGTTAGAATATTTTTCTGTGTTTTATGAATTCAAGAAAAAAACATCGCATAAGCCACGGTATTAATTTCCCATTTTTAAATGTACACAACTTGTTTCAAGTAGGGCGTTTTGATTTGCTAGTCGCTAATTTAATGAGTTTGTTTTGTGTCAAGTCACATCGGAAATATTGTGAAAGCTTAACCTTTTCGCCTACGAAGTCACAACGACACATGAACTATACGATTTACCCCGCTCCAATCATCAATTTACATGAGATGCCTAATTTGAGAATAGAGATTCAGTGGGAAAAATTGCTCCAGATTTAGAAATCTCATTAACGCCATGATGACATTTGGTGATTTCTAATGAGGGAAATTTTTGTTTTCTCCTTTTTAATTTTTATTTCTAAATATAAATTGGCATTTCAATAATTTTCTAAATTGGAGTGATCAGGTTAAAAGCCTTCGCTAAAAACAATTCTGGCATGGACATTAATTGAAGTCATCTCCCGGCTAGCAAACATGTGTGGGTCCACTTCCCTCAAAACAAAATCATAATATTTATGAATGCATTTAAATTATATGATGCAGTTCTTTAAGTTAAACATCATGCAACCAATTTAATAATTAGGTGCGTCTGCTTAATATATATATATATACTAGACAGCTACCTTGCATTGCTCCGTCGTGAGATACACTTAAACACGATATTTAAATGCATACATATTACGGATTTATAAGTATCGAGCCAGTTCTTTATCAGATATTACATTATACCTAATATATATAATAGTCATACAAAAAGTTAAAAAAAATACGACTTGGGTGCCTTCAGCCTAAACCAAAACTAGAGCCATTCCATAGCCTCTGAACTACGTCCATATCCATGTAAATATTTTTAAAAAAATAACGTTAGATTTGTGCATGTAACTGGTTTAGTCGACTACTTCTGCAAAAGTCAGCTGTTTTGTTTTAAAATTTGACACTTAACAATACCAACTCGAAAGTGTGCTGCAGGTCCACACACCCTATGTATCAAATTTCCAATCTATTGATAAAATTTTCAAATAAGTGTTTAGTAGAGATATTTTCAGACACACCGACAAGGTAACTTATATATATAGATATTAAGAGATAGAGATATGCCTATTTCCGTGTGCTAAAAGCTTTTCATCTTAAATTCTACGTAATTGTACAGAATGTAGAACCTATGCGTATATAAAAGTCAACGTAATAGTAAAATGAAATCGATCATTTAATAATAAACCATTAAAATGAATAAGTAATCAATCAACTAACTAGGCGAAGGTTTTGAATATATAGCGTCAATTTCGGTTCCGTTAAGTGTAAAAGGTCGCTACTTGACACATATTCCAATATCCTAAATCCCATGACAAGGAAAGTTCGTTAAAAGTCAACATGTTTCCGAAATTTTTATTCGGATTATTTAATATATTATTTTAAGTTTAATATACGATTTTAATGTTATTTGCTGATTATAACCACTATTCAAAACCTTCGCCTAGTTAGTATAATAGTGTTAGATTATCAATATTTATATTGCATAAGATCGAGAATACTTTCATTAAATATCTAGATGAGGGCTCAGATATTTTAGCACAATGTTTACGTTGCTAATACGCAGTGTTATGTTCTCTTTTGTTTCCTTTGATTTGAGTGTAAATATGTGCCTATTCTATGCTGAAGATGTAACACTTAAATAATATGAAAGTTTGTATTCTTTTAGTTAGTATAATAGTTTTGGGTAATCAATATTTCTATTGCATAACATCGAGAATAATTTCATAAAATATCTAGTTGCGAGCTTAGATAAGACTTTGGCACAATGTTTACATTGTCGATACGCGGGATGTGGTATAATAGCTGAATTGTGTTCTTTTTTGTTTCGTTTCAATTGAGTGTAAAGTAACGGGGTTATATTTCCTGGCGAAATATGCCTATTCTATGCTGAACAAGTAGTACTTAAATAATATAAAATTGTGTATTCTTTTAAAACAAACATAAAATTGTGTTTGTATGAACTGCATTTTCATAGCGAAATTAGATTATTGTGCAACTAAATATGTTCGCTGGTGTCGTAAGTTTTATATATTCTGAACGAGAAATTCATCGCTTAAAGAAAATATAATTATTAAACATCTGGACACTGATAGTACATAAAAAGTACATTACTGTATGATATAAATCTCACCTGTCTGTTTAAATGTATGTATGTATGTCTAAAATTTTTGACAGAGGTGATGGATTTTTATGAGATCGCAACCGTTTTGAAGCTGGATTCTTCGGACGACAAATATCGAGAAATTGACTAAAAACATTAATTACTTCATCCTCAACTGGGCACTTTCTCCAGGGAGGGGTCGCTTTTTTCGGCGATATTTTCGAAAGTCATCATCTCTTTTCGATTGACTAGCCTTTATTTAAACCTTTGCCACTTCCGGTTGGGTGATGGGCGCAGCAGCACATACGTCACGTTTTTCCTATTCTTTTCCCCCTTCACAGGCTACTACTACTTTTTTTTTTTTTTTTTTTTTTTTTTTTTTTTTTTTTGCTCAACACACACCTAAAAAAACCCGGGCAATGTATATAAAAGAAAATGAGAAATTATATAGTACACGCACGTCTTGTGGGTAAATATATAAATTATAGAAGAAAAACACCTACAAAGCTTCACTTCTATACCTATTCCTAACTATCTAATATGCTCTATAGTTAAGAGACTGGATTTTGCTGATAGTCTTGTTGGTTGTGAATTATAAAATTTAGAATAAGAACTTCGTGACAGAATATGACGTTAAAGACAGGACGCCTGGAATGAGACGTGGTGAAGAAGATAGAATAATGTGCTTATGTAACGTAACCTTTACACTTTGCTTTCGTAATTCATAAAAATAAAACTGGAAAGAAAGAAATAAAAACCAGGATCGGCATTTTTTTTTCTCTTTTTAACATTGCAATTACATTTAGCTTGTTAATTAACTTTGTCTTGGTGCTGTTTTTCGATACCTGTCTTTATTCTTTATTTGTCCATCACTTTTCCGTCATGAATTTCTAAACTGCTGCGCTTAGTAACCGTTCAATAATACAACTGCAAAATATTTTAATAACCGTAGAACATCCTTATCTTCGGAGTGTCCTGTGATGATTATAGTGTTAAGGGATAATTTGATCATAGTTTTAATAAGATTATTATGATGCTCTTCTGAATGTTTTCTAATCCAATATTTAGTCTAACGAGCTGTATATATTCTAATATATTATCTACCATCAAATATCAAAAACATGGTTTAAATAGTTTAGGAGTGAACCCTAATCTTAACGATAGAGAGAAGTAACAAAAAATCGGTTAAATCGCATTATTCAGAAGATCACATATTGGGAGAGCACCGGAAATGTTTATGACCATTGTAAAAAAAATAGAAGTAGCATCTATATATTAATATAATAGTACCTTTAACGTGCGTAGTGTGTAACTGTTTCCAAATTATAAAGTATTCGATCGGGAGATCCTATTTATTTGTAGGAGGATAAATAACAACAAATAAATAGATAAATTG
>NC_136504.1:89729274-89839274 GCF_053919585.1 Euprymna scolopes
CCCTCCCCTCCTCATATTAAGAATGGCTTTTTAAATAATAACGTTATTATTTCAGCACGGATCAATAAGTGCACTAGTAAGATTCAATTTTGTTTGCTGATTAATGTTACCCTGACGTGTACTAAATGTGCCGCTTGTCAAAATTCACACTTGCTAACTCAACCGCTACTGACGCCGGGTATCTACTATGTAACAAAATGCAAGATAGCAGTCACACTTTAACCAGCATCTTAGTCGGAAATCTTATATATTCGTTAAACATTGTGATAACAATAACGAAGATGGGGCAATCTGTTTAAAAATTGTAAATAACTTGTAGACGAAAGAAACGCACTTAGTGACTTCATTATAATAATTACCAACTGGAAAACATCTCCAAATTTTGTGTCTAGATTTTCTTGTTTAATGTGTTTTATTGTATAAAATATTAACACAAGACAGAATCGATAAGATTTTTGGTACTATATAAATCAATGTGACTTTGTTGAAAGACGTGCATTAAATGCCAAAATTAATTAAGCTATTCCAGACTGAGAATTTTCTTAACAAAACAACTTTTATTAAAAATAAAAGAAACAGGCAATTCGAATCTTTTTGAATGAAGCATTTGTGGCCGGACTTCATTATTTTGTCTTCGTTTTTATAGAAAATTGCCAAATTTAATTGTTGAAATATAATTTAAATGGAAATATAAATAAAAAGTGATCACCGAAGACAAATATATATATATATATATATATAGAGAGAGAGAGAGAGAGAGAGAAGAGTAGATATATATTATTTCATGTATCCAGATGAAATATAAATATATATTTTATGTATCGATTTTCAGTATGAATTCAAAAGTACTCAATGCATGACTAGAGTAAGGTAGTATCCCCCCCATCATGCATCTCTCCATTGTTTCACCACCGTCCCTCCACCAAAAAAAAAGTCATAACAAAGAGCCGAGAAGGGTCAAAGAGGATGGAAAGACCGAGGCGGGAGCCGTGGCCGGACCGCCGCTGGGCAAGTGCGAAGAGGACTGGGATCTTGGGGAGGCTTAGTGCCACTCAAATTCCAGTGTAAACCAATAGCCACTGCCAGCGAGAAATCAATGGTAAGCGGCTGTTGCGATGATGCGAATTTATTTGCAAATGCTATCGAAGGAGGAGGAGGAGAGTGCTGGACGTCTGGGGAGACTTGTTGTCACTCAGCTTCTAGAGAACACCACAGGTCTCCAATCAGATCGTTTGCTGACTCGTGTTAAAGCTCCAGGTGAGCCAATAATAATAAGACTAATGTAACACCTAAAATATAAACAAAGAATCAGAACACTTATCAACTTTAAAACACGAAAGAAAGGTTGATCCATCATATTTTAAAATGTGCAAAGGAACTGTGAAAAAGAACTCAAACGAAGCTTGTCAGAAGCCCGGGAAATGGCTGATGAAAACAGGGGTGGGAATAACAAAGAATTTGATTAATTAGTAAGGAAATATAATACAACGTGTGTATATCGAAACACGAGAAAATATCAACTCCATGCATGTTTGTGATGAGGCCTTACGACGCTGAAACGCTAAAAGTTCTTTGTAGTTTAATTGCCATATTTATTTCAATAACTTATATGAACGTGTCATTGAAAGCAGAAGCAACTCTTGTTTGTTTCTCTTGCATCCATATTTTTTTCAGGGTCTATCCGAGTGTAAAAAAAAAATTGTTGTATTCGCGAGCATTTTCGACCTCCATAAGTCGTCCTCTCTTTTTAACCGGATCTTATTTAACACGGGGACGGATATACTAACAGTATTTGATAACTAACAATAAACTAAATAAATAAACTATAAAATAAGAAAATCAAAATTTAAAATAAATATAATGTGCCGCTAACTATCTTGCACCTACCTTTTATATAAAAAGAAAACTATGAATACACCAAGCCTCAAAGGAAAAGAAAACGATAACAAGAACAATCGCTCCTGATGAAAATCAGATGCACCAACAGAAAGCACTTGAGTAGAATATGGCTGAAGAACCACTTTTGAGCGAAATTTTATAAAAATACCCGCTGAAATAAAGAGCGCTCGATGAATGTAAAAATATCCAGAAAAATCAGAAAAAAGATTAACTCTGTCGCGTTCAATCAGACGTGTTTAATAATGGCTTGCTATAAATATATATATATACTAGCATGAGTGCCCGGAGTTGCCCGGGTATTTGGAGGTGTATGTTGAGCAAAAACAAGGTCAATTTTTTAAAACTTTGACCCCTATTATGAACCCTTAAAATATATTGATTTGGGCTCAAATAAAGTTAAGTTAGATCCATGTCCAATGTGTACACATAGGTATATTCATATATATATATAAAAGGAGGGAACAGATCAACCTTAAACCACTAACCTAGTTCTAAAACAGATCCTTTGTTCGATAAAATGCATGCCCATTGGCTGATAGGAGGGGGCGCGGTGGATACTAGAAAGCTGATTGGCTAACTAGAAATCCTCAACATATATAAAAACAAGAAGCAACCACAAAATTCGCGCATAAGCCTGTCGAATCCTACATTGGATGAAACGCAGAATATTCAGTGTAGCTTAATCGCCATATATATTTTATAAATTACTAACTAGCTCTACCTACGTATTGAGCACCTTTGAAGTAAATACTTAAAGTTTACGCATAAATCTATACTTTCGTATATTAAATTTGTGTGAGTAAATCAAGTAGTTATATATATATATATATATATTAGCTACATATATAAATATATACATATACATGTTACAAATGTATATTAAATATATATATATATATATTAGCTACATATATAAATATATACATATATATGTTACAAATGTATATTAAATATATATATATATATTAGCTACATATATAAATATATACATATATATGTTACAAATGTATATTAAATATATATATATTAGCTACATATATAAATATATACATATATATGTTACAAATGTATATTAAATATATATATATATATATTAGCTACATATATAAATATATACATATATATGTTACAAATGTATATTAAATATATATATATATATATATTAGCTACATATATAAATATATACATGTATATGTTACATATGTATAATATATATATATATATATATATATATATATATATATACAGGGTATCCGTAAAGTTACTATACAGTATTAATACAATAAAACAATAAGACTATAGTAACTTTACGGACACCCTGTATATTGCACACACATATATGTATATATACGTCATATATAACATGTTTAATATATGAATATATAACATGTTTAATATATGAATTACGTTATGCGTTATATATATGTAATATATGATGTCTATACTTTATATATGTATATATATGCTGTGTATACTTGGATCATATGTTGTATGTATGCTCACACGTTATATACTCCAACACTAATTAATCTCTCAGGTCCTGAAAATTATATCATAAACGGCATAATGACGTTGACAAACCCTTTCTGTCAGGTCACGACAGTTAAGAAACGTTGAGCTTGGTCAGTACAAAAATGGGTTTCTGATTTAGAAATCCAAGTTCAATTTGATCGCTGCTTATATCGGCATTGTTTCCAGCCAATCTTGGGGTGTTCGTTATGTTTTTTAAACTGAACGGAACTATCGAGCGATATATATATATATATATATATATATATATATATATATATATATATATATATATATATATATATATATATTCAGCATTTGTTGAGTCGTAAAACGTGTACTAGAAAGTGATATATATTGTAATGCATATCGCTAAACTTATAATATTGCCACTCTCGAGGTACGTCTATCTTTTTTTCAAAAATCATTAAAGACTGCCGTACATTTTTTCTCTAGGAATTCAAACATTTTTTTAAAAAATATTTTCCTTGTTTTTTCTAAGTTGTATTATTTTTTATTTGTGAATGGAATGAAATATACTTAATCTCATTTTTTTCTGCCTTAAAAAAATGATTTGCTAATGCTGCGATGCTTTTGATCTGAAAAAAAATACACTAATCCAATTACTTTTAATAATATGTATAGTTACAGATATGTCCCTCCAAAAAACAAAAAAAAACACAACTGAACAATAAAACAGACAGGCACTACAATTTCTGGAGAAAGAGCAGAGAGAGAGAGAGAGAGAGAGATCTCGTCATAACGTAGTCGTTCCACAAGTATTTTAATGGTGAATGCTCTGACGAACTACAAGCACTTATACTCCCTCGACGTAAATACCCCCGCCAAATCCGACAAGTAGCCAAATCCCACCTCTACACACTAGAGATCCCTAGGTGTAAGAAAGCCTTCTACTCCAATAGTTTCTTCCCCAGAACTGCTAGACGTTGGATCTCTCGTCCGGGACTTTGCTTCCCCAACTGTACTGACATATAGAATATCAAATGTAATGTGAACAGACATCTTGCTACTCATCTCCCTTTATAATATCCCTGCAACTTATGCCGCCGCTAATAGCCCCCTACTTCAAAGTGACACTGTACCTTGTTTGGGGTGAAAATTGAATAAAGACTTTTAAATATATGCACGCATTGTCGCAAAGAACATAACAAAAGAAGGGGAAATAAATTCAGCTCGCTGTTTTAGGTTTGAACAAGAAAACGTTTATTTACAGGTGCTTTCCTCTCGTTCTCGAACCATCTTGTAAGACGCATATCCCCCCCGTCTCCAACTTGATCATCGGTCTGCGTTCACGTCTTATTTATAATCTGTCTTTGCTGTGACGTCATCTAACACGCGGCTAAGTCGTTTGCATACCGCGCTTTTTTTTTACAGTCATTCACTGACAAACTATTATAACAGATCTTCAATGTGGCTAGAGAGACATGCCATTTAGATTAAGATTTCAATTGATTTGTTTGACAAAGGAGGGGTTCCATATCGCTACACTATTAGATAAACCATAAAAAAGTGAAATGTCATGCATTTATGAGCATTGTTGAGCTTTAAATGTTTACGAAGAATTTTGGTTTGGTTGTTTTGTTTTACGGCATATCAAACCTTTTCAGGTTATTTAATGCCGAATCCAAAGATTTTGAAGAAAAACCTATTAATAGAATATATTAGTTGTTTTCAAGTCGGTTTCTATGTAACCTATAGTTGGGACCCTAACAGGTACTACCACTCCGGGTCAGAGCGGACCTGGGAGCAATGGCAATTAAAAGGTGGCTCCACACTTCCCAAAGCCCACAAGCTGGGGCCTCACCACTGGATATAGTTTAAGGTCATACCCAGGACCAAAGAATATTGCATAAACGCTAATGCTCGCGTAGAGTTTACCACAACATACATATCACATGAAAACTCGTCCTTCTGATCCAAGAGAGCAAATGCTATCAATAGAGTACAACATCCTTAGGTTTAAAAGTCCTGTCATACCTTTATAGACGCATAAACACATAGAAATAGGAAAAATAATGGTGAAAAATAAAACTGAATAAACACTATTTGTTGATCCATGCTTTTCTAATGTTAAAAAAATTATCGATCAATTTATATATATAATACTAAAAGTCTATGGGTCTTGTATGTTTGCAATCAGATTTCCGGTTTTCAACATCCGGTTGCGCATGCGTAAATAGCAAAGTCTTCAATCCGTTATTCCAATTCCGGAATTTTTATATCGCTTTTAATACAAACAATTTCATTTAATTTGATCAAATAGTTATTTATATATACAAATAATACATAGATTCATAGATAATTATAATATATATTATAAAATCTATTTATCTATGAATCTATTAATAATATGAAATATTACCCTATACAATTTATGGAAAGAAAACACCTCTCACTTTCCCTCTAATAGATTTCAACACTCCTACTCCCTCTGTTTTCGTTACGTACGCGAGAAATAGTTACGTGTATGTGTGACAGAGAGAAAAAGGGAGCGATGTAAAACTGGATAGAGTTATCCCCCTTAACTAATGCAGACCTTTTTACTAGAGGGCGTTATTACAAAAAAATTTCTTTTTCTTCTTCCCATGTTTTTTAAAGTCGTCTGCTTACATTTCCAAACGGAAAGCTGAATCGGTAAATGCACACATTTCTATTACATTAAATAGTGTTTTCCTTTACACAATGGGTACTGAATGTTTGCTTAAATTAAATGAAAAAAGTTACATTTTATTTTCATTTTCTATTTAAAAAGCCATTATTAACATGTGGAGAGTGTTTTTTTTATTATTCTGTACTTTCAACTAACAATTTCATTTAAAAGATGATATATCAAAATTTGAATTTAACTATAATAAGGATTATGATACCTGTTCAGTGCATAAGTATGACCAACCACTTATAATTCAGTAACTGTAATTAAAAAAAAAATAACAATTATAATAAACAGAACGACTCATAGAAATCTATCTATATTCTTTTTTCATTTTAATATACTTTCATAGAAATGCTTCTGTTATGTAAAAAAAAACTATTTTCTTTATGCCACAAGTGTCACGCTCATACATGAATTCCATAGCTAATATAACGTACTGACCCAACGGGTCACGGGTGGTCTAGTATTTTTTTAAATATTTGTTTCTTTACGACCTAACTCAGCGTAGTTGATCTCGTAAAAGGAAATCAAAATCCACCCTTCTTTTTTTGATACGTTTTAATAGTCTTTAAACATAATTTTTAAAAAAAAAGAAGTGTTTTTTAATTAATTAAAATTTAACATTTCAGAGTGAGGAATCACTTTCCTATAGAACTTTAACGTAAAAGGAGCACCCACTTCTTAGCCACGTAGCGGTAAACGAGATGTAATTGTGAGCATTTTTTTTTCAAGTTTGGTGGCGGAGTGTAGGTAGGGGGGGATCAGTTCCAAACATTTTAAAATTATGTAGTAATATTTAAAAACGTATATGTGGAGGACTTTTTTTTTTTAGGATTTGTTTTGAAAAGGTTTCGCCGTTAAATATTACTTAATCAGTTAATTAACTTGAGTGCACCTGTACAATTCACACTCTGCCCTTGTATTTTTTTCGATTATTTCCAACGTATTACACCCCTGTAATTTATAGGATTATTTTAAAATTTAGACTAAGGGCAATGTCCGTATTGTTTACACTGGTCATTTTTTCGCGCGCTCGTGCATTCACTTTTTCCGCGCGTGAAATTTCGTATTGTTCTCACTGGTCGTCATGTTTGTTTTCGCATGCGCGTGAATTCCATTTTTGCGCGTTTATACATTAATTCTGTATAATCCATTGCACTTTTATACATTAATTTTGTATGCTCACTCTTTCATGGCTTGCTATAACATATACTGACCCAAAAGTAGTAATATATATATATGAATGCATGACAAAAATAGAAAACTATTAAACATTGGACGAAATAAAACTATATCATTGTGTTTGTTCCCTCCTTCTGTCTTTTATACATTCCGTCTCTATGACATAATTTGATGGTGGCATATCGTGCATTTTATCAAATATAATATGTGTGTCGTGTACAAACTGTTTCGCTGTATTACATTCGTCCAATGCTCCTAGACTAATACGCAAGCGTAGTCAGAGATCAAAATTTTAACCACAGATCTGGTAGTCGGCAGCTTTTATTACTGCATTATGGAATGTCTTTGATCGCCACTTTTACATTTTACAATTATCTATATGTTTATTGAAAATGGTCTTTGCATTGCGTTAAGTACTCACGCAGGCTATATTATATAACGACAATGCTTTGCACAAGAAAGGGATATAATATACTTACTTGCAGGCAAACTGTTTCACTGTATCACAGGTATTTAATGTGACATGTATGTGTTTGTATGCGAATGTGTGTATATGTTTGGAGAAAATCGTCACCAATGCAATTCTCATGAAATACAACAAAGTGTTCTCTTTGTATTGTTTTCCTGATTGCTTTATCGAATCTGTCGGGTTTTCGCGTGACTGGAATCAACGAGTAAAGCATGGATTTGAAGATTATTATTCGTTTATCTAATATGTAAAAGTCAAAATGGGTGCGAGTGTTTGTATATGTCTACGGAAGACTTTTTGCGTCGGGTTTCTCACATAAGTTAGATACCACGAGAAGTTTTCACATACTTCCCAGGTTGTAATATCACGCATTCGCAAATTGACATTATCTTTTTTTGATCGAGTTAAAAAAAAATCCCACTGTGCCGGCGTCTCCACTGTCTGTCTTTTTCGTATTGCGAAACTATTGGAACGCAAGCGACTGGCCTTCGGGCTGGGGTGTATCTGTTCTGTAATCGGCCCTTGGTCCATGTAGGGGAAACCCTTCATGCTGAGAAAATTAGGAAGGGTCGGTTTTTGCGTCGACATTTTCGCAATTTCAATTTCAGTTGACTATTCCAACGCCAGCGATTTCTGATTTCGCGATCGACGCATCAGCAAAGACGTTAGGGTTTTTATCTTCTTTTCCATCCATCCTGTAACAGATTCGAGCCTTCGAGCCTGCCTGACTACTACCACTTTTTTTAGCACCTCTCTCCACCCGGGCTGCCTACTCTTGTTTTGATTCCCCCCACCTCTACAAACCCTGCTACTACCACTTTTTTAACACTTCTCTCCACCCTTGGGGTTCCTTACTACACTACCTCTCCACACATGGGCAACTCAGTAAAACCCCGGGATAAGGAATCATAAATTAGTAAAAAAAAAAGTACAGTACATCATATAATACACATTTATATAATCAAATAACACTAATAATAACACCGTAAGGTGGGGCAAATATCGTAACCAGGGGCACAGAAAACATCGTATTCCATATCGTAACCTGAAAAAAACGTATCCTATTGCCACTGTTTCCCGGGGTCCTACTATATATATATATATATATATATATATATATATATATATAATATTGAGAGAGAGAGATATTATAAGATATGTAGATATCTAATTATCTATAAGAGAAAAAAATAAAAGGTTTTTGGGCGAAATTTAAATCATTGAAATATAGGTGTGATTGTCTCTTTCTTTTGAAAGGTGTCTATTTCAATTACTACCTCTCAGTGGCATTCTTATTTATAGATGTGAACAAGATTTAAATGATTTCTATATTCTATTCATCTCCCGCTCAGTGCTCCCGTATATACATGCACACATGTGTGTGTATATATATATATATATATATATATATATATATATATATATATGCGTGTGTGTATGTAAAATGTCCCACAATCACACTAAGTAAAGATACTCCAAAATTATCCATCATACATTTGAGCACGCGTGTTAACACATTTCTATTCTAAATCGTCGCTTAAAATTTTCTGCTCGGAAAATAGTTTTTGTAGGTTGATGAGACTTAAGAAATATATCCTGACAGGTTTGAAATAAGCTAAAATAAGCGTGTCTTGGGACAGTGTAATGAAAATTGTCACCTAAGCTTATATTGATATACGTATATATGCTGATGAATTTAAATAGATACAAACATAAAGATAGATGTCACTAAAGATTAAGCGTGATAGAACCGCATATATAGAGAGAAGTATACATAAATCGATATACTAGATTAGCGGACTGCATGGTTGTAAAATAGCTTAATTATGATATTTTGATTTGTCCGAATTTCGTATAGATTATTATATAGTCGATTGACTATTGATTATTTCACATGACATTGTACCCAATCATGATTTCAAAAGTAAAAAAATATGACTTGGGTGCCAGCAGCTAGAATTGAAACTGAAAGCAAAATGTGTAGCATTTCTGCCTGAGACCTTACTGCGTGATCATCGTAAGTCGTTGTGAAATAGCTGTAAATGATATAACAGTAACGTACAAATCTATATACATTTGAACATGCGTAAAAGAGCAATTAAAGTCGGTGTAACGTAATCCCCTATTGAGAAGCGTTAGAACTACGCTGAGGTAGCTTTGTATTCCCGGGTGACGCCAGATAACCCAAGGATTTAAGATAGAGAAGATATATATATATATTTATATGTATATATATTATTTCATTTCAAGAGATATTGTCTGAAAATCAGAGAAATGTATTTTTACGGCTAAAGGTTGACGACAGGAAATTTCACTTAGAACCTTGTCTGGCTTTAGATGAACCCAGGGTCGGAGGTCAGAATTGACATCTGTCCTTGAAAATCATACTTAGATTTCAGTGTGAGAATTGTACCCACGCAAAACCCTAGGGCTTATGATTTCGTAGAGATTCGTGGCGAAATCTTATTGGTTAGGGAGAAGTAATACCCCACTCACTTACCTTACTATATATACGAATGTCGTGCGAAAATTAGTCGGTTTGAGAAGAGCGAGAAGAGTTTCGGAGTTGAGTCGCAGAGAGTTTCGGATCAGAGTAGAGAAGAGACGTGACCCCTCCCACTTCATCCATCCGTCGGTTGCTGTCTGTGAAGAGAGTTGAGACTTTGAAAAGAACTTACAAAATCGGAATGAGAATTGTAAAAACATTTGCACATAATTTTATGAGAATTAAGCTTTTGTAGATAGACTACAATCGTTGTATTACTTCCTGCCTGCCGCTTCGATATTCGCTTTCAGCATAACAGATTATGTAACAACCTTCGAGGAGCCTAGACGACCACGTGTCAAGAATCTAGAGTCCTAGCCCCCCCCCCCTTGAACGAGGCGTTACATCGGGTTATGATGGGCACGTTCTAATTTCTTTCAGTGTTGCCCTCTTGTTCATCCCCTATTTCAAGTCATGTAATTTTCTTCAGATTACATATAAATTTATGCATACATTCATCCCCTAGTTACTATTTCAAGTCTAGTAATTTTCTTCAGATTACATATAAATTTATGCATACATTCATCCCCTAGTTACTATTTCAAGTCTAGTAATTTTCATCAGATTACATATAAATTTATGCATACATTCATCCCCTAGTTACTATTTCAAGTCTTGTAATTTTCTTCAGATTACATATAAATTTATGCATACATTCATCCCCTAGTTACTATTTAAAGTCTAGTAATTTTCTTCAGATTACATATAAATTTATGCATACATTCATCCCCTAGTTACTATTTCAAGTCTAGTAATTTTCTTCAGATTACATATAAATTTATGCATACATTCATTCCCTAGTTACTATTTCAAGTCTAGTAATTTTTTTCAGATTACATATAAATTTATGCATACATTCATCCCCTAGTTACTATTTCAAGTCTAGTAATTTTCTTCAGATTACATATAAATTTATGCATACATTCATCCCCTAGTTACTATTTCAAGTCTAGTAATTTTTTTCAGATTACATATAAATTTATGCATACATTCATCCCCTAGTTACTATTTCAAGTCTAGTAATTTTCTTCAGATTACATATAAATTTATGCATACATTCATCCCCTAGTTACTATTTACCGTCTTGTAATTTTTTTCAGATTACATATAAATTTATGCATACATTCATCCCCTAGTTACTATTTCAAGTCTAGTAATTTTCTTCAGATTACATATAAATTTATGCATATATTCATCCCTAGTTACTATTTCAAGTCTTGTGATTTTTTTCAGATTACATATAAATTACTGCATACATTCATCCCCTTGTTACTATTTCAAGTCTAGTAATTTTCTTCAGATTACATATAAATTTATGCATACATTCATCCCTAGTTACTATTTCAAGTCTTGTGATTTTTTTCAGATTACATATAAATTACTGCATACATTCATCCCCTAGTTACTATTTCAAGTCTAGTAATTTTCTTCAGATTACATATAAATTTATGCATACATTCATCCCCTAGTTACTATTTCAAGTCTAGTAATTTTCTTCAGATTACATATAAATTTATGCATACATTCATCCCCTAGTTACTATTTCAAGTCTAGTAATTTTTTTCAGATTACATATAAATTTATGCATACATTCATCCCCTAGTTACTATTTCAAGTCTTGTAATTTTTTCAGATTATATATAAATTTATGCATACATTCATCCCCTAGTTACTATTTCAAGTCTTGTAATTTGTCAGATTATATATAAATTTATGCATACATTCATCCCCTAGTTACTATTTCAAGTCTTGTAATTTTTTTCAGATTACATTTAAATTTATGCATACATTCATCCCCTAGTTACTATTTCAAGTCTAGAAATTTTCTTCAGATTACATATAAATTTATGCATACATTCATCCCTAGTTACTATTTCAAGTCTTGTGATTTTTTTCAGATTACATATAAATTTATGCATACATTCATCCCCTAGTTACTATTTCAAGTCTAGTAATTTTCTTCAGATTACATATAAATTTATGCATACATTCATCCCCTAGTTACTATTTCAAGTCTAGTAATTTTTTTAAGATTACATATAAATTTATGCATACATTCATCCCCTAGTTACTATTTCAAGTCTTGTAATTTTTTCAGATTATATATAAATTTATGCATACATTCATCCCCTAGTTACTATTTCAAGTCTTGTAATTTTTTTCAGATGACATATAAATTTATGCATACATTCATCCCCTAGTTACTATTTAAAGTCTTGTAATTTTTTTAAGATTACATATAAATTTATGCATACATTCATCCCCTAGTTACTATTTCAAGTCTAGTAATTTTCTTCAGATTACATATAAATTTATGCATACATTCATCCCCTAGTTACTATTTCAAGTCTAGTAATTTTCTTCAGATTACATATAAATTTATGCATACATTCATCCCCTAGTTACTATTTCAAGTCTTGTAATTTTTTTCAGATTACATATAAATTTATGCATACATTCATCCCCTAGTTACTATTTCAAGTCTTGTCATTTTTTTCAAATTACATATAAATTTATGCATACATTCATCCCCTAGTTACTATTTCAAGTCTTGTAATTTTTTTCAGATTACATATAAATGTATGCATACATTCATCCCCTAGTTACTATTTCAAGTCTTGTAATTTTTTTCAGATTACATATAAATTTATGCATACATTCATCCCCTAGTTACTATTTCAAGTCTTGTAATTTTTTCAGATTATATATAAATTTATGCATACATTCATCCCCTAGTTACTATTTCAAGTCTTGTAATTTTCTTCAGATTACATATAAATTTATGCATACATTCATCCCCTAGTTACTATTTCAAGTCTAGTAATTTTCTTCAGATTACATATAAATTGATGCATACATTCATCCCTAGTTACTATTTCAAGTCTTGTGATTTTTTTCAGATTACATATAAATTTATGCATACATTAATCCCCTAATTACTATTTCAAGTCTAGTAATTTTCTTCAGATTACATATAAATTTATGCATACATTCATCCCCTAGTTACTATTTCAAGTCTAGTAATTTTCTTCAGATTACATATAAATTTATGCATACATTCATCCCCTAGTTACTATTTCAAGTCTTGTAATTTTTTTCAGATTACATATAAATTTATGCATACATTCATCCCCTAGTTACTATTTCAAGTCTTGTCATTTTTTTCAAATTACATATAAATTTATGCATACATTCATCCCCTAGTTACTATTTCAAGTCTTGTAATTTTTTTCAGATTACATATAAATTTATGCATACATTCATCCCCTAGTTACTATTTCAAGTCTTGTAATTTTTTTCAGATTACATATAAATTTATGCATACATTCATCCCCTAGTTACTATTTCAAGTCTTGTAATTTTCTTCAGATTACATATAGATTTATGCATACATTCATCCCCTAGTTACTATTTCAAGTCTTGTAATTTTTTTCAGATTACATATAAATTTATGCATACATTCATCCCCTAGTTACTATTTCAAGTCTAGTAATTTTTTTCAGATTACATATAAATTTATGCATACATTCATCCCCTAGTTACTATTTCAAGTCTTGTAATTTTCTTCAGATTACATATAAATTACTGCATACATTCATCCCCTAGTTACTATTTCATGTCTAGTAATTTTCTTCAGATTACATATAAATTTATGCATACATTCATCCCCTAGTTACTATTTCAAGTCTAGTAATTTTTTTCAGATTACATATAAATTTGTGCATACATTCATCCCCTAGTTACTATTTCAAGTCTTGTAATTTTCTTCAGATTACATATAAATTTATGCATACATTCATCCCCTAGTTACTATTTCAAGTCTTGTAATTTTCTTCAGTTTACATATAAATTTATGCATACATTCATCCCCTAGTTACTATTTAAAGTCTAGTAATTTTTTTCAGATTACATATAAATTTATGCATACATTCATCCCGTAGTTACTATTTCAAGTCTTGTAATTTTCTTCAGATTACATATAAATTTATGCATACATTCATCCCCTAGTTACTGTTTCAAGTCTAGTAATTTTCTTCAGATTACATACAAATTTATGCATACATTCATCCCCTAGTTACTATTTCAAGTCTAGTAATTTTTTTCAGATTATATATAAATTTATGCATACATTCATCCCCTAGTTACTATTTCAAGTCTAGTAATTTTCTTCAGATTACATATAAATTTATGCATACATTCATCCCCTAGTTACTATTTCAAGTCTAGTAATTGTCTTCAGCTTACATATAAATTTATGCATACATTCATCCCCTAGTAACTATTTAAAGTCTTGTAATGTTTTTCAGATTACATAAAAATTTATGCATACATTCATCCCCTAGTTACTATTTCAAGTCTTGTAATTTTTTCAGATTACATATAAATTTATGCATACATTCATCCTCTAGTTACTATTTCAAGTCTAGTAATTTTCTTCAGATTACATATAAATTTATGCATACATTCATCCCCTAGTTACTATTTCAAGTCTTGTAATTTTTTCAGATTACATATAAATTTATGCATACATTCATCCCCTAGTTACTATTTCAAGTCTTGTAATTTTTTTCAGATTACATATAAATTTATGCATACATTCATCCCCTAGTTACTATTTCAAGTCTTTTAATTTTCTTCAGATTACATATAAATTTTTGCATATCTTCATCCCCTAGTTACTATTTCAAGTCTTGTAATTTTTTTCAAATTACATATAAATTTATGCATACATTCATCCCCTAGTTACTATTTCAAGTCTTGTAATTTTTTCAGATTATATATAAATTTATGCATACATTCATCCCCTAGTTACTATTTCAAGTCTTGTAATTTTTTTCAGATGACATATAAATTTATGCATACATTCATCCCCTAGTTACTATTTAAAGTCTTGTAATTTTTTTAAGATTACATATAAATTTATGCATACATTCATCCCCTAGTTACTATTTCAAGTCTTGTAATTTTTTCAGATTATATATAAATTTATGCATACATTCATCCCCTAGTTACTATTTCAAGTCTTGTAATTTTTTTCAGATTACATATAAATTTATGCATACATTCATCCCCTAGTTACTATTTCAAGTCTAGTAATTTTCTTCAGATTACATATAAATTGATGCATACATTCATCCCTAGTTACTATTTCAAGTCTTGTGATTTTTTTCAGATTACATATAAATTTATGCATACATTCATCCCCTAGTTACTATTTCAAGTCTAGTAATTTTCTTCAGATTACATATAAATTTATGCATACATTCATCCCCTAGTTACTATTTCAAGTCTAGTAATTTTCTTCAGATTACATATAAATTTATGCATACATTCATCCCCTAGTTACTATTTCAAGTCTTGTAATTTTTTTCAGATTACATATAAATTTATGCATACATTCATCCCCTAGTTACTATTTCAAGTCTTGTCATTTTTTTCAAATTACATATAAATTTATGCATACATTCATCCCCTAGTTACTATTTCAAGTCTTGTAATTTTTTTCAGATTACATATAAATTTATGCATACATTCATCCCCTAGTTACTATTTCAAGTCTTGTAATTTTTTTCAGATTACATATAAATTTATGCATACATTCATCCCCTAGTTACTATTTCAAGTCTTGTAATTTTTTCAGATTATATATAAATTTATGCATACATTCATCCCCTAGTTACTATTTCAAGTCTTGTAATTTTTTTCAGATTACATATAAATTTATGCATACATTCATCCCCTAGTTACTATTTCAAGTCTAGTAATTTTCTTCAGATTACATATAAATTGATGCATACATTCATCCCTAGTTACTATTTCAAGTCTTGTGATTTTTTTCAGATTACATATAAATTTATGCATACATTCATCCCCTAGTTACTATTTCAAGTCTAGTAATTTTCTTCAGATTACATATAAATTTATGCATACATTCATCCCCTAGTTACTATTTCAAGTCTAGTAATTTTCTTCAGATTACATATAAATTTATGCATACATTCATCCCCTAGTTACTATTTCAAGTCTTGTAATTTTCTTCAGATTACATATAAATTTATGCATACATTCATCCCCTAGTTACTATTTAAAGTCTTGTCATTTTTTTCAAATTACATATTAATTTATGCATACATTCATCCCCTAGTTACTATTTCAAGTCTTGTAATTTTTTTCAGATTACATATAAATTTATGCATACATTCATCCCCTAGTTACTATTTCAAGTCTTGTAATTTTTTTCAGATTACATATAAATTTATGCATACATTCATCCCCTAGTTACTATTTCAAGTCTAGTAATTTTCTTCAGATTACATATAAATTTATGCATACATTCATCCCCTAGTTACTATTTCAAGTCTTGTAATTTTTTTCAGATTACATATAAATTTATGCATACATTCATCCCCTAGTTACTATTTCAAGTCTAGTAATTTTTTTCAGATTACATATAAATTTATGCATACATTCATCCCCTAGTTACTATTTCAAGTCTTGTAATTTTCTTCAGATTACATATAAATTACTGCATACATTCATCCCCTAGTTACTATTTCATGTCTAGTAATTTTCTTCAGATTACATATAAATTTATGCATACATTCATCCCCTAGTTACTATTTCAAGTCTAGTAATTTTTTTCAGATTACATATAAATTTGTGCATACATTCATCCCCTAGTTACTATTTCAAGTCTTGTAATTTTCTTCAGATTACATATAAATTTATGCATACATTCATCCCCTAGTTACTATTTCAAGTCTTGTAATTTTCTTCAGATTATATATAAATTTATGCATACATTCATCCCCTAGTTACTATTTCAAGTCTAGTAATTGTCTTCAGATTACATATAAATTTATGCATACATTCATCTCCTAGTTACTATTTCAAGTCTTGTAATTTTTTTCAGATTACATATAAATTTATGCATACATTCATCCCCTAGTTACTATTTCAAGTCTTGTAATTTTCTTCAGATTACATATTAATTTATGCATACATTCATCCCCTAGTTACTATTTCAAGTCTTGTAATTTTTTTCAGATTACATATAAATTTATGCATACATTCATCCCCTAGTTACTATTTCAAGTCTAGTAATTTTTTTCAGATTACATATAAATTTATGCATACATTCATCCCCTAGTTACTATTTCAAGTCTTGTAATTTTCTTCAGATTACATATAAATTACTGCATACATTCATCCCCTAGTTACTATTTCAAGTCTAGTAATTTTCTTCAGATTACATATAAATTTATGCATACATTCATCCCCTAGTTACTATTTCAAGTCTAGTAATTTTTTTCAGATTACATATAAATTTGTGCATACATTCATCCCCTAGTTACTATTTCAAGTCTTGTAATTTTCATCAGATTACATATAAATTTATGCATACATTCATCCCCTAGTTACTATTTCAAGTCTTTTAATTTTCTTCAGATTACATATAAATTTTTGCATAACTTCATCCCCTAGTTACTATTTCAAGTCTTGTAATTTTTTTCAAATTACATATAAATTTATGCATACATTCATCCCCTAGTTACTATTTCAAGTCTTGTAATTTTCTTCAGATTACATATAAATTTATGCATACATTCATCTCCTAGTTACTATTTCAAGTCTTGTAATTTTTTTCAGATTACATATAAATTTATGCATACATTCATCCCCTAGTTACTATTTCAAGTCTTGTAATTTTCTTCAGATTACATATTAATTTATGCATACATTCATCCCCTTGTTACTATTTCAAGTCTTGTAATTTTTTTCAGATTACATATAAATTTATGCATACATTCATCCCCTAGTTACTATTTCAAGTCTAGTAATTTTTTTCGGATTACATATAAATTTATGCATACATTCATCCCCTAGTTACTATTTCAAGTCTTGTAATTTTCTTCAGATTACATATAAATTACTGCATACATTCATCCCCTAGTTACTATTTCAAGTCTAGTAATTTTCTTCAGATTACATATAAATTTATGCATACATTCATCCCCTAGTTACTATTTCAAGTCTAGTAATTTTTTTCAGATTACATATAAATTTGTGCATACATTCACCCCCTAGTTACTATTTCAAGTCTTGTAATTTTCATCAGATTACATATAAATTTATGCATACATTCATCCCCTAGTTACTATTTCAAGTCTTGTAATTTTCTTCAGATTACATATAAATTTATGCATACATTCATCCCCTAGTTACTATTTCAAGTCTTGTAATTTTCTTCAGATTACATATAAATTACTGCCTACATTCATCCCCTAGTTACTATTTAAAGTCTAGTAATTTTTTTCAGATTACATATAAATTTATGCATACATTAATCCCCTAGTTACTATTTCAAGTCTTGTAATTTTCTTCAGATTACATATAAATTTATGCATACATTCATCCCCTAGTTACTATTTCAAGTCTAGTAATTTTCTTCAGATTACATATAAATTTATGCATACATTCATCCCCTAGTTACTATTTCAAGTCTTGTAATTTTCTTCAGATTACATATAAATTTATGCATACATTCATCCCCTAGTTACTATTTCAAGTCTAGTAATTGTCTTCAGATTACATATAAATTTATGCATACATTCATCCCCTAGTTACTATTTCAAGTCTTGTAATGTTTTTCAGATTACATATAAATTTATGCATACATTCATCCCCTAGTAACTATTTCAAGTCTTGTAATTTTTTCAGATTACATATGAATTTATGCATACATTCATCCCCTAGTTACTATTTCAAGTCTAGTAATTTTCTTCAGATTACATATAAATTTATGCATACATTCATCCCCTAGTTACTATTTCAAGTCTTGTAATTTTCTTCAGATTACATATAAATTTATGCATACATTCATCCCCTAGTTACTATTTCAAGTCTTGTAATTTTTTTCAGATTACATATAAATTTATGCATACATTCATCCCCTAGTTACTATTTCAAGTCTTGTAATTTTCTTCAGATTACATATAAATTTATGCATATCTTCATCCCCTAGTTACTATTTCAAGTCTTGTAATTTTTTTCAAATTACATATAAATTTATGCATACATTCATCCCCTAGTTACTATTTCAAGTCTTGTAATTTTCTTCAGATTACATATAAATTTATGCATACATTCATCTCCTAGTTACTATTTCAAGTCTTGTAATTTTTTTCAGATTACATATAAATTTATGCATACATTTATCCCCTAGTTACTATTTCAAGTCTAGTAATTTTTTTCAGATGACATATAAATTTATGCATACATTCATCCCCTAGTTACTATTTCAAGTCTTGTAATTTTCTTCAGATTACATATAAATTTATGCATACATTCATCCCCTAGTTACTATTTCAAGTCTAGTAATTTTCTTCAGATTACATATAAATTTATGCATACATTCATCCCCTAGTTACTATTTCAAGTCTAGTAATTTTTTTCAGATTACATATAAATTACTGCATACATTCATCCCCTAGTTACTATTTCAAGTCTAGTAATTTTCATCAGATTACATATAAATTTATGCATACATTCATCCCCTAGTTACTATTTCAAGTCTTGTAATTTTCTTCAGATTACATATAAATTTATGCATACATTCATCCCCTAGTTACTATTTCAAGTCTAGTAATTTTCTTCAGATTACATATAAATTTATGCATACATTCATCCCCTAGTTACTATTTCAAGTCTTGTAATTTTTTTCAGATTACATATAAATTTGTGCATACATTCATCCCCTAGTTACTATTTCAAGTCTTGTAATTTATTTCAGATTACATATAAATTTATGCATACATTCATCCCATAGTTACTATTTCAGGTCTTGTAATTTTCTTCAGATTACATATAAATTTATGCATACATTCATCCCCTAGTTACTATTTAAAGTCTAGTAATTTTCTTCAGATTACATATAAATTTATGCATACATTCATCCCTAGTTACTATTTCAAGTCTAGTAATTTTCTTCAGATTACATATAAATTTATGCATACATTCATCCCCTAGTTACTGTTTCAAGTCTAGTAATTTTCTTCAGATTACATATAAATTTATGCATACATTCATCCCCTAGTTACTATTTCAAGTCTTGTAATTTTTTTTAGATTACATATAAATTTATGCATACATTCATCCCCTAGTTACTATTTCAAGTCTTGTAATTTTTTTCAGATTTTATATAAATTTATGCATACATTCATCCCCTAGTTACTATTTCAAGTCTTGTAATTTTCTTCAGATTACATATAAATTACTGCATACATTCATCCCCTAGTTACTATTTCAAGTCTAGTAATTTTCATCAGATTACATATAAATTTATGCATACATTCATCCCCTAGTTACTATTTCAAGTCTTGTAATTTTTTTCAGATTACATATAAATTTATGCATACATTCATCCCCTAGTTACTATTTCAAGTCTTGTAATTTTTTTCAGATTACATATAAATTTATGCATACATTCATCCCCTAGTTACTATTTCAAGTCTAGTAATTTTCTTCAGATTACATATAAATTTATGCATACATTACTCCCCTAGTTACTATTTCAAGTCTTGTAATTTTCTTCAGATTACATATAAATTTATGCATACATTCATCCCCTAGTTACTATTTCAAGTCTTGTCATTTTTTCAAATTACATATAAATGTATGCATACATTCATCCCCTAGTTATTATTTCAAGTCTTGTAATTTTTTTCAGATTACATATAAATTTATGCATACATTCATCCCCTAGTTACTATTTCAAGTCTTGTAATTTTTTTCAGATTACATATAAATTTATGCATTCATTCATCCCCTAGTTACTATTTCAAGTCTTGTAATTTTCTTCAGATTACATATAAATTTATGCATACATTCATCCCCTAGTTACTATTTCAAGTCTTGTAATTTTTTTCAGATTACATAAAAATTTATGCATACATTCATCCCCTAGTTACTATTTCAAGTCTAGTAATTTTTTTCAGATTACATATAAATTTATGCATACATTCATCCCCTAGTTACTATTTCAAGTCTTGTAATTTTCTTCAGATTACATATAAATTACTGCATACATTCATCCCCTAGTTACTATTTCAAGTCTAGTAATTTTCTTCAGATTACATATAAATTTATGCATACATTCATCCCCTAGTTACTATTTCAAGTCTAGTAATTTTTTTTTTAGATTACATATAAATTTGTGCATACATTCATCCCCTAGTTACTATTTCAAGTCTTGTAATTTTCTTCAGATTACATATAAATTTATGCATACATTCATCCCCTAGTTACTATTTCAAGTCTTGTAATTTTCTTCAGATTACATATAAATTTATGCATACATTCATCCCCTAGTTACTATTTAAAGTCTTGTAATTTTCTTCAGATTACATATAAATTTATGCATACATTCATCCCCTAGTTACTATTTAAAGTCTAGTAATTTTTTTCAGATTACATATAAATTTATGCATACATTCATCCCCTAGTTACTATTTCAAGTCTTGTAATTTTCTTCAGATTACATATAAATTTATGCATACATTCATCCCCTTGTTACTGTTTCAAGTCTAGTAATTTTCTTCAGATTACATATAAATTTATGCATACATTCATCCCCTAGTTACTATTTCAAGTCTAGTAATTTTTTTCAGATTACATATAAATTACTGCATACATTCATCCCCTAGTTACTATTTCAAGTCTAGTAATTTTCATCAGATTACATATAAATTTATGCATACATTCATCCCCTAGTTACTATTTCAAGTCTTGTAATTTTTTTCAGATTAAATATAAATTTATGCATACATTCATCCCCTAGTTACTATTTCAAGTCTTGTAATTTTTTTCAGATTACATATAAATTTATGCATACATTCATCCCCTAGTTACTATTTCAAGTCTAGTAATTTTCTTCAGATTACATATAAATTTATGCATACATTACTCCCCTAGTTACTATTTCAAGTCTTGTAATTTTCTTCAGATTACATATAAATTTATGCATACATTCATCCCCTAGTTACTATTGCAAGTCTTGTCATTTTTTTCAAATTACATATAAATTTATGCATACATTCATCCCCTAGTTATTATTTCAAGTCTTGTAATTTTTTTCAGATTACATATAAATTTATGCATACATTCATCCCCTAGTTACTATTTCAAGTCTTGTAATTTTTTTCAGATTACATATAAATTTATGCATTCATTCATCCTCTAGTTACTATTTCAAGTCTTGTAATTTTCTTCAGATTACATATAAATTTATGCATACATTCATCCCCTAGTTACTATTTCAAGTCTTGTAATTTTTTTCAGATTAAATAAAAATTCATGCATACATTCATCCCCTAGTTACTATTTCAAGTCTAGTAATTTTTTTCAGATTACATATAAATTTATGCATACATTCATCCCCTAGTTACTATTTCAAGTCTTGTAATTTTCTTCAGATTACATATAAATTACTGCATACATTCATCCCCTAGTTACTATTTCAAGTCTAGTAATTTCCTTCAGATTACATATAAATTTATGCATACATTCATCCCCTAGTTACTATTTCAAGTCTAGTAATTTTTTTCAGATTACATATAAATTTGTGCATACATTCATCCCCTAGTTACTATTTCAAGTCTTGTAATTTTCTTCAGATTACATATAAATTTATGCATACATTCATCCCCTAGTTACTATTTCAAGTCTTGTAATTTTCTTCAGATTACATATAAATTTATGCATACATTCATCCCCTAGTTACTATTTAAAGTCTTGTAATTTTCTTCAGATTACATATAAATTTATGCATACATTCATCCCCTAGTTACTATTTAAAGTCTAGTAATTTTTTTCAGATTACATATAAATTTATGCATACATTCATCCCCTAGTTACTATTTCAAGTCTTGTAATTTTCTTCAGATTACATATAAATTTATGCATACATTCATCCCCTAGTTACTATTTCAAGTCTTGTAATTTTCTTCAGATTACATATAAATTTATGCATACATTCATCCCCTAGTTACTATTTAAAGTCTTGTAATTTTCTTCAGATTACATATAAATTTATGCATACATTCATCCCCTAGTTACTATTTAAAGTCTAGTAATTTTTTTCAGATTACATATAAATTTATGCATACATTCATCCCCTAGTTACTATTTCAAGTCTTGTAATTTTCTTCAGATTACATATAAATTTATGCATACATTCATCCCCTTGTTACTGTTTCAAGTCTAGTAATTTTCTTCAGATTACATATAAATTTATGCATACATTCATCCCCTAGTTACTATTTCAAGTCTAGTAATTTTTTTCAGATTACATATAAATTACTGCATACATTCATCCCCTAGTTACTATTTCAAGTCTAGTAATTTTCATCAGATTACATATAAATTTATGCATACATTCATCCCCTAGTTACTATTTCAAGTCTTGTAATTTTTTTCAGATTAAATATAAATTTATGCATACATTCATCCCCTAGTTACTATTTCAAGTCTTGTAATTTTTTTCAGATTACATATAAATTTATGCATACATTCATCCCCTAGTTACTATTTCAAGTCTAGTAATTTTCTTCAGATTACATATAAATTTATGCATACATTACTCCCCTAGTTACTATTTCAAGTCTTGTAATTTTCTTCAGATTACATATAAATTTATGCATACATTCATCCCCTAGTTACTATTTCAAATCTTGTCATTTTTTTCAAATTACATATAAATTTATGCATACATTCATCCCCTAGTTATTATTTCAAGTCTTGTAATTTTTTTCAGATTACATATAAATTTATGCATACATTCATCCCCTAGTTACTATTTCAAGTCTTGTAATTTTTTTCAGATTACATATAAATTTATGCATTCATTCATCCTCTAGTTACTATTTCAAGTCTAGTAATTTTCTTCAGATTACATATAAATTTATGCATACATTCATCCCCTAGTTACTATTTCAAGTCTTTTAAATTTTTTCAGATTACATAAAAATTTATGCATACATTCATCCCCTAGTTACTATTTCAAGTCTAGTAATTTTTTTCAGATTACATATAAATTTATGCATACATTCATCCCCTAGTTACTATTTCAAGTCTTGTAATTTTCTTCAGATTACATATAAATTACTGCATACATTCATCCCCTAGTTACTATTTCAAGTCTAGTAATTTCCTTCAGATTACATATAAATTTATGCATACATTCATCCCCTAGTTACTATTTCAAGTCTAGTAATTTTTTTCAGATTACATATAAATTTGTGCATACATTCATCCCCTAGTTACTATTTCAAGTCTTGTAATTTTCTTCAGATTACATATAAATTTATGCATACATTCATCCCCTAGTTACTATTTCAAGTCTTGTAATTTTCTTCAGATTACATATAAATTTATGCATACATTCATCCCCTAGTTACTATTTAAAGTCTTGTAATTTTCTTCAGATTACATATAAATTTATGCATACATTCATCCCCTAGTTACTATTTAAAGTCTAGTAATTTTTTTCAGATTACATATAAATTTATGCATACATTCATCCCATAGTTACTATTTCAAGTCTTGTAATTTTCTTCAGATTACATATAAATTTATGCATACATTCATCCCCTAGTTACTATTTCAAGTCTTGTAATTTTCTTCAGATTACATATAAATTTATGCATACATTCATCCCCTAGTTACTATTTAAAGTCTTGTAATTTTCTTCAGATTACATATTAATTTATGCATACATTCATCCCCTAGTTACTATTTCAAGTCTTGTAATTTTCTTCAGATTACATATAAATTTATGCATACATTCATCCCCTAGTTACTATTTAAAGTCTTGTAATTTTCTTCAGATTACATATAAATTTATGCATACATTCATCCCCTAGTTACTATTTAAAGTCTAGTAATTTTTTTCAGATTACATATAAATTTATGCATACATTCATCCCCTAGTTACTATTTCAAGTCTTGTAATTTTCTTCAGATTACATATAAATTTATGCATACATTAATCCCCTTGTTACTGTTTCAAGTCTAGTAATTTTCTTCAGATTACATATAAATTTATGCATACATTCATCCCCTAGTTTCTATTTCAAGTCTAGTAACTTTTTTCAGATTACATATAAATTACTGCATACATTCATCCCCTAGTTACTATTTCAAGTCTAGTAATTTTCATCAGATTACATATAAATTTATGCATACATTCATCCCCTAGTTACTATTTCAAGTCTTGTAATTTTTTTCAGATTACATATAAATTTATGCATACATTCATCCCCTAGTTACTATTTCAAGTCTTGTAATTTTTTTCAGATTACATATAAATTTATGCATACATTCATCCCCTAGTTACTATTTCAAGTCTAGTAATTTTCTTCAGATTACATATAAATTTATGCATACATTACTCCCCTAGTTACTATTTCAAGTCTTGTAATTTTCTTCAGATTACATATAAATTTATGCATACATTCATCCCCTAGTTACTATTTCAAGTCTTGTCATTTTTTTCAAATTACATATAAATTTATGCATACATTCATCCCCTAGTTATTATTTCAAGTCTTGTAATTTTTTTCAGATTACATATAAATTTATGCATACATTCATCCCCTAGTTACTATTTCAAGTCTTGTAATTTTTTTCAGATTACATATAAATTTATGCATTCATTCATCCCCTAGTTACTATTTCAAGTCTTGTAATTTTCTTCAGATTACATATAAATTTATGCATACATTCATCCCCTAGTTACTATTTCAAGTCTTGTAATTTTTTTCAGATTACATAAAAATTTATGCATACATTCATCCCCTAGTTACTATTTCAAGTCTAGTAATTTTTTTCAGATTACATATAAATTTATGCATACATTCATCCCCTAGTTACTATTTCAAGTCTTGTAATTTTCTTCAGATTACATATAAATTACTGCATACATTCATCCCCTAGTTACTATTTCAAGTCTAGTAATTTTCTTCTGATTACATATAAATTTATGCATACATTCATCCCCTAGTTACTATTTCAAGTCTAGTAATTTTTTTCAGATTACATATAAATTTGTGCATACATTCATCCCCTAGTTACTATTTCAAGTCTTGTAATTTTCTTCAGATTACATATAAATTTATGCATACATTCATCCCCTAGTTACTATTTCAAGTCTTGTAATTTTCTTCAGATTACATATAAATTTATGCATACATTCATCCCCTAGTTACTATTTAAAGTCTTGTAATTTTCTTCAGATTACATATAAATTTATGCATACATTCATCCCCTAGTTACTATTTAAAGTCTAGTAATTTTTTTCAGATTACATATAAATTTATGCATACATTCATCCCCTAGTTACTATTTCAAGTCTTGTAATTTTCTTCAGATTACATATAAATTTATGCATACATTCATCCCCTTGTTACTGTTTCAAGTCTAGTAATTTTCTTCAGATTACATATAAATTTATGCATACATTCATCCCCTAGTTACTATTTCAAGTCTAGTAATTTTTTTCAGATTACATATAAATTTATGCATACATTCATCCCCTAGTTACTATTTCAAGTCTAATAATTTTCTTCAGATTACATATAAATTTATGCATACATTCATCCCCTAGTTACTATTTCAAGTCTAGTAATTGTCTTCAGATTACATATAAATTTATGCATACATTCATCCCCTAGTTACTATTTCAAGTCTTGTAATGTTTTTCAGATTACATATAAATTTATGCATACATTCATCCCCTAGTTACTATTTCAAGTCTTGTAATTTTTTCAGATTACATATAAATTTATGCATACATTCATCCCCTAGTTACTATTTCAAGTCTAGTAATTTTTTTCAGATTACATATAAATTTATGCATACATTAATCCCCTAGTTACTATTTCAAGTCTTGTAATTTTCTTCAGATTACATATAAATTTATGCATACATTCATCCCCTAGTTACTATTTCAAGTCTAGTAATTTTCTTAGGATTACATATAAATTTATGCATACATTCATCCCCTAGTTACTATTTCAAGTCTTGTAATTTTCTTCAGATTACATATAAATTTATGCATACATTCATCCCCTAGTTACTATTTCAAGTCTAGTAATTGTCTTCAGATTACATATAAATTTATGCATACATTCATCCCCTAGTTACTATTTCAAGTCTTGTAATGTTTTTCAGATTACATATAAATTTATGCATACATTCATCCCCTAGTTACTATTTCAAGTCTTGTAATTTTTTCAGATTACATATAAATTTATGCATACATTCATCCCCTAGTTACTATTTCAAGTCTAGTAATTTTCTTCAGATTACATATAAATTTATGCATACATTCATCCCCTAGTTACTATTTCAAGTCTTGTAATTTTTTTCAGATTACATATAAATTTATGCATACATTCATCCCCTAGTTACTATTTCAAGTCTTGTAATTTTTTTCAGATTACATATAAATTTATGCATACATTCATCCCCTAGTTACTATTTCAAGTCTTGTAATTTTCTTCAGATTACATATAAATTTATGCATATCTTCATCCCCTAGTTACTATTTCAAGTCTTGTAATTTTTTTCAAATTACATATAAATTTATGCATACATTCATCCCCTAGTTACTATTTCAAGTCTTGTAATTTTCTTCAGATTACATATAAATTTATGCATACATTCATCTCCTAGTTACTATTTCAAGTCTTGTAATTTTTTTCAGATTACATATAAATTTATGCATACATTTATCCCCTAGTTACTATTTCAAGTCTAGTAATTTTTTTCAGATGACATATAAATTTATGCATACATTCATCCCCTAGTTACTATTTCAAGTCTTGTAATTTTCTTCAGATTACATATAAATTTATGCATACATTCATCCCCTAGTTACTATTTCAAGTCTAGTAATTTTCTTCAGATTACATATAAATTTATGCATACATTCATCCCCTAGTTACTATTTCAAGTCTAGTAATTTTTTTCAGATTACATATAAATTTATGCATACATTCATCCCCTAGTTACTATTTCAAGTCTTGTAATTTTTTTCAGATTACATATAAATTTATGCATACATTCATCCCCTAGTTACTATTTCAAGTCTTGTAATTTTCTTCAGATTACATATAAATTACTGCATACATTCATCCCCTAGTTACTATTTCAAGTCTAGTAATTTTCTTCAGATTACATATAAATTTATGCATACATTCATCCCCTAGTTACTATTTCAAGTCTTGTAATTTTTTTCAGATTACATATAAATTTGTGCATACATTCATCCCCTAGTTACTATTTCAAGTCTTGTAATTTATTTCAGATTACATATAAATTTATGCATACATTCATCCCATAGTTACTATTTCAGGTCTTGTAATTTTCTTCAGATTACATATAAATTTATGCATACATTCATCCCCTAGTTACTATTTAAAGTCTAGTAATTTTCTTCAGATTACATATAAATTTATGCATACATTCATCCCTAGTTACTATTTCAAGTCTAGTAATTTTCTTCAGATTACATTTAAATTTATGCATACATTCATCCCATAGTTACTGTTTCAAGTCTAGTAATTTTCTTCAGATTACATATAAATTTATGCATACATTCATCCCCTAGTTACTATTTCAAGTCTTGTAATTTTCTTCAGATTACATATAAATTTATGCATACATTCATCCCCTAGTTACTATTTCAAGTCTAGTAATTGTCTTCAGATTACATATAAATTTATGCATACATTCATCCCCTAGTTACTATTTCAAGTCTTGTAATGTTTTTCAGATTACATATAAATTTATGCATACATTCATCCCCTAGTTACTATTTCAAGTCTTGTAATTTTTTTCAGATTACATATAAATTTGTGCATACATTCATCCCCTAGTTACTATTTCAAGTCTTGTAATTTATTTCAGATTACATATAAATTTATGCATACATTCATCCCATAGTTACTATTTCAGGTCTTGTAATTTTCTTCAGATTACATATAAATTTATGCATACATTCATCCCCTAGTTACTATTTAAAGTCTAGTAATTTTCTTCAGATTACATATAAATTTATGCATACATTCATCCCTAGTTACTATTTCAAGTCTAGTAATTTTCTTCAGATTACATTTAAATTTATGCATACATTCATCCCCTAGTTACTGTTTCAAGTCTAGTAATTTTCTTAGGATTACATATAAATTTATGCATACATTCATCCCCTAGTTACTATTTCAAGTCTTGTAATTTTCTTCAGATTACATATAAATTTATGCATACATTCATCCCCTAGTTACTATTTCAAGTCTAGTAATTGTCTTCAGATTACATATAAATTTATGCATACATTCATCCCCTAGTTACTATTTCAAGTCTTGTAATGTTTTTCAGATTACATATAAATTTATGCATACATTCATCCCCTAGTTACTATTTCAAGTCTTGTAATTTTTTCAGATTACATATAAATTTATGCATACATTCATCCCCTAGTTACTATTTCAAGTCTAGTAATTTTCTTCAGATTACATATAAATTTATGCATACATTCATCCCCTAGTTACTATTTCAAGTCTTGTAATTTTTTTCAGATTACATATAAATTTATGCATACATTCATCCCCTAGTTACTATTTCAAGTCTTGTAATTTTTTTCAGATTACATATAAATTTATGCATACATTCATCCCCTAGTTACTATTTCAAGTCTTGTAATTTTCTTCAGATTACATATAAATTTATGCATATCTTCATCCCCTAGTTACTATTTCAAGTCTTGTAATTTTTTTCAAATTACATATAAATTTATGCATACATTCATCCCCTAGTTACTATTTCAAGTCTTGTAATTTTCTTCAGATTACATATAAATTTATGCATACATTCATCTCCTAGTTACTATTTCAAGTCTTGTAATTTTTTTCAGATTACATATAAATTTATGCATACATTTATCCCCTAGTTACTATTTCAAGTCTAGTAATTTTTTTCAGATGACATATAAATTTATGCATACATTCATCCCCTAGTTACTATTTCAAGTCTTGTAATTTTCTTCAGATTACATATAAATTTATGCATACATTCATCCCCTAGTTACTATTTCAAGTCTAGTAATTTTCTTCAGATTACATATAAATTTATGCATACATTCATCCCCTAGTTACTATTTCAAGTCTAGTAATTTTTTTCAGATTACATATAAATTTATGCATACATTCATCCCCTAGTTACTATTTCAAGTCTTGTAATTTTTTTCAGATTACATATAAATTTATGCATACATTCATCCCCTAGTTACTATTTCAAGTCTTGTAATTTTCTTCAGATTACATATAAATTACTGCATACATTCATCCCCTAGTTACTATTTCAAGTCTAGTAATTTTCTTAAGATTACATATAAATTTATGCATACATTCATCCCCTAGTTACTATTTCAAGTCTTGTAATTTTTTTCAGATTACATATAAATTTGTGCATACATTCATCCCCTAGTTACTATTTCAAGTCTTGTAATTTATTTCAGATTACATATAAATTTATGCATACATTCATCCCATAGTTACTATTTCAGGTCTTGTAATTTTCTTCAGATTACATATAAATTTATGCATACATTCATCCCCTAGTTACTATTTAAAGTCTAGTAATTTTCTTCAGATTACATATAAATTTATGCATACATTCATCCCTAGTTACTATTTCAAGTCTAGTAATTTTCTTCAGATTACATTTAAATTTATGCATACATTCATCCCCTAGTTACTGTTTCAAGTCTAGTAATTTTCTTCAGATTACATATAAATTTATGCATACATTCATCCCCTAGTTACTATTTCAAGTCTTGTAATTTTTTTCAGATTACATATAAATTTATGCATACATTCATCCCCTAGTTACTATTTCAAGTCTTGTAATTTTTTTCAGATTACATATAAATTTATGCATACATTCATCCCCTAGTTACTATTTCAAGTCTTGTGATTTTTTTCAGATTACATATAAATTACTGCATACATTCATCCCCTAGTTACTATTTCAAGTCTAGTAATTTTCATCAGATTACATATAAATTTATGCATATATTCATCCCCTAGTTACTATTTAAAGTCTTGTAATTTTCTTCAGATTACATATAAATTTATGCATACATTCATCCCCTAGTTACTATTTAAAGTCTAGTAATTTTTTTCAGATTACATATAAATTTATTCATACATTCATCCCCTAGTTACTATTTCAAGTCTTGTAATTTTCTTCAGATTACATATAAATTTATGCATACATTCATCCCCTTGTTACTGTTTCAAGTCTAGTAATTTTCTTCAGATTACATATAAATTTATGCATACATTCATCCCCTAGTTACTATTTCAAGTCTAGTAATTTTTTTCAGATTACATATAAATTTATGCATACATTCATCCCCTAGTTACTATTTCAAGTCTAGTAATTTTCTTCAGATTACATATAAATTTATGCATACATTCATCCCCTAGTGACTATTTAAAGTCTAGTAATTGTCTTCAGATTACATATAAATTTATGCATACATAAATCCCCTAGTTACTATTTCAAGTCTTGTAATGTTTTTCAGATTACATATAAATTTATGCATACATTCATCCCCTAGTTACTATTTCAAGTCTTGTAATTTTTTCAGATTACATATAAATTTATGCATACATTCATCCCCTAGTTACTATTTCAAGTCTAGTAATTTTCTTCAGATTACATATAAATTTATGCATATATTCATCCCCTAGTTACTATTTCAAGTCTTGTAATTTTTTTCAGATTACATATAAATTTATGCATACATTCATCCCCTAGTTACTATTTCAAGTCTTGTAATTTTTTTCAGATTACATATAAATTTATGCATACATTCATCCCCTAGTTACTATTTCAAGTCTTGTAATTTTCTTCAGATTACATATAAATTTATGCATATCTTCATCCCCTAGTTACTATTTCAAGTATTGTAATTTTTTTAAAATTACATGTAAATTTATGCATACATTCATCCCCTAGTTACTATTTCAAGTCTTGTAATTTTCTTCGGATTACATATAAATTTATGCATACATTCATCCCCTAGTTACTATTTCAAGTCTTGTAATTTTTTTCAGATTACATATAAATTTATGCATACATTTATCCCCTAGTTACTATTTCAAGTCTAGTAATTTTTTTCAGATGACATATAAATTTATGCATATATTTATCCCCTAGTTACTATTTCAAGTCTTGTAATTTTCTTCAGATTACATATAAATTTATGCATACATTCATCCCCTAGTTACTATTTCAAGTCTAGTAATTTTCTTCAGATTACATATAAATTTATGCATACATTCATCCCCTAGTTACTATTTCAAGTCTTGTAATTTTCTTCAGATTACATATAAATTTAGTCATACATTCATCCCCTAGTTACTATTTCAAGTCTTGTAATTTGTTTCAGATTACATATAAATTTATGCATACATTCATCCCCTAGTTACTATTTCAAGTCTTGTAATTTTCTTCAGATTACATATAAATTTATGCATACATTCATCCCCTAGTTACTATTTCAAGTCTAGTAATTTTCTTCAGATTACATATAAATTTATGCATACATTCATCCCCTAGTTACTATTTCAAGTCTTGTAATTTTTTTAAGATTACATATAAATTTGTGCATACATTCATCCCCTAGTTACTATTTCAAGTCTTGTAATTTTCTTCAGATTACATATAAATTTATGCATACATTCATCCCCTAGTTACTATTTCAAGTCTTGTAATTTTCTTCAGATTACATATAAATTTATGCATACATTCATCCCCTAGTTACTATTTCAAGTCTAGTAATTTTCTTCAGATTACATATAAATTTATGCATACATTCATCCCCTAGTTACTATTTCAAGTCTTGTAATTTTCTTCAGATTACATATAAATTTATGCATACATTCATCCCCTAGTTACTGTTTCAAGTCTAGTAATTTTCTTCAGATTACATATAAATTTATGCATACATTCATCCCCTAGTTACTATTTCAAGTCTAGTAATTTTCTTCAGATTACATATAAATTTATGCATACATTCATCCCCTAGTTACTATTGCAATTCTAGTAATTTTCTTCAGATTTCATATAAATTTATGCATACATTCATCCCCTAGTTATTATTTCAAATCTAGTAATTTTTTTCAGATTACATATAAATTTATGCATACATTCATCCCCTAGTTACTATTGCAAGTCTAGTAATTTTCTTCAGATTACATATAAATTTATGCATACATTCATCCCCTAGTTACTGTTTCAAGTCTAGTAATTTTCTTCAGTTTACATATAAATTTATGCATACATTCATCCCCTAGTTACTATTTCAAGTCTAGTAATTTTCTTCAGATTACATATAAATTTATGCATACATTCATCCCCTAGTTACTATTGCAAGTCTAGTAATTTTCTTCAGATTTCATATAAATTTATGCATACATTCATCCCCTAGTTATTATTTCAAATCTAGTAATTTTTTTCAGATTACATATAAATTTATGTATACATTCATCCCCTAGTTACTATTTAAAGTCTAGTAATTTTTTTCAGATTACATATAAATTTATGCATACATTCATTCCCTAGTTACTATTTCAAGTCTAGTAATTTTCTTCAGATTACATATAAATTTATGCATACATTCATCCTCTAGTTACTATTTAAAGTCTAGTAATTTGCTTCAGATTACATATAAATTTATGCATACATTCATCCCCTAGTTACTATTTCAAGTCTAGTAATTTTCTTCAGATTACATATAAATTTATGCATACATTCATCCCCTAGTTAATATTTCAAGTCTAGTAATTTTCTTCAGATTACATATAAATTTATGCATACATTCATCCCCTAGTTACTATTTCAAGTCTAGTAATTTTCTTCAGATTGCATATAAATTTATGCATACATTAATCCCCTACTTACTATTTCAAGTCTTGTAATTTTTTTCAGATTACATATGAATTTATGCATACATTCATCCCCTAGTTACTATTTCAAGTCTAGTAATTTTCTTCAGATTACATATAAATTTATGCATACATTCATCCCCTAGTTACTATTTCAAATCTAGTAATTTTCTTCAGATTACATATAAATTTATGCATACATTCATCCCCTAGTTACTATTTCAAGTCTAGTAATTTTTTTCAGATTACATATAAATTTATGCATACATTCATCCCCTAGTTACTATTTCAAGTCTAGTAATTTTCTTCAGATTACATATAAACTTATGCATACATTCATCCCCTAGTTACTATTTCTAGTCTTTAAATTTTTTTCAGATTACATATAAATTTATGCATACATTCATCCCCTAGTTACTATTTAAAGTCTTGTAATTTTTTTCAGATTACATATAAATTTATGCATACATTCATCCCCTAGTTACTATTTCAAGTCTTGTAATTTTTTTCAGATTACATATAAATTTATGCATACATTCATCCCCTAGTTACTATTTCAAGTCTAGTAATTTTCTTCAGATTACATATAAATTTATGCATACATTCATCCCCTAGTTACTATTTCAAGTCTTGTCATTTTTTTCAGATTACATATAAATTTATGCATACATCTATCCCCTAGTTACTATTTCAAGTCTTGTAATTTTTTTCAGATTACATATAAATTTATGCATACATTCATCTCTTAGTTACTATTTCAAGTCTTGTAATTTTCTTCAGATTACATATAAATTTATGCATATCTTCATCCCCTAGTTACTATTTCAAGTCTTGTAATTTTTTTCAAATTACATATAAATTTATGCATACATTCATCCCCTAGTTACTATTTCAAGTCTTGTAATTTTTTTCAAATTACATATAAATTTATGCATACATTCATCCCCTAGTTACTATTTCAAGTCTTGTAATTTTCTTCAGATTACATATAAATTTATGCATATCTTCATCCCCTAGTTACTATTTCAAGTCTTGTAATTTTTTTCAAATTACATATAAATTTATGCATACATTCATCCCCTAGTTACTATTTCAAGTCTTGTAATTTTTTTCAGATTACATAACAATTTATGCATACATTCATCTCCTAGTTACTATTTCAAGTCTTGTAATTTTCTTCAGATTACATATAAATTTATGCATACATTCATCCCCTAGTTACTATTTCAAGTCTAGTAATTTTCTTCAGATTACATATAAATTTATGCATACATTCATCCCCTAGTTACTATTTCAAGTCTTGTGATTTTTTTCAGATTACATATAAATTACTGCATACATTAATCCCCTAGTTACTATTTCAAGTCTAGTAATTTTCATCAGATTACATATAAATTTATGCATACATTCATCCCCTAGTTACTATTTCAAGTCTTGTAATTTTCTTCAGATTACATATAAATTTATGCATACATTCATCCCCTAGTTACTATTTCAAGTCTTGTAATTTTTTTCAGATTACATATATATTTATGCATACATTCATCCCCTAGTTACTATTTCAAGTCTAGTAATTTTCTTCAGATTACATATAAATTTATGCATACATTCATCCCCTAGTTACTATTTCAATTCTTGTAATTTTTTTCAGATTACATATAAATTTATGCATACATTCATCCCCTAGTTACTATTTCAAGTCTTGTCATTTTTTTCAAATTACATATAAATTTATGCATACATTCATCCCCTAGTTACTATTTCAAGTCTTGTAATTTTCTTCAGATTACATATAAATTACTGCATACATTCATCCCCTAGTTACTATTTCAAGTCTAGTAATTTTCTTCAGATTACATATAAATTTATGCATACATTCATCCCCTAGTTACTATTTCAAGTCTAGTAATTTTTTTCAGATTACATATAAATTTGTGCATACATTCATCCCCTAGTTACTATTTCAAGTCTTGTAATTTTCTTCAGATTACATATAAATTTATGCATACATTCATCCCCTAGTTACTATTTCAAGTCTTGTAATTTTCTTCAGATTACATATAAATTTATGCATACATTCATCCCCTAGTTACTATTTAAAGTCTTGTAATTTTCTTCAGATTACATATAAATTTATGCATACATTCATCCCCTAGTTACTATTTAAAGTCTAGTAATTTTTTTCAGATTACATATAAATTTATTCATACATTCATCCCCTAGTTACTATTTCAAGTCTTGTAACTTTTTTCAGATTACATATAAATTTATGCATACATTCATCTCCTAGTTACTATTTCAAGTCTTGTAATTTTCTTCAGATTACATATAAATTTATGCATACATTCATCCCCTAGTTACTATTTCAAGTCTAGTAATTTTTTTCAGATTACATATAAATTTATGCATACATTCATCCCCTAGTTACTATTTCAAGTCTTGTGATTTTTTTCAGATTACATATAAATTACTGCATACATTCATCCCCTAGTTACTATTTCAAGTCTAGTAATTTTCATCAGATTACATATAAATTTATGCATACATTCATCCCCTAGTTACTATTTCAAGTCTAGTAATTTTTTTCAGATTACATATATATTTATGCATACATTCATCCCCTAGTTACTATTTCAAGTCTAGTAATTTTCTTCAGATTACATATAAATTTATGCATACATTCATCCCCTAGTTACTATTTCAAGTCTTGTAATTTTTTTCAGATTACATATAAATTTATGCATACATTCATCCCCTAGTTACTATTTCAAGTCTTGTCATTTTTTTCAGATTACATATAAATTTATGCATACATTCATCCCCTAGTTACTATTTCAAGTCTTGTAATTTTCTTCAGATTACATATAAATTACTGCATACATTCATCCCCTAGTTACTATTTCAAGTCTAGTAATTTTCTTCAGATTACATATAAATTTATGCATACATTCATCCCCTAGTTACTATTTCAAGTCTAGTAATTTTTTTCAGATTACATATAAATTTGTGCATACATTCATCCCCTAGTTACTATTTCAAGTCTTGTAATTTTCTTCAGATTACATATAAATTTATGCATACATTCATCCCCTAGTTACTATTTCAAGTCTTGTAATTTTCTTCAGATTACATATAAATTTATGCATACATTCATCCCCTAGTTACTATTTAAAGTCTTGTAATTTTCTTCAGATTACATATAAATTTATGCATACATTCATCCCCTAGTTACTATTTAAAGTCTTGTAATTTTCTTCAGATTACATATAAATTTATGCATACATTCATCCCCTAGTTACTATTTAAAGTCTAGTAATTTTTTTCAGATTACATATAAATTTATTCATACATTCATCCCCTAGTTACTATTTCAAGTCTTGTAATTTTCTTCAGATTACATATAAATTTATGCATACATTCATCCCCTTGTTACTGTTTCAAGTCTAGTAATTTTCTTCAGATTACATATAAATTTACGCATACGGTCATCCCCTAGTTACTATTTCAAGTCTAGTAATTTTTTTCAGATTACATATAAATTTATGCATACATTCATCCCCTAGTTACTATTTCAAGTCTAGTAATTTTCTTCAGATCACATATAAATTTATGCATACATACATCCCCTAGTTACTATTTCAAGTCTAGTAATTGTCTTCAGATTACATATAAATTTATGCATACATTAATCCCCTAGTTACTATTTCAAGTCTTGTAATGTTTTTCAGATTACATATAAATTTATGCATACATTCATCCCCTAGTTACTATTTCAAGTCTTGTAATTTTTTCAGATTACATATAAATTTATGCATACATTCATCCCCTAGTTACTATTTCAAGTCTAGTAATTTTCTCCAGATTACATATAAATTTATGCATATATTCATCCCCTAGTTACTATTTCAAGTCTTGTAATTTTTTTCAGATTACATATAAATTTATGCATACATTCATCCCCTAGTTACTATTTCAAGTCTTGTAATTTTTTTCAGATTACATATAAATTTATGCATACATTCATCCCCTAGTTACTATTTCAAGTCTTGTAATTTTCTTCAGATTACATATAAATTTATGCATATCTTCATGCCCTAGTTACTATTTCAAGTATTGTCATTTTTTCAAATTACATGTAAATTTATGCATACATTCATCCCCTAGTTACTATTTCAAGTCTTGTAATTTTCTTCAGATTACATATAAATTTATGCATACATTCATCTCCTAGTTACTATTTCAAGTCTTGTAATTTTTTTCAGATTACATATAAATTTATGCATACATTTATCCCCTAGTTACTATTTCAAGTCTAGTAATTTTTTTCAGATGACTTATAAATTTATGCATACATTTATCCCCTAGTTACTATTTCAAGTCTTGTAATTTTCTTCAGATTACATATAAATTTATGCATACATTCATCCCCTAGTTACTATTTCAAGTCTAGTAATTTTCTTCAGATTACATATAAATTTATGCATACATTCATTCCCTAGTTACTATTTCAAGTCTTGTAATTTTTTTCAGATTACATATAAATTTATGCATACATTCATCCCCTAGTTACTATTTCAAGTCTTGTAATTTGTTTCAGATTACATATAAATTTATGCATACATTCATCCCCTAGTTACTATTTCAAGTCTTGTAATTTTCTTCAGATTACATATAAATTTATGCATACATTCATCCCCTAGTTACTATTTCAAGTCTAGTAATTTTCTTCAGATTACATATAAATTTATGCATACATTCATCCCCTAGTTACTATTTCAAGTCTTGTAATTTTTTTCAGATTACATATAAATTTGAGCATACATTCATCCCCTAGTTACTATTTCAAGTCTTGTAATATTCTTCAGATTACATATAAATTTATGCATACATTCATCCCCTAGTTACTATTTCAAGTCTTGTAATTTTCTTCAGATTACATATAAATTTATGCATACATTCATCCCCTAGTTACTATTTCAAGTCTAGTAATTTTCTTCAGTTTACATATAAATTTATGCATACATTCATCCCCTAGTTACTGTTTCAAGTCTAGTAATTTTCTTCAGATTACATATAAATTTATGCATACATTCATCCCCTAGTTACTATTGCAAGTCTAGTAATTTTCTTCAGATTTAATATAAATTTATGCATACATTCATCCCCTAGTTATTATTTCAAGTCTAGTAATTTTTTTCAGATTACATATAAATTTATTCATACATTCATCCCCTAGTTACTATTTCAAGTCTAGTAATTTTTTTCAGATTACATATAAATTTATGCATACATTCATTCCCTAGTTACTATTTCAAGTCTAGTAATTTTCTTCAGATTACATATAAATTTATGCATACATTCATACCCTAGTTACTATTTCAAGTCTTGTAATTTGCTTCAGATTACATATAAATTTATGCATACATTCATCCCCTAGTTACTATTTCAAGTCTAGTAATTTTCTTCAGATTACATATAAATTTATGCATACATTCATCCCCTAGTTAATATTTCAAGTCTAGTAATTTTCTTCAGATTACATATAAATTTATGCATACATTCATCCCCTAGTTACTATTTCAAGTCTAGTAATTTTCTTCAGATTGCATATAAATTTATGCATACATTAATCCCCTACTTACTATTTCAAGTCTTGTAATTTTTTTCAGATTACATATGAATTTATGCATACATTCATCCCCTAGTTACTATTTCAAGTCTAGTAATTTTCTTCAGATTACATATAAATTTATGCATACATTCATCCCCTAGTTACTATTTCAAATCTAGTAATTTTCTTCAGATTACATATAAATTTATTCATACATTCATCCCCTAGTTACTATTTCAAGTCTAGTAATTTTTTTCAGATTACATATAAATTTATGCATACATTCATTCCCTAGTTACTATTTCAAGTCTAGTAATTTTCTTCAGATTACATATAAATTTATGCATACATTCATCCCCTAGTTACTATTTCAAGTCTAGTAATTTGCTTCAGATTACATATAAATTTATGCATACATTCATCCCCTAGTTACTATTTCAAGTCTTGTAATTTTTTTCAGATTACATATAAATTTATGCATACATTCATCCCCTAGTTAATATTTCAAGTCTAGTAATTTTCTTCAGATTACATATAAATTTATGCATACATTCATCCCCTAGTTACTATTTCAAGTCTTGTAATTTTTTTCAGATTATATATAAATTTGAGCATACATTCATCCCCTAGTTACTATTTCAAGTCTTGTAATATTCTTCAGATTACATATAAATTTATGCATACATTCATCCCCTAGTTACTATTTCAAGTCTTGTAATTTTCTTCAGATTACATATAAATTTATGCATACATTCATCCCCTAGTTACTATTTCAAGTCTAGTAATTTTTTTCAGATTACATATAAATTTATGCATACATTCATCCCCTAGTTACTATTTCAAGTCTAGTAATTTTCTTCAGATTACATATAAATTTATGCATACATTCATCCCCTAGTTACTGTTTCAAGTCTAGTAATTTTCTTCAGATTACATATAAATTTATGCATACATTCATCCCCTAGTTACTATTTCAAGTCTAGTAATTTTCTTCAGATTACATATAAATTTATGCATACATTCATCCCCTAGTTACTATTGCAAGTCTAGTAATTTTCTTCAGATTTCATATAAATGTATGCATACATTCATCCCCTAGTTATTATTTCAAGTCTAGTAATTTTTTTCAGATTACATATAAATTTATTCATACATTCATCCCCTAGTTACTATTTCAAGTCTAGTAATTTTTTTCAGATTACATATAAATTTATGCATACATTCATTCCCTAGTTACTATTTCAAGTCTAGTAATTTTCTTCAGATTACATATAAATTTATGCATACATTCATCCCCTAGTTACTATTTCAAGTCTAGTAATTTGCTTCAGATTACATATAAATTTATGCATACATTCATCCCCTAGTTACTATTTCAAGTCTAGTAATTTTCTTCAGATTACATATAAATTTATGCATACATTCATCCCCTAGTTAATATTTCAAGTCTAGTAATTTTCTTCAGATTACATATAAATTTATGCATACATTCATCCCCTAGTTACTATTTCAAGTCTAGTAATTTTCTTCAGATTGCATATAAATTTATGCATACATTAATCCCCTAGTTACTATTTCAAGTCTTGTAATTTTTTCAGATTACATATGAATTTATGCATACATTCATCCCCTAGTTACTATTTCAAGTCTAGTAATTTTCTTCAGATTACATATAAATTTATGCATACATTTATCCCCTAGTTACTTTTTCAAATCTAGTAATTTTCTTCAGATTACATATAAATTTATTCATACATTCATCCCCTAGTTACTATTTCAAGTCTAGTAATTTTTTTCAGATTACATATAAATTTATGCATACATTCATTCCCTAGTTACTATTTCAAGTCTAGTAATTTTCTTCAGATTACATATAAATTTATGCATATATTCATCCCCTAGTTACTATTTCAAGTCTAGTAATTTTTTTCAGATTACATATAAATTTATGCATACATTCATCCCCTAGTTACTATTTAAAGTCTAGTAATTTTCTTCAGATTACATATAAACTTATGCATACATTCATCCCCTAGTTACTATTTCAAGTCTTGTAATTTTTTTCAGATTACATATAAATTTATGCATACATTCATCCCCTAGTTACTATTTAAAGTCTTGTAATTTTCTTCAGATTACATATAAATTTATGCATACATTCATCCCCTAGTTACTATTTCAAGTCTTGTAATTTGCTTCAGATTACATATAAATTTATGCATACATTCCTCCCCTAGTTACTATTTCAAGTCTAGTAATTTTCTTCAGATTACATATAAATTTATGCATACATTCATCCCCTAGTTACTATTTCAAGTCTAGTAATTTTTTTCAGATAACATATTAATTTATGCATACATTCATCCCCTAGTTACTATTTCAAGTCTTGTAATTTTTTTCAGATTACATATAAATTTATGCATACATTCATCCCCTAGTTACTATTTCAAGTCTTGTAATTTTTTTCAGATTACATATAAATTTATGCATATCTTCATCCCCTAGTTACTATTTCAAGTCTTGTAATTTTTTTCAAATTACATATAAATTTATGCATACATTCATCCCCTAGTTACTATTTCAAGTCTTGTAATTTTCTTCAGATTACATATAAATTTATGCATACATTCATCTGCTAGTTACTATTTCAAGTCTTGTAATTTTCTTCAGATTACATATAAATTTATGCATACATTCATCCCCTAGTTACTATTTCAAGTCTAGTAATTTTCTTCAGATTACATATAAATTTATGCATACATTCATCCCCTAGTTACTATTTCAAGTCTTGTAATTTTTTTCAGATTACATATAAATTTGTGCATACATTCATCCCCTAGTTACTATTTCAAGTCTTGTAATTTTCTTCAGATTACATATAAATTTATGCATATCTTCATCCCCTAGTTACTATTTCAAGTCTTGTAATTTTTTTCAAATTACATATAAATTTATGCATACATTCATCCCCTAGTTACTATTTCAAGTCTTGTAATTTTTTTCAGATTACATATAAATTTATGCATACATTCATCTCCTAGTTACTATTTCAAGTCTTGTAATTTTCTTCAGATTACATATAAATTTATGCATACATTCATCCCCTAGTTACTATTTAAAGTCTAGTAATTTTTTTCAGATTACATATAAATTTATGCATACATTCATCCCCTAGTTACTATTTCAAGTCTTGTGATTTTTTTCAGATTACATATAAATTACTGCATACATTAATCCCCTAGTTACTATTTCAAGTCTAGTAATTTTTTTCAAATTACATATAAATTTATGCATACATTCATCCCCTAGTTACTATTTCAAGTCTTGTAATTTTCTTCAGATTACATATAAATTACTGCATACATTCATCCCCTAGTTACTATTTCAAGTCTAGTAATTTTCTTCAGATTACATATAAATTTATGCATACATTCATCCCCTAGTTACTATTTCAAGTCTAGTAATTTTTTTCAGATTACATATAAATTTGTGCATACATTCATCCCCTAGTTACTATTTCAAGTCTTGTAATTTTCTTCAGATTACATATAAATTTATGCATACATTCATCCCCTAGTTACTATTTCAAGTCTTGTAATTTTCTTCAGATTACATATAAATTTATGCATACATTCATCCCCTAGTTACTATTTAAAGTCTTGTAATTTTTTTCAGATTACATATAAATTTATGCATACATTCATCCCCTAGTTACTATTTAAAGTCTAGTAATTTTTTTCAGATTACATATAAATTTATTCATACATTCATCCCCTAGTTACTATTTCAAGTCTTGTAATTTTCTTCAGATTACATATAAATTTATGCATACATTCATCCCCTTGTTACTGTTTCAAGTCTAGTAATTTTTTTCAGATTACATATAAATTTATGCATACATTCATCCCCTAGTTACTATTTCAAGTCTAGTAATTTTTTTCAAATTACATATAAATTTATGCATACATTCATCCCCTAGTTACTATTTCAAGTCTAGTAATTTTCTTCAGATTACATATAAATTTATGCATACATTCATCCCCTAGTTACTATTTCAAGTCTAGTAATTGTCTTCAGATTACATATAAATTTATCCATACATTAATCCCCTAGTTACTATTTCAAGTCTTGTAATGTTTTTCAGATTACATATAAATTTATGCATACATTCATCCCCTAGTTACTATTTCAAGTCTTGTAATTTTTTCAGATTACATATAAATTTATGCATACATTCATCCCCTAGTTACTATTTCAAGTCTAGTAATTTTCTTCAGATTACATATAAATTTATGCATATATTCATCCCCTAGTTACTATTTCAAGTCTTGTAATTTTTTTCAGATTACATATAAATTTATGCATACATTCATCCCCTAGTTACTATTTCAAGTCTTGTAATTTTTTTCAGATTACATATAAATTTATGCATACATTCATCCCCTAGTTACTATTTCAAGTCTTGTAATTTTCTTCAGATTACATATAAATTTATGCATATCTTCATCCCCTAGTTACTATTTCAAGTCTTGTAATTTTTTTCAAATTACATGTAAATTTATGCATACATTCATCCCCTAGTTACTATTTTAAGTCTTGTAATTTTCTTCAGATTACATATAAATTTATGCATACATTCATCCCCTAGTTACTATTTCAAGTCTAGTAATTTTCTTCAGATTACATATAAATTTATGCATACATTCATCCCCTAGTTACTATTTCAAGTCTTGTAATTTTTTTCAGATTACATATAAATTTGTGCATACATTCATCCCCTAGTTACTATTTCAAGTCTTGTAATTTTCTTCAGATTACATATAAATTCATGCATACATTCATCCCCTAGTTACTATTTCAAGTCTTGTAATTTTCTTCAGATTACATATAAATTTATGCATACATTCATCCCCTAGTTACTATTTCAAGTCTAGTAATTTTCTTCAGATTACATATAAATTTATGCATACATTCATCCCCTAGTTACTATTTCAAGTCTAGTAATTTTCTTCAGATTACATATAAATTTATGCATACATTCATCCCCTAGTTACTATTGCAAGTCTAGTAATTTTCTTCAGATTTCATATAAATTTATGCATACATTCATCCCCTAGTTATTATTTCAAGTCTAGTAATTTTTTTCAGATTACATATAAATTTATGTATACATTCATCCCCTAGTTACTATTTCAAGTCTAGTAATTTTTTTCAGATTACATATAAATTTATGCATACATTCATTCCCTAGTTACTATTTCAAGTCTAGTAATTTTCTTCAGATTACATATAAATTTATGCATACATTCATCCCCTAGTTACTATTTCAAGTCTAGTAATTTTCTTCAGATTGCATATAAATTTATGCATACATTCATCCCCTAGTTACTATTTCAAGTCTTGTAATTGTTTTCAGATTACATATGAATTTATGCATACATTCATCCCCTAGTTACTATTTCAAGTCTAGTAATTTTCTTCAGATTACATATAAATTTATGCATACATTCATCCCCTAGTTACTATTTCAAGTCTAGTAATTTTCTTCAGATTACATATAAATTTATGCATACATTCATCCCCTAGTTACTATTTAAAGTCTTGTAATTTTTTTTCAGATTACATATAAATTTATGCCTACATTCATCCCCTAGTTACTATTTCAAGTCTAGTAATTTTCTTCAGATTACATATAAACTTATGCATACATTCATCCCCTAGTTACTATTTCAAGTCTTGTAATTTTTTTCAGATTACATATAAATTTATGCATACATTCATCCCCTAGTTACTATTTCAAGTCTTGTAATTTTCTTCAGATTACATATAAATTTATGCATACATTCATCCCCTAGTTACTATTTCAAGTCTTGTAATTTTTTTCAGATTACATATAAATTTATGCATACATTCATCCCCTAGTTACTATTTCAAGTCTTGTGATTTTTTTCAGATTACATATAAATTACTGCATACATTAATCCCCTAGTTACTATTTCAAGTCTAGTAATTTTCATCAGATTACATATTAATTTATGCATACATTCATCCCCTAGTTACTATTTCAATCTTGTAATTTTCTTCAGATTACATATAAATTTATGCATACATTCATCCCCTAGTTACTATTTTAAGTCTTGTAATTTTTTTCAGATTACATATATATTTATGCATACATTCATCCCCTAGTTACTATTTCAAGTCTAGTAATTTTCTTCAGATTACATATAAATTTATGCATACATTAATCCCCTAGTTACTATTTCAAGTCTTGTAATTTTTTTCAGATTACATATAAATTTATGCATACATTCATCCCCTAGTTACTATTTCAAGTCTTGTCATTTTTTTCAAATTACATATAAATTTATGCATACATTCATCCCCTAGTTACTATTTCAAGTCTTGTAATTTTCTTCAGATTACATATAAATTACTGCATACATTCATCCCCTAGTTACTATTTCAAGTCTAGTAATTTTCTTCAGATTACATATAAATTTATGCATACATTCATCCCCTAGTTACTATTTCAAGTCTAGTAATTTTTTTCAGATTACATATAAATTTGTGCATACATTCATCCCCTAGTTACTATTTCAAGTCTTGTAATTTTCTTCAGATTACATATAAATTTATGCATACATTCATCCCCTAGTTACTATTTCAAGTCTTGTAATTTTCTTCAGATTACATATAAATTTATGCATACATTCATCCCCTAGTTACTATTTAAAGTCTTGTAATTTTCTTCAGATTACATATAAATTTATGCATACATTCATCCCCTAGTTACTATTTAAAGTCTAGTAATTTTTTTCAGATTACATATAAATTTATTCATACATTCATCCCCTAGTTACTATTTCAAGTCTTGTAATTTTCTTCAGATTACATATAAATTTATGCATACATTCATCCCCTTGTAACTGTTTCAAGTCTAGTAATTTTTTTCAGATTACATATAAATTTATGCATACATTCATCCCCTAGTTACTATTTCAAGTCTAGTAATTTTTTTCAGATTACATATAAATTTATGCATACATTCATCCCCTAGTTACTATTTCAAGTCTAGTAATTTTCTTCAGATTACATATAAATTTATGCATACATTCATCCCCTAGTTACTATTTCAAGTCTAGTAATTGTCTTCAGATTACATATAAATTTATCCATACATTAATCCCCTAGTTACTATTTCAAGTCTTGTAATGTTTTTCAGATTACATATAAATTTATGCATATATTCATCCCCTAGTTACTATTTCAAGTCTTGTAATTTTTTCAGATTACATATAAATTTATGCATACATTCATCCCCTAGTTACTATTTCAAGTCTAGTAATTTTCTTCAGATTACATATAAATTTATGCATATATTCATCCCCTAGTTACTATTTCAAGTCTTGTAATTTTTTTCAGATTACATATAAATTTATGCATACATTCATCCCCTAGTTACTATTTCAAGTCTTGTAATTTTTTTCAGATTACATATAAATTTATGCATACATTCATCCCCTAGTTACTATTTCAAGTCTTGTAATTTTCTTCAGATTACATATAAATTTATGCATATCTTCATCCCCTAGTTACTATTTCAAGTCTTGTAATTTTTTTCAAATTACATGTAAATTTATGCATACATTCATCCCCTAGTTACTATTTTAAGTCTTGTAATTTTCTTCAGATTACATATAAATTTATGCATACATTCATCCCCTAGTTACTATTTCAAGTCTAGTAATTTTCTTCAGATTACATATAAATTTATGCATACATTCATCCCCTAGTTACTATTTCAAGTCTTGTAATTTTTTTCAGATTACATATAAATTTGTGCATACATTCATCCCCTAGTTACTATTTCAAGTCTTGTAATTTTCTTCAGATTACATATAAATTTATGCATACATTCATCCCCTAGTTACTATTTCAAGTCTTGTAATTTTCTTCAGATTACATATAAATTTATGCATACATTCATCCCCTAGTTACTATTTCAAGTCTAGTAATTTTCTTCAGATTACATATAAATTTATGCATACATTCATCCCCTAGTTACTATTTCAAGTCTAGTAATTTTCTTCAGATTACATATAAATTTATGCATACATTCATCCCCTAGTTACTATTGCAAGTCTAGTAATTTGCTTCAGATTTCATATAAATTTATGCATACATTCATCCCCTAGTTATTATTTCAAGTCTAGTAATTTTTTTCAGATTACATATAAATTTATGTATACATTCATCCCCTAGTTACTATTTCAAGTCTAGTAATTTTTTTCAGATTACATATAAATTTATGCATACATTCATTCCCTAGTTACTATTTCAAGTCTAGTAATTTTCTTCAGATTGCATATAAATTTATGCATACATTCATCCCCTAGTTACTATTTCAAGTCTTGTAATTGTTTTCAGATTACATATGAATTTATGCATACATTCATCCCCTAGTTACTATTTCAAGTCTAGTAATTTTCTTCAGATTACATATAAATTTATGCATACATTCATCCCCTAGTTACTATTTCAAGTCTAGTAATTTGCTTCAGATTACATATAAATTTATGCATACATTCATCCCCTAGTTACTATTTAAAGTCTTGTAATTTTTTTTCAGATTACATATAAATTTATGCCTACATTCATCCCCTAGTTACTATTTCAAGTCTAGTAATTTTCTTCAGATTACATATAAACTTATGCATACATTCATCCCCTAGTTACTATTTCAAGTCTTGTAATTTTTTTCAGATTACATATAAATTTATGCATACATTCATCCCCTAGTTACTATTTCAAGTCTTGTAATTTTTTCAGATTACATATAAATTTATGCATACATTCATCCCCTCGTTACTATTTCAAGTCTTGTAATTTTTTTCAGATTACATATAAATTTATGCATACATTCATCCCCTAGTTACTATTTCAAGTCTTGTAATTTTTTTCAGATTACATATAAATTTATGCATACATTCATCCCCTAGTTACTATTTCAAGTCTTGTAATTTTCTTCAGATTACATACAAATTTATGCATACATTCATCCCCTAGTTACTATTTCAAGTCTTGTAATTTTTTTCAGATTACATATAAATTTATGCATACATTCATCCCCTAGTTACTATTTCAAGTCTAGTAATTTTCTTCAGATTACATATAAATTTATGCATACATTTATCCCCTAGTTACTATTTCATGTCTTGTAATTTTCTTCAGATTACATATAAATTTATGCATACATGCATCCCCTAGTTACTATTTCAAGTCTAGTAATTTTCTTCAGATTACATATAAATTTATGCATACATTCATCTCCTAGTTACTATTTCAAGTCTAGTAATTTTTTTCAGATTACATATAAATTTATGCATACATTCATCCCCTAGTTACTATTTCAAGTCTAGTAATTTTTTTCAGATTACATATAAATTTATGCATACATTCATCCACTAGTTATTATTTTAATTCTGGTAATTTTTTTCAGATTACATATAAATTTATGTATACATTCATCCCCTAGTTACTATTTCAAGTCTAGTAATTTTTTCCAGATTACATATAAATTTATGCATACATTCATCCCCTAGTTACTATTTCAAGTCTAGTAATTTTTTTCAGATTACATATAAATTTATGCATACATTCATGCGAACACGAAGTCTAAAGGCAACAGGACTAAGGAGTGCTATTAGAGTAGATAATCTTTCGCAATCTCTACAAAGATAGGGTGCGATTTTGCTGCTAGTTAGGTTGATCGGAGATATTTGTAACATTAATTATTGTACAAGCTGAGATAATGAGATATTATTTTGATATTTTACTTATTTGTATTATAGAAGCAATGTATCATTAATTTCTTGTTTAATTGACGTAGTGTGTTTGTTGTGTACGAATCTATGATGTAAATTACCTAGAAAATATAAATTATTTTTTCTAACTATTCACAGCGACTATTATTAACATTATCAAAGTGTTATTAAATCGACACTCGTGGATAAAAATCGATTGAAATACATAGAAAGTTGAGAGAGAGATTAATGACGTGATCAATTAATTACGCTTACAACTAATTAAGAGCAATTAAAAAGCATCTTTAAGGAAAAAAGAGATGCGCTGTGACCTCTGACCTCTTACCTCGTCGAAGTCGCAATAGTCGTGATCGTTTTTCCTCCGGGAGTTCTTTATAGGATTCTTCCTCGCCGTAGGCCTCGTTTATCCGGTTGATATGCTGGTGCCCGTTGAAAATAATTAGCTTATCATGCAAGCCAAAAGAAGACAAACACAGATGTTTCTTATCTACTCCATTTCACGAAATTTACAAGTGTGTTACATATGTACAATTGTTCAGTTCGATCTCATTACACAAAAAACAGCGGCGGTCGAGGGGGGGCGTATCCTTTGGTACTGTCTACTACTCTCGAGATTGGGCTTCAATTTGAGATTTTTGACGCGGGCAATTGCTTTTATTTATAGGGAAGGGTTGGTTTGTGTAAGCCGCTAAACACATCATCGATCAGCACGTCCTTCCGGGAAGTCCCGATGCCTTGCACGGCTTGACTTGAATGGTGATAATCTGTGATCACCACTCAATTCCATTCACACGCTCAAAGGGGTTAACAGGTTGACACCCGCTAACCTCGTACTCAAAAATCCAGACGTCCTGGAGTTGGGTTTCGCCAGGCCAAGAGCGAAATTTTATTTTGGTCTAGCTTTCAAATGACATTCCTTGTCATTTTTCCCAAACAATAAAAGTGTATGTTTGTTTTACAAAAACACAAATTCCTCCTTTCAGCTAGGTTACTCGCCGCTGCCCGGGCATCTAATAATGCTTAACAGTTAATGTCAGCCTACTTGTCCGGCCTTACTTAGTGTTTTTTTCGCAATAGAGAGCTCCACTGCTCCAAGAGGCAATCACGCCACATTCCTCACCTTAAAACGTGTAAAATACTTGAGCACTGCCTCGATAATAACACAAGACAATGATATTCCTAATAATTGACAAAAACTTTCTCTAATACTGGGTATTTTACTATCCAAAATTAATTAAAAAAAAGATCAAGTTAAATTTATGATATTTAATAAAATATTTCCATCTTAAAAGTACTTCCAAAGACATTTGGTCTGTTTATCAAAAAGAGAATAAAAATAGTCTTTCAATTATTATTTGATCCTAGAAGCAAAGTATTTTCGAGCACTTACATTGTCTCATCAAAATATAGTAAACGGACTCTGGAGTAAATGTGGCATTGCAGTGTACGTCATCTGATTTAAGCACGGATATTTACTTTATAATGAAAATGAATCGATTCTTACAAATAACAAAGTAAACAGTACACACTTAAACGTTTCTGTATCTATTTGTAAGCGTCCTTGTATAATACTGTTTTACTGAATTTCTGTCTTTATCAAACATTGTAACTGTCTTGTATTTATGATCAAATGTAATAATATTCATTATACATGTTTTAAAGGCTTTCAATTGGTTTATATAATGAATATATGAATAATGTTAATTTGAAATAATAACATGGCTACCAATGAAATGTTTGCCTTAGCTTGAAATCTAAACTCTTAAAGTTTAAACATACAAAAAACTACTAAACTAGAGATACAACATATCTAAAAACTGTAGAATATTTTGGGGGGGATAGCTACTGATGAAAAAGCATCTTTATCATTGGTGTTCAGTAAAACTTCATCTATTATATAAACTTCACCTGTATGTTTAAATGTATGCCAACCTAAAACTTTCGACAGAGGCGATAGATTTTCACGAGATAGGTATAGTTTTGAAGCCGACCCTTCGGACGACAAATATTGAAAAATTGGCCGAAAACATTAGTTCATTCACCCTCAGCTGGGCTCTTTTCTACATGAAGGGGTGGCTTTTATCGCCGATATTTTCGAAAGTCATCACCTCTTTCGATTGACTAGCCTTAATTTAAACCTTCACCACTTGCTGTTGTGCGATGGACGCAACAGCAAAGAAGTTACGTTTATTTTTCACGTTCCTATCCTCCTTCGCGGTACGGGTTCGAGCCTACCTGCCTACTACTACTTTTTTTCTCAACACACACCTTCAAACACCCGGGCAACGCGGACACCCGCGTTAGTCTAATATTAAATACTGTATGTTATCTGGATCTACTTAATCTACTTCTGAAGAATTACAGACTCTATACATGTACAATCCCTTATATAAACCGTTCTGAAACTTAAAACGTCAGAGCATATAGATACAAAAACTACTTAACCGAAGAAGCGACATATTTACAAACTGTAGCCATTGAAATTTTATTTTGTAATAGTCATTGAATAAAAGTACCATTATTATTATTATTAAACATTAAATGATAAAAATAATTGTTTTAAACTTAAAGCTTACATCCTAATTGAAGTGAAAGGTAAAGGGAATATTTATACACCGACAGAGCTTATCATAGTGGTGTGCGTGTGTGCGCGCATCTTTAGTGCTATATAAGCTCTCAAATGTTATAGATTAAAAAAAAAAAACATTTCAAATTCAAGCTTTCGGGTAAAACGAACTGGCGGATCTATGGTTGCGAGAACAAATTTGCTAATAAGCGAGTTGAGGGGATGGGGCTATATGTACAGGAATTCATCGGAAATTAAAAATTGAATTTGTTTAATAATGTGCAAATAATATCTTGGGTTTCAGGGAAATGAGTTTTCATGAGGATAGGTGAGCCACAAAGGAAGATATTGGAAACAGTAGCTGAGGGGGCAGTTCGGATTGATAAATCAAGACTGGAATGATTTATTTTTATTCAACCCAAACAAACCTCATTGCCATTTAGATACAAGAGCTACTGTGATTACAAGTCAAATGTATAGTGAAAATCCTAAGTGAGGACCTACGTAAGAAAGTTTTTGTTGACCATACATTTAAATTTGCTTATGATGTCACAGTTGGTAAAACAATGAACGTGGAAAGTTAATAAAAAACAAACGATCTAAGAAAAAAAGCTATTAAAGAAGGTTTGCACTATCTATGATTCTCTATAGTAAAGAGGAGGGATTTTGCTGGTACTTGAGTTAATCAAGAGTATTTACGTTGAGTATGAAGTAAGTTTGTTGGAGCACCTTCCATTTGGATATTATTCAAAACAGCCCAAAGGATACAATACTACTCTGATGGGACCGGGGAAAGAGCTGTGCACACAGTGTGGGACGTAAAAACTTTCCGCGCCCTATATACGGGAGGTGACTAGTGTTTAGTGGACCAGCTCTGGCAACAATACTTTGTAACAAAGCGCGGACGCGTGTGACGAATGTATGCAAATTCAGAGGTGTGTGACGTCACGACGAAGAAGAAAAGAAAAAGATATAAAACGAAGAATATGGTCGCAGACCGAGGATTGCGTTCGAGTGGATCACGTTAGGGATCACGATCACATTTATTTCTGAAAAGTATCCAGAAATAAATGTTGTTCCAACGGAAAAAAAGAGTCGATTTTTTCCTTTCTGTCTTTCTTTGTGACGTGTTAACATTTTAGCGACAGAGTTACAATTTAATTCATAGACGAAGGTGACTTTATATAAATACTGGCTACTGTAAGGGAGCATGTACTGTAGATTTTGCAGCAAATTTAGTATTTTCTACTGTGCAAAACGAATTGAAAACATAGTCTAAAACTAAAGCACAAGAATAAATAAAACAGACAAAACTTCTATTTTAAAACTGAACGAAACTACCTGAGATACTAACGGACAGTGCATCTTATGCATAATATTGGGCGCATCAGAAAACTTGCAATTGAAAGAAATAAAAGTGCGCGTTCTTCTTAAATCGCAAAGAAACGGATTGCAAATATCGGAAAAGTAGAAACGGAGATTTGGCTTATCTCCAATAATACATTGATATGCCAAACGCTTCGGTCAGATCAAAAAAAGAGATTCGATGGTTTATTTGAATATTCCCTCCCTCTCTCTCTCTCTCTCTCTCTCTCTCTCTCTCTCTCTCTCTCTCTCTCTCTCTCTCGTCGTCAATCAAATGCTCGGCCCTTTTCGAATTTAAGCGGTCGGCGATCGTGACAATATTTTAAATGCCAGAAGTGAGTTTTACGACGATAGTGGCTCCTCGATTGTAGAACCAACTGCATTTCTAATACAGACACGTTTTTTTTTTTTATTCTTTTCCTCTTTCATTGCTCATTTGAAAACAAATGATACAGAAAAAAAACTCCATTGCTTACCTCTGCTCTTTAAGCGTCTTTCATTCAACAGAGCTTTGGATCGCAGCGCAGAGATAAAAGGACAGTTCCGTTGACTTTTAGAACATTCGACTTCCAAACTCGTATCAGCTCAATGAAATTAGAAATTAGAATTTTTTGATATTCAAGAATGCCACGACCGATCTTGTAAAAAAAAAAAAAACGTATGCAAAGAATTGATATTTATAGTCAAATAGTAGGTAATATAATAAAAGAACCGTATTTACCATTTTGGATTTATTTATGTGCGCATTCTTCTTGAAATATCCTTTATTTTCATCGATAATTATATTAGTGCTTATGTCAATATGCGCCGGTATATTTAATATTACGTCCGTACAAAAATAATGTCGTTTTTTGACTTTCAACTATATATATGAAAAAAAAATGTTTTTTCATTAACCTAATACGTGTGAATAGGTGCATGCTACGGACGACATGTTTATGTGTAGAAAATTTTACTAAGGGCGTCTAGCTCGAGATTTTAAAACTCCGAATTGTATATCTCCACTGGGAAAAGTTATTGAATTCTTACACAGGATAGAAACGTGAGTTTATTACTATGATCCATAGAACAGAACCCAGTTAATGTAGTGAAAGCACTTGGAATCACCACCTTCTAAGTAGATAAGTGTGTAACCAGCCGCTAGCAATTTCATGTTCAGTTTTCTGACCAAGGACGGAATGGTGATGACAGATTTTAATGGCAAAGAGTACGATACTTACAGGAACTATGCTTTACTTTAAAGGAAATTAAAGGAAACTATCCAAACCAAGATTCAGAGCCAGGTCCGGAAACGTATCCATCTTTTGCAACACTATGGCCCGGTCCACAACACACATGTCGCCAGATTAGAAGCACGTGCTTTCGGCTATTGAATTCTTCCTAATTTTTCCTGCTCTACTTGTCTTAAATCATCTGACTTTCATCTCCTTCCTTGAAGTTGTTTTTGGGAGCAAGCCGTTTCCCAGATGAGTCAGCTTTGATTTCTGAGGACACGTTGATTTCTGAGGACATCTGGCATGTCTGACAAAAACGGTCTCCAAATATTACAAAAATAGTAATTAATATATATATATATATATATATATATATATATATATATATATATATATATTGTATATATAGCGAAACTGTTAGCTGTATAGCGAAACGGTTAGAAGCTCCGACTGTCGTTTGGGTGATCGGGTTTTGACCCTGGTTTGAGTTAGTTGCTTGTCTAGCTGCAGTGATGAGTGTGAAACAGCGAAACAATACTGCATGTGGATGACATACATATATATCTATATATATGAAAATGTAAATGTTGGTTTGTTCTAAACGAATAAAACCATATTTCTACGTCACCAATTTATTTGAAATTTTCAGACAACCCATTTTTAGAGTCGAGGTATGTTTTTATGTTCTTAAATTAAATTTACCTCGCGAATTATTAAAATTAAAATATTAAATAAAATAAATATTTTTTTTAACCGTTACTGCGAATCTGTTCTGTTGATAAAACTGAACTTTCCGGTTCGATTAATTTTACAGCCACGAATTGACGAAAGATTTCATTTTCTGTTTAGTAAGTAAAAAAAAAAAAAAAAAAAACATAATTCATTTGTTTATCTTCCATATTTTTTAATTTACACATTTTTTCTTTATTATATGAGGCCAAAAAATAGTTTGTCGCTTGCTTTTTGAGTTTTTTGGAATAAAAAATAGCGCGGATCACGGATCACTCTCTGCATTAGCACCGAAAAATGTTACTAAACATTTATTAATAATTTCTCACTTTTACAAGCATTTGATTTTAAATTTCTTTTTAAATGACGACTTTTATCGACTTTTTTTTAAATACCCCCCAATGGTGTTTATTAGCCCCCCTCCAAAAGTGATGTTTATTCCGGAAGCTGTTCTTAAGATTTGGAGGTTGGGGGGGGATTCCAAGGTGAACCTAAGCTAAAAAAAAAAAAAGTTTTTTATGCGCAATTTTTTTATTAACTTTTTTTTTTTTTTTTTATTTAAAAATTAGTAAATTTTAATTGTAGCGTCTACCCCGGAACTAATTTTGACAATGACATTGAACATTCACCGTTTCCGGAGAGCTCCAAGAAAAAGACAAAACAAAATTCGAGCCTATTCACGTCGCTCCTTACCCGAACGAATTTTCTAAAGAAAATTAATTTATCGTTTCATCCCAACTTATCGCCAAAAACATTTGACCAGTCGGGAAGGATTTCTTCTTCTTTATTTTCGGATTAAAAATAACACGAGTGTGATACACCAGGGCAAATAAATTCACACCTATTATAACAAGCTAAGTCTGATTATTTGTTTTTAATTAAATTTTCGGGTTTGTATTACTGTACACATAGATTCGAAAAAGTTGTCAAAAAACAAATATATAACAAATAAATGTTATCAAAGGCAAGATAAGTTACTTTTCTACCATATTGGATATATTTTTTGTGTTTTTATTCAATGTAACATGTTTATTCAGCTCGAAAAACATACAGTGTTTACTGATGTATTCGAAAATTCAAGATGACGTCTCACACCCTCTTTAACACCGTAAGTATGGAAAAAGGTGTTATAAATAAAAAACTATACAAAATACTATTAAAAACCCGCCGAATATATGTCAACCTATGTCACGGTAACATATATTGAGCGAGTTTTTAACAGTATTTTATCCGGTTTTTTTTATAACATCTTTTCCCACACTTACCGTGTTAAAGAGAGAATAAGGCGCCATCTTGAATTTTCGAATACATTGGTAAACACTATGTTTTTCGAGCTGAATAAATATGTTATATTGAATAAAAACACAAAAAATATATCCAGTTAGGTAGAAAAGTAACTTATCTTGCCTTTGATAACATTTATTTGTTATATATTTGTTTTTTGACAACTTTTTCGAATCTATGTTTACAGTAATACAAACCCCTTTTTTTTCATTATAACAATAATGAACCAATTTAAATCTTCCGGCATGCGTTTAAGGTTTACGAAATTATCAATAAATCGTTTAGTTACTAAGCCAACGTCAGTAAATAAAAAAAATGTTACGTGCGCATGCATTAGCCTTGACTAGGGGGGCTAAGGGAGCGACCATTAAATAATTATGCTGGTCGCCATGGAACTCAACGCCCAAGGAGTACCTAAAGTGGCACTTATGCATTTATGTTATCGTGCTATTTTTTAAAATAGTATTTTCATATTAAATTCAAATTTTACAATATGTTTTTCTGGGTTTGTATTATTGTACACATAGATTCGAAAAAGTTGTCAAAAAACAAATATATAACAAATAAATGTTATCAAAGACAAGGTAAGTTACTTTTCTGCCAAACTGGATACATTTTTTGTGTTTTTATTCAATGTAACATATTTATTCAGCTCGAAAAACATACAGTGTTTACCGATGTATTCAAAAATTCAAGATGGCGTCTCACACCCTCTTTAACACCCTAAGTTTGGGAAAAGGTGTTATAAATAAAAAACTATATAAAATACTATTAAAAACCGGCCGAATATATGTCAACATATGTCACGGTAACATATATTGAGCGAGTTTTTAACAGTATTTTATCTGTTTTTTTATTTATAACACCAAACTTACCGTGTTAAAGAGAGAAGCAAACGCCATTTTGAATGTTCCAATACATCAGTAAACACTGTATGGTTTTCGAGCTGAATAAATGTTACATTGAATAAAAACACAAAACATATATCCAGTTTGACAGAAAAGTAATTTATCTTGCCTTTGATAACATTTATTTGTTATATATTTGATTTTTGACAACTTTTTCGAATCTATGTGTACAGTAATACAAATCGCTTTTCTTTTATTAATTTGTAAAATGAAAGTACAGATAACCCAGTCGGTTTCTAATGTGATAAAAATCTAGCCCCCCCCCAAAAAAAAGGGGTACTCTGGATAATAACAAAACAGTAAAATTGCCTCAGTCTCGAAAGATTTCTTCTCTACTGAACGAGGAAACAAACGGTGAAGTGTAGTTCACCTTCTGTTTCTCTCCCCCTCTCTCTTCCTCTCTTAATATCTCTCTCTATCCATCTCTCCCTTTCCCTCTCTCAATCTATATTTCTCTCTATATCACCCTCTCCATCTCTCTTTGAGCCCCTTTCTCTAACTCCCTCTATCTCTCTCCTTTCCTCTGTCTCATCCCTCTCTGTTTCTAACTCTCCCCTTCTCTCTGTTTATCTATCAATCCCTTTATCTGTCTATCTCCTTCTCTTTCTCTATTTTCCTCTCACTTTCTCTTTTCTATCTATATATCTTCCTCTCTATCTGTCCATCTCTAATCCCTCATCCTATTTTAGTCTCCTAAATTAATTACAGTGAATAAGGCATTGTCAAAACATGGATAAATCCTATTTTAGTCACCTAATTTACTGACTGTGAGAATAGAAGTTATTTGGAAATTACTGCTACCTTGAACAGCACCAGAAGTAACTGGTAAAACCTTTCTAATTAAATTGATTTTGGCAGCCATTTTTGTAACAAAATGACATAGCCTTAGCCCTTGCTGCATGAGGAATACCTGCGACCTTGCTGCCAAGTAGAAGAATTATTTATTCTACTTTAAAACATTCAATTTTTCAAAAATCTCATGTTCGACATCTCCAAATATGGGGAAAAATATTGCAGAAATGCAAACTTATTGTTTAGGATGAATGCACAATGGTACGCAAAAAATAATTGAGGCTCTTGGTCGATCCTTTCAATATTTGCGTGGCAATGTCAGACCATTTGGGAATGCAGTAATATTGCTTGCAGGAGATTTCAGACAAATGTTACCTGTTATTCTTCAATCAACACCAGCAGATGAAATAAATGCTTGCCTCAAATACTCCACTTTTTTGTTCCATGTGAAGCTATTAAACTTAACTCAAAATATGCATGTCCAGTTGCCGACTGTTCGATCCGCACAAAAACTTTTGCATCACTTGTGGAAAATTGGGTACGAAAAAGTGCCAGCTGATCAGAGTTAAGCGCAAAATTCTTTGACTTTTAACTTCTGTAATTTCTGTAATTTTATTTCATCAAAAGAATAGTTAGTTTAAAAGGTTTTTGCAGATATTCAAATTATAAGAATTCCATTTGACTGAGTGAATTGCAGTTCAATACAAAGATGCCCATGAACTTAACGCTATTATTCAATGTAAAATTCCAAGTGAGGTAGTCAAATACAAATCCATCGACACTGTTGTGAAAGCAGATAAAGTGGTTAATTATCAAACAGCTGTATTTGCTAGGGATGCCACCGCATGTATTGCAACTGAAATTTGGTGTACTAATTATCATGTTGTGAAATATAAACCAATCCAAGCTTTGCAATGGCACATAGATTGCAGTAAAAAAAATTAACAAACAATATCATAGAAACAACAATCTTAACAGGACCTTTCACAGATGAATATATCTTCATTCCATGCATTCCTATGATTCCACCGGATACATCATTACACTTTAGGAAATTGAACTTTCCAATTTTATTGTCATTTGCAATAACCATCAACAAAGCACAGAGAACAATATTTACAATTGAGGGCCTTACAGTTACACACTGACTGTTTTTTCACATGGACAATATATATTACGTATTCAAGAGTCACCACACCGGAAAATCTCTATATCAGCTAAGAAAATTGAACAATAAAAACGGTGTACCCATGCAAAATGGAAAATTAAACCTATAAAAAAAATGCTTTTTCTCATGTTGGAACTTTTTCCATTGCGCAATTTGAGCCACAGCAACGCGTGGCAGGGTACAGCTAGTATATATATATATATATATATATATATATATATATATATATATATATATATATATATAACCACATAGAGCCGTGACATGCACACATACGATGTATCCACATGATTATGACAATATAGAAAAACGTTTATTTCATAACGGTGCTAAATATTCCCTTTTAAAATAAAAGTGGACAAATATGTAGAACGTCCTTTATTTGCTGAGGTATTATTAATAAAACAAAATAATGACGGGGCTTTTTATGGCATAATTCAAATTTGTTTCCATTGTAACAACTTTCGTTGCCGAAATAGTGAGTTATATGTACGGCACAATAACGTTGACAACGGCTCTCGTTAGTTCACGAGTTTAAATTAAGCAACGATGATCCTGGTCAATATCAGATAGGTTATCATTTGGGAAGGCTAGACGTTGTGTGTACCGCACTGGATTGGAGAAATTTCCAGGTTGTTTAATTCACTGGGGAAGATGAACCCTTAAATAAACTCGCCTGGCGAGTAGATTACAAAGCGGTACTCCACGTAATAATGTACCGGCCACCTGCGGCAAGATTCCTTCTTAAACATGCATCTAAAACACATGTTTGTTGCAGCGAATGGTGACATCTGAAGTGTGTGCGACACGAATTTGCCCCGCATGGATCACCCGAAACAATTCGTAACCCCGGCTGGCTAAATCCTAATTATCAAAATCTATACTTGTATCGGAGGGCTGCCAACGACGATATATATATATATATATATATATGTGTGTGTGTGTGTGTGTGTGTACATGTATTTATCTACCTAGCCATCTATACTCTGACGCGTATATGCGATCTAACCCTTGTATTTATGTATGCTTATGCATAAGTATACATATATTAATACGGGAGTTTGAGCGTAATTCTTTCCATTTATTCTATCCTAAAGGATAGAATAACTGCCAGATCACCCTCTAATTACAATTCTTTTTTTTAACTACAAAACCCACAAATACTCTTAATATAAAAAACCTTCTAATCTTCCAGTAAAAATCTTCTTCGCAATAATCTTATAGCCCCTTCTTCTTAAAACAAAACTGTTTAAATATTTATGCTTCAGCCTCGATAATATAGCCTATAAATCCACCAAACCATACCCACCTTCGACTCGCTCCTTTACCACCCAAATTTACTCGACTTTGCCCCTTTCACGGCCCTAATTTACTATTTTCCCAGAGATAGGTTGTCATGACAACCAAATTATCATCTCTCCTTACTGCACAGCATTTGGACTGCCTTGACGTTAGGCCAATACCCTCCCCACCTTTTATCGTCTAGGGTCGCCCGTGCCATATGTGGCACAATCCTAATTAGCAAGATAAGAGCCCAAGGGGACAGATATGTCACATTTCATAACTTCAAAGTTTTTTAAATGAATTCACGTTTTTGTTAAGATTCATGATTCAATAAAATCTATAATTTCAAATTTCAGAATTTTTACTAATATGTATTAATATGTATTAATATGTTCAGACCCTAGAGGGTTTAATAAACTTAATCCATGGTGTGATAATATTCCACATTTATTCTTCAAATCATTTTCTACTAGAATTCGACAATCGATAATCGAAAAATACTTTTATACAACCCAACATCACAAGTGCATGTCAGAAGTTTTATCACCACAAAAGCAGAAAGGCCTAACCTATAAACTCCAAGGTGCATTCTCTTATAAGGCAGGGACGCGAGTGGAATTAATATTTCTTTTTAGAGTACAATTAGACCATGATATTTGACATTTAATTCAAGTTACTATGTAAAAATAATTCTATAAAATGAACTGTTGGTTCTGTGATATGACGGAGGCGCGTTCGAAATAAACGTTTTTCTTTTTTGAGTTTTTATTTTGCAGTTTAAGGAAAACCATTATTTACGGATAATTTTAAAAACTACTAGTAGATGTAGACTACAGTGTACAGGGTGGAACGATAAAAGTGTCATCATAAAAAACAACAGTAAAGCTTTATTTCAAAACTTTTATGGAAAAAAAAATCAATTCCGGTTATTTGATTATGTAGCAAAGCTGACATTTTTTTTACAAAAATAGCCACGTTCAACCTCAATAACCGTCTCGATATGGGTATGGCACTGGGAGCATGGGTTTTCTACAAACGCTAGCGGGATATCGGCGAATACTCGGAAGATATGGGATATCAGGCTGACGTTGGTATTGCGGAAGGTCATGTTGGTGATATTCTCAACGTAGTCCAGCAGGTTCAATTCGGGGGAAGGATGGGGGCTCGGTAAAGAAGGGTACAAAATCGTAGCACTTTTTTTAATGTCAAGCCTGGGTCTTTTGGGTTTTGGGGCCGGTGCCATCCTGTTGCCACACCCAGGGTCTACCAGCTTCCATCTGATTGCACCAGGGGATCGCCACACTATTCAGTACATCCAGGTACACTTTGATGTTGACTTTCAAACTGACTTCAAAGATGTGAGGTGGTATAATTTGGCTCTCACTTCAAACCACACACACACAAATAAAACATAACCATGGCAGAACACTTTGTTTATTTCACCCAGAGCACGTCCCTGTTATCCGTGCCAATCCTCCGATGCTGTTTGTTGGTGGTATTATAACTTGGATCGGCAGGGAGCATAAGGTGTGCAGCAGCAACTTCGAACTCGCTCGTTGAACATTGTGTCACTTTCAGACATGATAGAAGGCTCCTACCGTTCTTGGAATTTGTACAAAACTGGCCAATTAGTAGATGGTCTACAACTAAAAAAAGAAAACCGGTTTTCATCAAACGGAATCATGTTGCAATTTCTAGGGCGAGAATTGTTTTGTTTCACCCTGTATTTTTGACCAAATCTGTGCGGGGATGCATGTGAAGCTTCTTCTCGGTGCACTGTGGGGGGTGAGTTACTAATGAGACCAGGCAATCAATCAATTTGATTAAAAATATGCGATTTCACCGATTTTAATGGCAATAAAAATATGGAAGTATAAAAAACATTCGTTGATCATCATTCAATCCCGGGCCACGCCAGATCTCTCTGCTAGTGTATATATATATATATATATATATATATATATATATATATACATGGCGAAATTTATAAGGCAAAGAAATATCAATTGGTAAAAATATAATGAGTAAATTAATAATAAAAAATACATAAAATAATAAAACTGAAGAAAATATAAGCAAAAATATATATATATTTAATAACTAGTAGAAAATAGTGGATTATCACTTGGCAATATTGGAAGCAGCATTTACAGGGTGAGACGTAGTTGATCATTTTCCTGTTAGCAGCGCTAAGGGTGTTATTATGAATATGTGTACGCAGAATCTTGCATCAAACATATCCGGGCATTTCAACCTATTGATATCCTTGCAATCAAACGACTTTTATTTAAATATTAACGATCCATCACTTTTGAAGACTACTAGATAGTATTACCTCGGTTTTTATCTTCATCTTACAGGAAAATGCGCGATACCATAAATAGAGCAAGTGAGAATCGTTTGTTCTACCTGGTTTGATAGGAATTAATAAATGTAAATTATGATATATCTCTTTGGACTATTGCCATTATTAACACAATTTCTTTTCATATTATATTAGATTTCGCTATTTCATCTCTCTCTCTCTTTCTCTCTTCAAATATATATATATATATATATGATTTGTTTACTGTTTTTTGGGAAAGAATTCCAACAAAGTGCTCGATTACCAAGAAGAACTTTTTCGATATAAGAGCTTAATATTTATTTATTTAAATGTACAGAAGGTCAGAAAAACATTGGTAACGTCGGTTTCAAGCCCAATATAAGGGGGGCCAGTAAATGGTAATTCGAAACAACATGGCTGACGAGAGCCTAATATTATTTACGATTTACCAGTAACTCGCCCCCTTATGTTAGTCTTGAAACCGACGGTACCAATATTTTTCTGACTTTATATATATATATATATATATATATATATATATATATATATATGCTCTCCTCCTCGTCGCCCTAAGCTATCACTTTCACTGTGGTATAATGATTCTATTCTTTCTTCAATGGTTTATTTTTCTTTTACCATCAATCTTTTCTTTCTAACTTAATGCCAGCTATGCTAGACGTTGCAAATGTATACATATATTGACATTTAAAGGAAATGAATATCTTTCATTTTCTGTTAATTGCCGGTGAGATAAACGTAAGACTCTAGCTGACTAAAGTGAATTTGTATGTGTGTTCGAATAGCCTGATTATTTATTTTTAGAAAGGTGTCCCCACTTATCAAGACCTGGAGGCCACTCGAAGATGAGAGTTAATGAGTGTACGGTAGTCAATGGGATAATATAGTAGCAATCGTTAGTAGTGGAAATTTGGAGTACTTAAGGGGACGGCTCAAGAAATTGTGTATGTTGGACTTGAAGACAACCAAATTGTAGTCAGCTAGAAAGCAGGGAAACGGAAGATAGACTTGCAGATCTAGGAAAAAAGCTTTGCTCATGAAATCTACGTTGAGGTTTAGGCACAGATAAAGAGTGAGGGGAAATTATTGATGGTGGTTTCAATTAGACGAGTGTTTCCCGTGGAGATTTGGCAAGGGTGGACTATAGGTTAAAGCTTACACAAGCACTTTCCATGAAAATAACGAAAACGCGGAGACAGGCTCGCAACGTATCATCTGTGAGAAAGAGGTTGCAGGGAAGAGAAAACGGCATCACCTACTAGGCTACAAAGTCTATTCAAGGTAGAATAAGGTGATTCTAGCAGCTTATGTCCAAATGTGGCAAGAGTACTAATCATTTTCTTCACTGATGTTTGAGGAAATATGAAGCACTTATGTTTGTATAAAAATAATCATTAACATTTATTTTTGAAAAAAAAAATATATATATATAATCATTTTCGATATTATAAATTTTAAATTGTTTTGTGATCTGGGAATAATGTGACCACACTTTGTTGATAGCGACAGGAAATTGTGTCCTTACAAAATGGCCATAGGAGATGGTGACCATTATTGAAATATTTTGCCGAACTGAATTTTTTATCATGATTTCTTGCAATTGTTGCGGTCATATTTCTTCTCTTATGATTATGGTAGGTGATTTTGTCTCCTGGCAATGAAAGAACAAATCAATTCATGTCTTCTTTCCTCGCGATAAAGTTGGCACTTTTACTGGAAGGCGCCTTTCGTTAAACCATTCTGACAGTTTTGCAGCGGTGAAGCGGGGGCATAATAAAACGCCAAATCAAATGCAAAGCACCGCTGGTTGACATTCCAACATAAATTGAAAACACTTGAAAACGAGACATCACATTTTCCTCGGTAACCGTTAGAACTACGTTTCATTTATGTACTATATACTCTATAGTGCTAATGTTATATATGCGTGTATATATTATGTATATGTAGGCATTATGCATCTATATATATATATATATATATATATATATATATATGCATTTATATGGGTATGTATGTGCATATATAGATCTCTATGTAGAAATTATATATAAATATAAGCAACATGCCTGTAAAATACGTTTAAATATGATATTCTGATTAACACAGATTTCGTATTTATGATTATATTATATTGGACGCAATATATATTAATCATTTAAACACAGAATGAAAACTGCACTAGCAAACCAATACTGGGAACTCAAAGCAAGTGGACGTTCGCCGATAATTGAATTGAAAATATTAAGACAAGCAAATATAGGTAGGGACCTAAACGATCCATGTAGATTATGCCTAAATAAAATATTTGCTATTCTATTCTTTAAAGAAACCCAACATCTATTAAACTGTAGGAGTGAAATAGCGAACAACTATGTGCACAGGATAAACTTTGCTCGAGGATAATGATACAAAATAATTTTTGAAATTTACAATAACAATGGAAAATAAATTAATAAAATAAACATATGTTCGAAAATAAGTCTATAAGCTAGCATAATATATATCCATAAGTTTATATCTATATGTCCGTATATAAATTGTATATAGATATAAACTAACATAATATCCGAAATACAGAATAAAACACAGAGTAACATATCTTACTACGCCTCTGCTGAAAGTCGGTCAGCTTACTACAACAAAAGTGAGGCAGAGTGAAGTTCACAATTTTGATTAGCATGCTGAAGCAAATTTACCAAAAGGTTTTTCACTAAAATATTTATCAATTACCATAGTGTTTGTGTAACGTTACATTTTTATGCATAAATATTCTCTGCATCGTCGCTTTTACATGATTGTCGCGTTTTATGGGTGGCTGTGATCGCTCTTTTAATATAAGCAAAATCATCATTTCATTCATCTCTGACACAAGGAGACATTGTTGAGTTATTCAAGATTTTATTGGAAAGAAATAACTTATGAAAAAAGACACTAGAGTTTTCTTCTGATTGTTTATTTCTTAAAATTACCTTCTACCTAACGAAATATTTGAAGCACAGACGGACATACATCGAAGTGATATTCGCCTTAGATTATTCACATGATTGGGCCCTATCCTATCCGAACTGCCGTCCAGGGCGAAACTGATTTTAAAACCCTATGTTCTCTCTCGCTCGAAAAATGAGATGTCATTATTTCCCCACGTCGTTCTATACTTGTTTTTATAGCGCGTTTGACTTCTGCCCCTGTCATGTCACTTATCTCACTTTAATGTGCATAACAGTTTTGTTTTACAGATCTGGACCATCTTGACATGAACTACTATGATTCTTATGGAAATTCACATTAACTAACCTGATCGCTACTTATATAGGGCTACTCGTGTGCAGCAATGATTTGTGTTTGTTCTCCTGCATACGTATAATCAAAACACCAAAATAAGAACTAGTTCATAAGAAAAAAAAAAATCTCATTTGATATTAGTCTGGGTGCCCGGCGTTGCCCGGGTGTTTGGATGTGTATGTTGAGCAACAAAAAAAATTAAGGAGGTATTAGGCAGGCAGGCTCGAACCCGTACCGCGAAGGGTGAAAAAAACATGACGTATTTGTCGTTGCGTCCATCGCAAAACCGGAAGTGACGAAGGTTTAAATTAAGGCTAGTAAATCGAAAAGAGGAATCACTTTAAAAATCGGCGAAAAAAGCGACCCCTCCTTGTAGAAAAGTGCCCAGTTGAGGGTGAGGTAATTAATGTATTCAGTCAATGTTCCGATATTTGTCGTCTGAAGTGTCGAACTTCAAAATAATTCCGATCTCGTGAAAATCCGTCGCCTCTGCGAAAGTTTTAGGCAGACACACATACATACATACATACATTTAAACAGACAGGTGAGGTTTATGTTAGAGATGTTTTAGTAACGAGGGAAAATTATGTCTCTATCATAAAAATAAAAAGAAGAGTATGTTTTCATTGTTATTTTCATCTGATACCATTGAGATTAAGTCTCATCTCTTTTACCCATAATGTTTAATTTACGTGCATGATTATTAAAGCGAACTCGACATATGTAAGTCCACTTTTACGATACACATAAGTAGGTTTATTACTTAATAAGTACACGGGAAACCATCTGACGTTAAAACCGTGGGACTTAGCGTTTCCTGTAATGATTATTTGTGAAATAAAATCCTATTTGATACCCATCGATTTATTACTCCAAATTCTCTAAGACTGGCTGTGTGTTGTTAAATCTCCCATCGTATAACCTTGCGTTAACGTTATTTAATATTGACAGATAACTTCATTAAAAATGAATTGAAAATGTCCGATGACCCGTTCTACTTAATTAACCTTATTGAATAGATGATTGCTATCAAATTTTACATTAAAAAAAGTACGAGCAATTTCAATCTTTTAAAAAACGGGCATTTTCCATTTTGTTAACGCTTAATTTGCGTTAAATCGGAATTCCTGAAGATAATTTCGCATTTCCTGTTCTCTCCCCCCTTTATTTCCTATAGAAAATTTAATACTTGAAATTATGTTCGAATGTATTTAATTTAGAAAATGATTTTGCAATTTACAGTGTTGCCTGGAAAAAGGGAAATGAGATATAATTTTAATCTGTGATTATTTCTATCCTAAACCAGTTTTCTCCATGAGTTAAATTATATTAATTCATATTGAAGAAAATATTTTTTTTTAATTAAATATTATAAAAAAAAGGATTGTCTCAGTTATGAGTATTAAATAAAATGTTTAAAAATGTATCAACAAATTAAAGACATAAATAATTATGTCAATGCAATGATAAAAAAAGACGTTACATAATTCCTACAAATGTCCAAAATCCAACCTAACTACATGAAAAAAAAAATTCGATCGTTGATAAATCAGCTTTATAAAAGTCGTCTTTGCATAATTGCATAAAACCTGTTCATATAGCAACAAATCGTGAGCTGTTGAATTGCCTTTCAGAGCAGTTAACGTTACACAACGTGAAAACAACTCTAATGATTTAAATGCACGCACACAACGTAATCCTAAGATATTTTCCAAATGATATTGTAGGATCATTTAAAAACTACTGACATATCGTAAATGAAACTTGCATATAAATTGTACGCATTGCTTTTGTCATTTATTTGGTTTTATACGTGTACGCTTCTACAATATCAAATGAGTAGCGATACCTGTACACATGGATTGGTTAAGATGAATCTTCATTTATGAGAAATTGCATAGTTTAAATACTTAAGGTCATGTTGATTAGACCAAAGAGTATTACATGTTAACTAGCTAGTCGAGAGGATTTAGATACGCTGAAATGTAATAAATATTAAGTGAACTATTCATTCCCAAAAGCTCTCGTTTTTGGAATTCCCTTCCTGCTCCTGTTTCGTTCAACTGCATCGACAAGCAGAATTTTAAATCTGGCATTAACAAGTATCTTGTTGCTGAATTCACAACCGTCGTTTTCCTATAATTGTTGTCCATACGACAAGTTTTCCTATATATTTTTTACATGAGTCTACACTTATCAAGGTTCGAAGGCCTCTCGAGGATAAAGGTTTAATGAGTGTACAGTAGTCAATGGGGCAATATCGTAGTAATCGTTTGTAGTGGAAATTTGGTAAATTGGATTACTTAATGGCACGGCTCATAAAGAACTTGTTTGCGTTGGGCTTGAAGAAGAACATATTATAATCAGAAAGAAAGCAAGCAAACGGAAGAGATTTCTGCAGGTGAACAGTTCTAAGTAAAAAAACTTTGTTCATTACATCTACGTTTAGGTTTAGGCACAGAGTTGGGGAAATCAATTATAGCGGTTTCAGTTAGAAGAGTGTTTTTTATAAAAGTTTTGCGAGGGGCCATAGATCGGAGCTCAGACGAACACTTGCCATGAAAATATCGATAAACAGAGACGGGCTCACAACGTATCTTTTGTGGGAAAGATATCGCAGGGAAGAGAAAATGGCGTCATCCACTAGATTACGAAGTCTATTTTAGGAGAGATCATGTTGTTTAGAACAAAGAGTATTACTTGTTTACTAGCTGGTCATTATCCCTATGACAGGTTTCTCTAGAAATGTTATCCCTATGACAAATTGCCCTATAAATGGTATCTCTATGACATTTCCCTGTGAATGTTATCCTTATGACAGAAGCTCCTTTCGCTGTTTGGGTAATATGCTTCACTGTGAGTAAATGAAAGGAAATAAAAAACGAATTATATTTTTTGACGAATAAACCAATGTTGGTTAATTCGCATGAAGTTGTTTGCACATATTAGTAATCGAATGGCATGTTTATCATAACTATTTGGTTTATTTCCTGATTCGGACGTCGCTGCTGCCTGGACCGTCAGAAGTGTCTACCCCTTGTTTTGGTAATTATATCCAACAATTTATGGCACAAAAATATACAAGGCACGACAACTGTCTTGCGAGTTCTCCATTCTTGTTATATGTAAGCACGTCATTCGGGCAACGTGGGATTCTTATGTCAAGAACAGCAAGAAGCAACCTATTTTGAATTAATGCTTATTGGACTGTTCTTATTTTTCGTTAAAATAATTTTAAAAGAGTAAACAATGTTTTTAGAGCTAACTAGCCGATATTTTCAAGTTAAGAAACTATGAGCCTGGCCAGTCCTGGATAGGAAACCATTTGGAATGCGACGAAGGTCATCAACTCCCCATATTTCCTCCTATAACACAGAACACGCTAGGTAACATACAAATATCTGTGCATGAGGTCGCCAAGCTAATCAAGAACCTAGATTCCAGTAAAGCAACTGGCCCTGATGGCATCCCAAATATAGTGTTAAAAAAGTTTCAACCAGAACTTGCTCCCATACTTACGAAACTATTTAAACGATGCCTTAAGGAGAAGTGCTTTCCGACTCCCTGGAAGACCTCATCAGTTTGCCCTGTATTTAAGAATTCAGGTGATAAGTAATCTCCCTCTCAGTACAGACTAATAAGTCTCCTGTGTGTTATGAGTAGTTGCTGGAATCCATATTAAATAGAGAAATAGTCAAACACCTAAGCAGGAATAACCTTCTTAGTGACACACAATATGGTTTCCGCTCTGCAAGATCTACCGCAGATGTGCTGACGGTTATATCCCACAGGATTAGTGAATCTCTTGACAAAGGCTTCCTTTCTAGGGCAATTGCTCTTGACATATCAAAGGCCTTCGACAAGGTATGGCATAAGGGTCTACTTTACAAGATTTCCAGCTACGGTATAACTGGAAATGTTTTCTCAATCATTAAATCATTTCTCTCCGATAGGCTCATAAGAGTAGTGGTAGATGGACAAAAATCGGCGGCCTGCAATATAAATGCTGGAGTCCCTCAGGGGTCAATCCTGCGCCCAACTCTCTTCCTGATCTACATCAATGACCTCCCTAAACACATACTTAAATCATTTGTTGACATCTATGCTGATGACACGACCATCTACGGCAACGCATCAAAGGCTGTAAATGACAAAGTTCTCTCTGATTCTCTCTCCTCTAATCTCGAGCTCGAGGTTCAGTGGAGGAAGATGTTGCTGGTTACCTTTAATGCATCCAAAACCAAACTCCTATCCTTACATCATCAACGCTCTGATCCCCATCTGACATCAATTGTGATGGATGGCTCTCGTCTGGGTTAGGCTCCGTGTTTTGACAAGCTTCTGGTTTGACCTTTACTCCTGATCTGAAATGGAACACGTACATCAAGTTTGTTGCCAAGGTCGCTGGAAAGATGGTGGGATCCTTCTACCACTCCAGAAGATATCTCACTACTGATGCAATTCTCTATCTATATAAAAGCCAAGTACGTCCAAGGATGGAATACTGTTGCCATATCTGGGCAGGAGCTGCTAAAAACAGCCTATCCTGCCTTGACAGAGTACAAAATTGACTTCGTGGCTTGGTGGGGGATGCCCTTTTTCCCCACAGAAGAAACGTTGCGAGCCTATCTTTGTTTTATCGTTAGTTCCATGGCAGGTGCTCGTCTGAACTCCAATCTCTGGTCCCCTCTCGCCAATCTTTCACAAAAAACACCCGTCTAGCTGAGTCCACTGTGAAAAGTTTCCCCCACTCTATATCTGTGCCTAAATCAAAACGCTGATTCCATGAACAAAGCTTCTTTCTTATAATTGCACGCCTGTGGAACTCTGTTCCGTCTGCCTGCTTCCCACCGGACTACAACTTGGATGTCTTCAAGTCCAACGTTAACGAATTCCTAATGAACCGCCCCTTAAGTAAACACTTCATCAAATCTCCACCATGACGTAATGTACTTGCAATAACCCTTATCCCCGAGTTGCGTCCGGGCCTTGATAAATCGTGATCACTGTGTAAAAAAAGGCGCTCTATGGATCCTAAGTCGTAGAAAATTCCAGATTGGTATCTGTAGGCCTGTCTAACTCACGAAGGGAAGATACACACCCGAATCAAGACAAAAAGCAACGGGAAACTAGTCTTTACTTGTCTTCCCGAGATTGCCATGGCTCTACAATTTGGAGAGCCGTGGTCGCCGACACTGTTAAAACTGCAAGGCCACTGCATGCATGCAGCCGTGATTTTAAGGTAATTAAATAATTTTTCGATATATTTTCTCAACATTGAAATTTTTGTAAACATTTATTAGGTTGGTGCAAAAATAATGTCGTTTTTTGATGTTCAATAAAAAGATCATATCTCCTTTCATAATAACTTTATTAATCGAAATAAGAACCATTAGAATCGGCACATTTTTGCCAAGAAGTAACAAGTTTTTTTATCCCATCAGCATAGAAATCTGGAGTTCTGGAAGCGATGAAGTCATTGAAGGCCGATTCGGCATCATCTCGGCTTTGGAAGCATTTTTCGCACAGGAAGTTGTCGAGATGCTTAAAAAAGTAATCATCGGTAGGCGAGAGGTCTAGTAACTATGGCGGATGAGGCATTATAACGTAGTCCAATTCGATCAGCTTCTGTGGGTCAGTTGAACAACATGCGGGTGAGCGTTGTCATGGAGGAAGCTTGGTCCCAGGACACATGGGTTGAGATGAAGATATCGAACTTTCACGGACGGATATTCTACAGGTTTTCTGATGTAGTTATTATAGTCATGATTTCGCAGTCTTTTCTTATTTATTTAAGACGGTTCTATTATGCAGACCAGGTCGATATAGATTTGCTATTGCATATTTATGATGATTCACGTATTATTACGTGCAAGTTCAAATGATCGATTCAATACAATTTATATTCTCATACACACACACATACACACATATATATATATATATATATGTGTGTGTGTGTGTGTGTATACTACACAGTTTGACCTGTTGGGTCATCTATCGCACCCCGGTTCGATTTATAGGAATAGTAGGTGAATATTAAACGTACAAGAGGAAAAACGAAAAAGAGATTTCGGTGTGCTTTTTTATCTCTTTCTCGCGCGCACACGCACATTCTAACTACAGGTTGAATAGTATTACTTTGCTAGTTATCAACCCATTCGTTTATAATAGACTATTCAAATCGTGTTATTCTTTTCTGTGATTGTGATGACTATTGTATACAACAAAACACTGGGTTGGGAAAGACAAACATCATAGAAGGAGACAAACATAAGATATAGGTGACTTGATAGTTGGATTGTAAATTGCGGCTTAGTAGAGCAATTAAAATGAAACTTAAGATAATCAAAGGTACTCGTGCATAATTTGACCCGAATTCTCGTGATTTCCCGTCAAGTCCGGATCGGGCGAGACCGGCAATCATCGGTGTCAGCCGAGCGTTGTTCAAATGTTGAAACGCTAACTCGACTTTTTATTTTATTTATTTAATTTTTTTATGTTATATTTTTAGTAATTTTAAGCTGATATTAAGGTGGGGGTCGCTTTTTATTTTCTTATTAGTTACTTATTTATTATTATTTTTTTAACTGAATTTTTGGGAGTTCGTTTAGCCAATGAAAAAGCGCTATCTAAATGCAAGCAGAGGACATACGAATGAGAAGAAAGCGACTAAACCAACACAAAAAAGAAGAGCTGGCAAACAAATATTTTCAAACTCGCCAAACAGAAAAATGACAGGCAAGAAAATAAATCTATACATGTTAGAAAAAGAAATAAAAACATTGATGCAGACAATCTCATAATGTCAGTTGAAGAAAGGCTGTCTCTAACAAATGAGGTGCAACAATTGTAAACACAAATGTTTACTTTAAAGAAGAGACTGTGTAAAGGATGGTCTCTCCTGGAGATGTACAAATGGACAGTGCCACCAAAAGAACTTGACTGAACAACAAGTCTTGAAAATAAAGAAAAAAAACAAGAAAAAATACACGGTTACAAAAAGAAAATAAAACGAATAAAAAAAATACTTATACTTACATCTAACAATTATACGGTTAAAAATATTTTCTTGGAGAAAAAACAAACAAACAAACTTTCTGTTGTTATTTATTTTGCAAATAAATAAATAAATAAATAAAATAAAAATAGATACTAAAATGAAATAAACATATTTTCATTTTTCAAGGTAGTTTTTTTTGTTACTTTTGATTATTTGCATTTGTGTTTTTTCCGGTTTGTTTTGTTTTTTTCATTAATCTGCGTCTATTCGGTCGGCTGACACCGATAGTTGCCGGTCTCGTCCGGTCCATGCTTGACGGGAATTCACAAGAAGTCGGGTCAAATTATGCAGAGTACCTAATCAAAATATGTATTAATATGTTTTATTATTTCGATTATTCAGAATAGTGCTTGAGGAGGTTCTGTTAATGTAATCTTAAGAAGCTGTGACGTAACGATATACGTTCTAAATGCAATCTGTTCTAAGTGACAGTCTTTTTTGCAGAAAATGTGCAATCCTAGGAGCAGGCGATACTAAGATTACAGTTAAGCATTATTTCAGACATAGCTGATAAAATAAGAGAAAATTACCCCCCGTGGATTAAATAAAGAGTTTCGCTCGAAATCCTTACAGATTCTCAAACTTGACAAGAAAGATTCCCGAGTTGTACGAGATAACTTGAAAAAGGTCGGAGGTTAAATCGGTTGAAACATTATGAGAGTAACATCTGAGATAAGAGCAGTAGTTTGTACAATCTAAATAAAAAAAAAAATTACCAATATTTGTCTAATAAATTCTGAAAGAAATTTATTAATATCAATTAGATATCAAAAAGGCAAGTAATGCAGACTGTAGCAGCCTCCCTGAAATAGATTTTCGGAGAAGGCAAAGTTTCTGACTTGCATAAAGCCATGCGTTACAACAGTGGAAATGTGAAGATGAACGACTTTTATTACGATAATAGTTCAAAACATGTATTGTGCTCTGATGCTGTCCCCAGAGATGCACTATTCATCATTTTATTCTGTAATTGTTGTCCTTATATGAAAAAGTTATTTATTGATTGATTCATTATGCCTGTTTTTCCATTTTTTTTTTTTTACCATTCCTGTTATGTTTTGCTTGGCTTATTTCCAACCTCCATTAGCGTAGGTCGATAAAAAAAAAATTGATATGCAACGTTGTCACTTTCATGGCGGAACTTTATTTAAATCAACGTTGCACTGTCCTTAGACTTAGGATCTAATGGCGGTAATGATCCGTTCGTATTTATCTTTGTCCTATGATGGAAAGATATGACACAGTGCAGAAGCTGGGAGAGAGAGAGTGAGAAAGAGCACTGTGTCCTATGAAAAAATATCCTGGCAGTCCATCGGGATTCCATGGTGTAGACGCCAGAAGCGATTGCCAATAAACTAGCGCTTTCCCAAAATGAGAGAAAGCAAAGCCTGGAAAGTGGATCTCCTTGAACTGCACAGAACAATATCCCAGTTACAAGAAAAAACAAAAGCAATGACTCAAATAACTATCGACGGATAAATTCATAGCAAAACTTTGTATAAAGCAGAATTGTATTGTTGTTTCACTAACGGTCTAAATGTATAAATGCTAATTTTATCTGAGGTCCGTCCGTTTTTATATACATATTTTTACTATTACCACACAACAATACAATATTTAAATTAAATCAACCGAGAAAAACATCGCACTTAGAAAATGAAACAATTAGAATTCTGTACGAGTATTACTATATTATTTGCATAAAATTTAATCCTAATTCTACGCGCAGATCACTGATAACAATATCCTATTATGTCCTTGGAATTATACTGTGATATAAAACATTCGTTTTTGTATTTACAAAATTTAGAAATCTTTTAATTGCCAAATTCTGATTGTGTACTATAAGAATTTTAAATAACATTTGTTAAGTTCAATTTCAGATTTTGGCATAATTTGATGTAAACAGCTTGAACAACTCTTCAATAAATAATAAAACATTAATCCTTAAGTTTTTACAGTTAGTGACCACTTTTCTTTATTAATATTACGTAAAAAAAGAATCCACTTTCAGCACAGTAAGCAGCAAATTAAAATGGATAACCGTATCCTTTTCAGATTTAGGACAGAGAAGAGATAAGAATTATATGTAAGAAAAAGACAGGAAAGTAAAGTAATTTGTTTTAATCAATCAATAAATAATCTTGTTTCGGAATTATTAATGACGCTTTATTAGCTATATCTATAGGATAGCATGCAGGTTATTTGTGTGTCACGCTTACATCCGAGTGTTATGGGATTCCATTACCTGTAATAAATAACTTTACCATGAATTCCTCCAAAGTTTCGGTTTGATTATAGCTGATGACACTCCAGTAATCTATTTTTTTATAAATAATTTTATTAAGAGTTCGATTTCGATTATAGCTGAAAGAACTGAAGTTATATATATTCATAAGTTTTCGTGTCGGTGTCGATTCGAGCTGATGCCCCGAAATCCGAGGTATACAGGGTGTTTCAAAAGTCTTGGGCACATTTTGACATTGAATATCTCGAGAATTATAAAGGATATAAAAGCCCACATGGTATATTCAAAAAGGATGTAATCTCAAGTTTTTCACTAAGGGTTCAAAGATGTTCAATATGAGCACCATTGGTCACGCAACACACATCAAACCGATAGTCCAATTCTTGCCAAACGCATCCCAGCATTGCATTGTCAATGGTTGCAACAGTTTCTGTTATTCAGGCATTCAGCTCATCCATTTCGCTCGGAATGGGAGGCACATAGGGCAGTCTTTTCACAAATCTTCACAAAAAAAATCGCTGGTTGGGAGATCTAAGAGGTACATTAAACAAGTGTCCACAATTCAGTTCTTGCAAATTCAAGCACACAAAACGCCTTTTCTAGTTAAGTGAACGGCATTACTTGATCTGAACAGAAATGAAAAAAAACAAAAAACTTACAAAAGACTTTATGCATTTAACTTTAAAATGGCATCACTTTCATTTTATATTTTTCATAGCTAAGCAGATGTGAGGATTTGAAGTGTGTCCAAGACTTTTGGAACACCCTGTATATTATTTATTTTAAAATCTCAACTTTAAAATATATAAAAATCGATAGAGCATTAGATCTATAATAATATATACGAAATTTGCAAGAATTAAAATATATTTAAACGTACTTAACAACTCGAGTAGGAGTGTTCTTACTAATTTAGATAAATACTTTTGCAGTTGTAACGAAAGTGCTATAATAAATAAGAGAGTGTATATATATATACATATATATATATATATATATATTTATATATAAGCGGAATAGTATGTGTTTTCATGTATGTCTTGCAGCATTACAGTTAAAGGCTGAATTCGTTGTCCTTAAATATGCCATTTTAAAAATATTTTTAAACCGCATTATTCAACTATTAGACAGGTTTTTAACGGAAATACATAAAACATTATCATGTAAGCGAATTTATGTTGGGTTTTCCATGAGGTAAACCGGGTGGTTCTTGTTCTGTTTTAAGATTTACAATTTTTCGAATGATAAAAACAACGCATTGATAATTGCTTTAATTTAAAAGGATATAACACAGAATGCTGTACCGAAAGACAGTACACAATAATTATAGTTATTTTGTTTATTTTTGATTTGTTGATAGCAGAACCCGTACCACATTGTTGTCCAGCAAGAGCATAAAAAATGATCTAACTTTTAAACAATCAGTATTAGTAGAAAAAAGGAATCCAATATATGTAACTGAAATAGGATTTGCATTCATGTAAAGCAATTGAGCCAAGTACGGAAATAAGGTTCATAAAATATTAAAATATATTAATATAAAAAATCTTAAAATATATTAATATATAAAATATAAAAATATATTAATATATAAAATATAAAAATATATTAATATATAAAATATAAAAATATATTAATATATAAAATATAAAAATATATTAATATATAAAATATAAAAATATATTAATATATAAAATATCAAACTATATTAATATATAAAATATCACACTATATTAACATATAAAATATCAAACCATATTAACATATAAAATATCAAACTATATTAACATATAAAATATCAAAATATATTAATATATAAAATATCAAAATATATTAATATATAAAATATCAAAATATATTAATATATAAAATATCAAAATATACTAATATATAAAATATCAAATTATATTAATATATAAAATATCAAACTATATTAATATATAAAATATCAAACTATATTAATATATAAAATATGAAACTATACTAATATATAAAATATGAAACTATACTAATATATAAAATATGAAACTATACTAATATATAAAATATGAAACTATACTAATATATAAAATATGAAACTATACTAATATATAAAATATGAAACTATACTAATATATAAAATATGAAAATATATTAAAGTCCAAAATATATGTAAAAAAATCAATGATTGTTCCGCACACCCAAAGTTTTATTGCATTAAAGCAATTATCTTTTGTGAATATTTTGATAATCTAATATATATTTCTTATATTTAAACCATTATTCGTAGATTTTCCTCGGGCAACAATGGAACACAGGTTATGCAACATATACATTGACGTGGCAAAAACGTTAGTACGGTTATTAGGATATAGCAAACCAAACATAAAGTATAAAACATGAGCAAATCTATGCAATTCATTTTCTAAGCTGAATTTGAAAAATTGTCCAAGTCATACGATTTGTCTGGTTGTCAAACAGCAATCTTGTCTCACAACACTTTTCACTTTGTTACTTTCGATCATATTTGGCTAGTCAGAACATGTCCGACACGAAAAGAAACAAGAATCTTTGTAATATTCGCACTATATCAGTAATTATAGGATCATAAAAAAAGAATTTCAAATACAACATAGGAAATATAACCGTGAATCAAGTGCAGAAATTATTCAAACAATTGAATTAGAATCTTTCAAAGGTCTATCGGTTGTAATGTATAGAATAGCGGATGAGTATCTGGCATTTGGTAGAACAAAATGGTTAGAAAATTATAAAATTGAAAGAAAAAAAAATAATTTTCAAAATCGAGCAAACCATTTCGGACCCACCATTTAGTAACAGCATTTTCTTCATAAAGTTATGTACTTTTCTCTGGTTGTGTTCATTTTTTTGTAATAAAAAGCATTGGATGTCAACAGTTCTGATGTTGATTTTTAATTTTAAGAGCTGATATACAAGCAAAAGCAAGAAATCCTTTGTTCGGAGGCTTATTACACACTGACGTCAACCCGGTATAACCAATACAGGATTTTAAAAACAAGAATATAAAACACTTTCATGAGCCTAGAATGGAAATATTACAAAACCAACAAACCTTTTGAACAACTCAATGTAATACAGGATAGAGGGATGAAATTATCGCGCTAAAGAAAACAACACTACAACTGTATTTTAAAAATTTTTATTGAAAAAAAATCAATTCAGCTAACTTGATTATGTAGTTGAACTGAAACATATTCAATGTAGCCACCTTCAGCCTCAATAACAGCCTCGATACAAATCCGTAACTGGGAGCATATCCTTTTCACAAGCGCCGGCGGTAGCGCGGCAAATACTCGGCAGAGAGAGACGATCAGGCTGGCGTTGGTATGGTGGGAGGTCCTGTTGGTGATGTTCTCGATGTATGACCAAACGACGTAGTTCAGCGGGTTCTGCTCGGTGAAGAAAAGGGGGCAGTGAGTGAAGGGTACAAAATCATAGCCTGGGTTTCTTTGGACTTGTAGGCCAGCCCCAAGTTCTGTTGTCACCTCTAGAGTCTTCCAGCAGCCACCTGATCGGACCAGGGGATCACCGTATTCAGGAACACATTGGTGATGACTTTCAAAACCATATTTTTTATTCTTAGCCTTGATGAGATTTGGCGAAATCTTTAGTTGTCGAAAATGGAGCTTTTAGTGCCTAATTCAGTATATAAGCGCCACTCCGTCGCACAAGAATCCACTGTTCATGAAGCACACACACTCACACACATATATATATATATCATATTCAGCATAGTCGAAAACCTTTAAAAGTAGTCATTTTCAATAAAATTGTCGAGGTGAACCTAATGTAAAAAATATCCCCCCCCCAAAAAAAGATATCGTGAAATTTAAATTTTACTTGGAAAAACTATTTTAAAATAGCACGGTACTAAAAATAAAAATAGACAGAGATATACCCCTTCGGGTTTGTACTTGCACAAAGATTTGAAAAAGTTGTCAACAAAAAAATATATATATTACAAGAAAATGTTTTCAAAGGAAAGATAAGTTACGTTTCTACCTAACTGAATAATTTTTAGTGTTATGTTTTTTTTTGGGGGGGTTATAATACTGTACACATAGATTCGAAAAAGTTGTTAAAAACCAAATGTATAACAAATATTAGTTGTTTTACAATATTTTGAAAATTTTGAGCAATATGCTTATTTCAAATTCTATATTCTAGGCGATTTAAGCAGCTGATAAAAATCCGTTAAAAAATCTATAATATGAATCTCACCTGTTTAAATGTATGTATGTATGTCGGCCTAAAACTTTCGACAGAGTTGATGGATTTTCACGAGATTCATATCGTTTCGAAGGTCAACCCTTCAGAGGACAAATATCGAAAAATTGGCCAAAAACATTAATTTCTTTACCCTAAACTGGGCACTTTTCTACGGGGAAAGGTCGGTTTTTTTTCGAGAAAAACGCAAAAAAAAAATTATTCAGAGATTGGAGAACATAAAAAAGAAAATAGTTAAACAAAAAAAAATGTGTGCTTTTCAATAACACTTTTCTCAATATATATATATATATATATATATATATATATATATATATATATAAGTGCAGATAAAACTCTCTTGAAACTGAAATATGTCGTCGATCTAAAGAAAAAAAGAAACAAATACCCGCTGTATTAACTGGAAAGGTTCTATTCGTGGCCTGTGAAACTGTAGAAATATTGTTTTCTCTACACGCTGATGATGCCGAACTTGTTCAAATTATTATTTGATTGACGGTTATATTCTTATGCAGCTACACCGGTTTTTAATAAAATACAAACCTTTTGAAAATGAATAAATACTTGTGTGTCTATTCCTGTTTATGTGTTATCTTTAAGGGAAAATATTTATAGCTTTACTATCGCACTAACGACGTATTTCAATGAGAACTTTGTCATTTATCCGTATGTAACCACTGTCCAAAATTAGATGAATTACATATAAGCACATACGCTGTGTGTGTGCATTTGGGAGCGAATAGAAATATTAAGTAGGATATTAATTGTATGATTTATGTTGGATAAGATTTCATGTATGGTATGTTTTTTTTTTTTAGTGAATGAATGTTAATTAGAATCAACTAACGTTAGACAGAACCGCACACCTATATTTCTGCGTTGCGTCACTTTTTGTACATAAATTTTATATGTGAATATTTGATAGAAGAATAAAAAGAAGAATACTGCTACACGTTCTTTCATCATTCTGACGCCATGAAAGGCTTTACTTTTTCAATCTCTTTACTCAGAGAGTGGGGTTCAAGGAAAATAATCAGACATGCAGAAAACACTCTGAAAATTATCCGTAGCTGCAAACACTCATCCTCTCTTTGTGCTTTTGTGACCATCACTATGTGAACTTATAAAATGCTAAGAAAAAAATGAATAAATATATTGACTTAAAGCCTGATTAAATTAAAACTTCCACAAACTTAATTGGTACTCAATATAGTTTTCATTTCGCTTGTTTTTATATAATTAAATAAAATTAACAAAAAAAAAATTTCTGTCTAACGATATCTGTTTAATTTATACGTGCACAAAAATGTGGCATTTGTGGTACAAAAAAGAATCAGATTAACAAAAAATACAAAGATAACAGAGGAGGAACTAATTTTGAGTCCAGACATGAATCATTTATCATCTTTTTTCTGTTTTTTTTTTATTTTCGTTCCGTTTTGTTAGAATGTTTTCCTTTTTCTATATCTTTTTTATTAGTCCTTATTTTTAGCGCTGTTTATTTTGAAGCAGCGTTCATTAGCATAGCTCGACAACAAATAGCGATAATATGGTGTGATATAATATAATAAAAAAAATCTTTGGAAAGTTTGGCGTCTGATTGATTTTTTTTATGCGTTAGACTTCTGACGACGGGAAAAATAAAATTCCATCGTTATTTTCCGTGTTTGTAGTTTTCAGTTAAAAAAAATATTCCTTCGTATTTCGTTTTTGCAAACTGCTTTTCAGAGTTTTGCAATTACCGTTATTCAATATGAAAATGTAAGTCGAGATATCAACATAAAAAATGTATATGTGTACTATAACAGAATAAAAAAACATCATTAAATTTTTATTTAAATAACTCATTTATTCATTGCCCATGAAATGTTGCTATTTGCAATTCAAATTAAAAACCACATAAAACCAATCGAAACATGTATTTGAATTTGTTGAAGATTCATAATACAATGTGTCACCGAATGAACCTTCTACTTTTAAGCATAAATTCACATCAGAATGGGAGTATCATTTTGGGACATATTGTATGCATTATTTAGGCTACTATTCTCATCTTGGTTGTTTTATTAAGAATATTTCGGCCAATTAAATCTCTGAGCTATTTCAGGTAAATCCTTTTTCGTACTCAGAAACCTACATAAAATCTAATTAGATATTTTATATAACGCTCGGTGGTAGGTTGTTTCCCTTCGGTGAATCATAAACGGGTAGTTAAATATTATTTTCCAATAATATAACTCGCAGTCGGCTGTATGTACGAGTAAAAGCCAAAATGATATGGCAAATACCAACAAAAGTGGTAGTTTTTTTACCAGCGTTGCACCGGATGAATAATATGTAATATTAAAAACAAAATATTCATTTTTGACCCTAAACTCTTGCATATTCTGTCAGGGCTGGACGGTTTTCCGGACAGACTACGTAGTAGCCAGGAAGATGAGAACAATAGTTCGATGAATCCAAATAATACAAATAACTAATCGTCATCTCAAAAATTCAGAAAGAGTAGTAAATCTTCGTTTTTTTTTATTCTATGAGTTAAATCCTATAGGCCAGCTCATTCCTCTTAAAATTAATAAAAAAAGAGCTGTGTGTTTGCCCAGAGATGTATAAGCAAAGATGAAAGAGGAGGACGGTGAAAACAGTAGAGGGAGAAAAATGTAAAATAGGGAAGAGGTGCTTTAATAGAAATCTGTTAAATTTTTGCCTTCTTCATACTTATTGGCCATCGTAAGGATTGAATCTCAAACCTCCAGCAGATCATCACATAGAACTGATTGTTCTTTAAATTCAATTATTTGGACTAGTATTTTCCAACTGGTTGTTCTATTAACAATATTTCTACCGAGATTCTTCATGAACATTTTTCGGAATTAGAAAAATTGTCGTTTAACTTAGAAAATTTAACGCACTCTTTTGAATAATCTGGGTTATATCTACATTAAAATAGACAAATAGATAAAACATATTGATACTGTATTAGGTCCTTTGACTGCCTCTTTTCACGTAGATCGATGGGCGACTCGTCAGCTTTCGATAAGCCCAAATATTTGATCCTCATTTAGTTTGCATTTACAAGTTTTATAGGAGTGTGTAAATGCAAGCGTAGATATGTATATATGCATATGTTCATATATAAATGCATATTTAATATGCATATATAAACATACATATGTACATGTGTGTGTGTGTAGATATATGTATACTTAAAACAACACATATATAAATAAAACATACATTTTTTGTCTATTAATTATGTTATTGATACTTTCACTCTTCTGAATAACGGTCTTCACTTCTGGCAGGAATTGGTTGATGTAATCATCATATTTTGTCGTAAGCCCATGTATATTCCAATCCTTTTTTTTATTCGTCATCAACGATGGATAATTCTAACTAGTTTTGAACAATTTATAAATTGTTCAAAACTAGTTAGATTAAGTTATCCCTGACCATGAATCCAAAAAGTAAAATACTCGAACTATATATATGTCTATTCCTTTGATTTATTTTACTTTCTTCGAAATTCACAAAAATCAAGGAGACCTTCCTAGGGGATTACACTTGATCTCTATATGAAATACACAGATGTTCGAATATTCCATCGGAACTATTTTTGCGTCTTATATATATATATATATATATATATATATATATACATATATATGCATATACATATATATGCATATACATATATATACATATACATATATATACATATACATATATATATATACATATATATATACATATATATATACATATATATATATACATATATATATATACATATACATATATACATACATATATATATACATATATATATACACATATATACATATATATATATACATATATATATACATATATATATACATATATATATACATATATATATATACATATATATATATATACATATATATATATACATATATATATATACATATATATATATACATATATATATACATATATATATATACATATATATATACATATACATATATATACATATATATATATACATATACATATATATACATATATATATACATATATATATATACATATATATATACATGTATATATATATACACATACATATATATATACATGTATATATATACATATATATATATGTATATATACACAGTAGAAACCCGGAAAACAGTGGCTCTAGGAAACTTTTTCCATGTTACGATTTGGAATACGATGTTTTTCCGGCCCCTGCTTACGGTATTTGCACTGCCTTATGGTGTAATTTATAATGTTTTTTGATATATACATGTGTATTATACACTGTACTTTATTATGTTAATTATTTTAATGCCATTTTTGGGCATTCATTATTTATTGAACAATAAAGTTTATAAATGTAAGCAGAAGTTGTTGTCTATCGTTGTGGTTTTTTAAAATCTGAAAAGTGGATTTTACAAGGCGGAAAACAATGTCAGCGTCGTCAATTCGCATTTTATCAAATAAAATTACTGTACGACAACATTTTGAATGTTGTCTGGATTTCTACAACGTATTTAGAGTATAATTGCAACGGTAAATCAGGAAATTGCACCCGTTCGTCTCCATCAGTTCAGTTTTTTTTGCTGTTAATTAAAAAAAATCAGACCTTGTGATAAAATTGGCTATATTTTGTGGCTTTATCCGCTGATTTTTATCAACACATGCCATGTTAAATATGTTTTAAGAGAAAAATGTTTTGCCAATAATATAGAATGATTATCAGGTATAAACATCGATTACTGTACATTGAATAGTATGTATTGATAAAAATAAGTACACGTAAATCGCATGTTGCTTCAAACTTCAGTGTTGGAAATTGTTCAACATGGAGTGTTTGAACTTCCGGTTCTTCAAAATCTGGGATGCTCAGCAGCAGGGAAGTCTCTCTTCAGATTCCAACAATAGTCAACCATCAAGATTTCATCCCAGCGACCCTGCTACCTGATCTCCATCCATTTCAGGTCCTGATAGATCCTCTAGCTCTGCTCGTAACTAATTTAACTTAAGTTCTAAAAAAACTAACGCATATGTGAAAATAGGTAGTGGATCTTGATGTTGCAGCCCAGATTTCTGAAAGCAGGCAGTATATTGTAGAGAAGTCCTGTGTAGTTCCTGCCCAAATTTTTGCGACAGAAATTCTTCACTGCCAGAACAAATACGTTCCACATTTCCACTTCTGCTGCGTTCATTGAGTTTCGAACTCTAGATCTCTGAGCTAGCTGATCTGATGACACAGATGTCAGCTTTCAACTTTTTCATAGCCAATCCTAGAAAAAGCCTGACACAAGTGGTAAACTGCTTGATTAAGCCGAGATCGGTGTGTAGCGGTGGGAAGAGTATTCTGTCTGTCCACCAAAGAGTTGTTGAAATTCAGGTGATCGATCGTATGCCTCTCGGTACCAACTTATCAGTTTCATGTGCATCATGTGTAATCGCTAGAATCTGTATTGCTTCAACTTCTTGTAAAATGCTCAACACATGCATACATGCGAACAAATCGTAAAACATAGAGTGATTTCAGAATGCAGACAACAAATTGTTTGTAAATTCTTTAGATGAAGATTTTTTTTTGTATTAGTTGGAATTGTTTGAACGATTTTTCTCATCTTTGTTTTTATTTTCACATATAGACGCGTATTTAAAAAAGAAAAGAAATAGATTTGGTGCTATTTGAGTTTTGAATTTCTAATGACTATGTCCGATAGAGAAATAAAAAAAAAAATCAAACATTTTTCACTGAAGAAACTTGGTGGTTAAATCGGCTAAAAAGTTGTGATAAAACAACCAAGATAAAAACAATAGTGCAAACACTCCAAATAATAAAAACAAATCTGTTGTTCATCAGTGTTATCTTACTCCATTTTTTCCTCAAAATTGTACATATTACATTTTATTAAAATTATCCAGATTTTTATTGAATCTTTTAATTTTTTAAAGGATTTCCTTTTTATTATTTTAATTATTATGGTATTAATTTCATTGTAGGTTTCATAAAAAAACATACTAGCAGATTATGCGACTTATATTGATCAAAAGCAAAGAACATATGTTATATTATTTAAAAAAATTAAAAGCAAATACGCGAATAGTCTAAATATGTGTTTATGAATTAAGGCAAGTTAACACAGGGTCCTCAATACGCAGACAGTAACGCTGCCAACTTCTGCTACTATTCTTTGCTCACCTCTCTCTCTCTCTCATACATGCATACATACATACATGATGATTACAACGTCTTGTCAGACGAGTGCCACTCCCTCAGACATTTAAAGTCCATGAGCCCAAAAATGACTTTTTTTTTTTTAGTCGTACTGGTGAATTTACACGTTCAAGCAGGCACGACACTGAAGACGGTCATTGAGATCAATTATTACATGTGTCCAGCATTTCAAGCCTCCAAGCGTCATAACTTTTCCATCGCCACAGGACCATTTTTATAGACAAATGCCGGGGGGAGTATCTATACACATATGATGCTACAGAGTCTTGGCTTTGTACGACAGCTAAGTCTCTCTCTCTCTCTCTGTTCAAAATGTTGAGATCCAGCAACAAGCAAGACCAAGATATCCAGCAACAAATTAAACTGCAGACTAGCTTAATGCGGGTACTGGTCTCCCGCTTTGTTTTTTTTTAAATCAAGGATTTGCTTCTCTTAGAAAGGTTGCCTTCACCACGGCTTACGGGAGCCCTCTCCACCCTAACACACACAGACATACACACAAACACACACGGTGCTAGTTGGCCATTGACTCCGAAAAAGGGATCATTCGGCCTTTGAAATGTCTTGTTTTTAATCCTTCAGGGAGACTAGCCACCTTCCTCGCCATACATACATACATACATACATACATACACACGGATATAGAGAAATAAAACGGAACAAACCAATTTATGTGTTCATCAAGCTTTCGTCTTTATTTCGAGATTTTCTCTGAATGAATGAAATTAAGAAAACAAAGTCATCAGTACAAATATTTAAATTTTTTCTTGTGAAAAGTGTGATGCCGTTCCGTTTCAGCAACGGAAAAAAAGTTGGAAATTCAAAAAATTGTGAGGGGCGTTGTTGAAGAGAGGGAGATTTTTAATAACGCCATATAGCCGTTAATGTACTTTAAAACACAGGCGCAGCTAATATTCTTTCTGGAAAAAAAATGAGTATTAGAATTAGATATAGGTGTATAAGCGAAATGAAATGAGTGTTTTTATGTAATTTATTAATTAAGATTATATGTATTAATTATTATAGTTAGTTCTCTGGAGTGTGAGGGTTAGCCTGTGTCTAAAATTAAATTTTGTTCATATATATAATGAACATAATTCATTGAGCGTATCCACGCTACAAGCTACTGGTGAATCGTAAAAAATGTTAGTTTTTTTTGTGTCCCCATATATATATATATATATATATACTTTGAAAACACTGTTTCTTACTTAAACTATAGTATAACAATTACAAATCTAAATAACAATGCTTTTCTCTCATCATATATTCATAGAAGAAGCTTTCAACTCTGAAATATTTTATCAGTTTCTACCGTATTTTGATATTGTAACTCATCTATACTATTACAATATGAAAATGCGAGCATGAAAAGTATTATTGTTAACAAGTAATATGGTTAAGCTTAAACATAGAAAAGGAAAGGACTACTTGTTAAAACTGGAAAAGAAAAGACATGATGATATAGTAAAAATGTAATAAATAATTGAATTTTTAAAAATTTGAAGTGAGTATGTCTGTTAACAGCACAATTGAAGCGTGATACTTGACTTTAGCATTTGGAACATAAATTAAAGCCATTATGTATTCAAATAATTCTATAAAATCAACAGTAGGTTCTCTACAGTGGAATGTAGCCGACAGTATTTTGTGAATAAAGACGAATGCGAACCTTTCTCCTAGTAGACCTCGATAGGATCCCACACTAGAGCAAAAAAACAATCGATTTGATTGAAAAATGGGCGATTTTAACGATTTCGTAGATGATAAAATATGGGAGTCTGAAACATTCATTTGTCATCATTCTGTCCAGCGAAACATCCTCTTTCTCTATTAGTATATATATATATATATATATATATATATATATATATATATATATGTCTCCTATTATATATATATGTCTCCTATTATATATATATGTCTCCTATTATATATATATGTCTCCTATTATATATATATGTCTCCTATTATATATATATATGTCTCCTATTATATATATATATATATGTCTCCTATTATATATATATGTGTCCTATTATATATATATATATGTGTCCTATTATATATATATATATCTCCTATTATATATATATATATATCTCCTATTATATATATATATATCTCCTATTATATATATATATGTCTCCTATTATATATATATATATGTCTCCTATTATATATATATATATATATATGTCTCCTATTATATATATATATGTCTCCTATTATATATATATGTCTCCTATTATATATATATATATATGTCTCCTATTATATATATATATATGTCTCCTATTATATATATATATGTCTCTTATTATATATATGTCTCCTATTATATATATATGCCTCCTTTTATATATATATATGTCTCCTATTATATATATATGTCTCCTATTATATATATATGTCTCCTATTATATATATATGTCTCCTATTATATATATATATGTCTCCTATTATATATATATATGTCTCCTATTATATATATATGTCTCCTATTATATATGTATATATCTCCTATTATATATGTATATATCTCCTATTATATATATATGTCTCCTATTATATATGTATATATCTCCTATTATATATATATGTCTCCTATTATATATATATGTCTCCTATTATATATATATATATGTCTCCTATTATATATATATGTCTCCTATTATATATATATATATGTCTCCTATTATATATATGTCTCCTATTATATATATGTCTCCTATTATATATATGTCTCCTATTAAATATATATATGTCTCCTATTAAATATATATATATATGTCTCCTATTAAATATATATATATATATATATCTCCTATTAAATATATATATATATATATATATATATCTCCTATTAAATATATATATATATATATATATATATATCTCCTATTAAATATATATATATATATATCCTATTAAATATATATATATATATATATATCCTATTAAATATATATATATATATATCCTATTAAATATATATATATATATATATATATCCTATAAAATATGTATATATATATATATCCTATAAAATATGTATATATATATATATCCTATAAAATATGTATATATATATATATATATATATATATATATATATATATATATATATGTCCAAAATTATCGCTAAATGCGTACGGACACTTTTAGTCACACGAAGCTCAAAAATATATTTTCAAATAAATTTACAAAACATTTCAGGCAGTAAAACATTACATTTTATTGAGTTTGGTAGAAGTTATTTTTTATTTTTTGGTTCTATTTTTCGGCATTAATTATGACACTCATGTAATAACTAGGACTATGACAAGAGAATATTCTTTTTATTATTTGGACTCTCAAATATATACCAGTTAATATCTTATGTTTTTGGATACCGATGTGGTTCTCGGTTGATTAACTGTGTCTGTATCGGATATATACTCGAGAGTCAAAACAATAATAAGTATATTCACTTATCATAACCCTAGTTATAACTATCTTTTCTGTCCCTTTTTTTTTGCTGACATTCTCTTTTTTTGCTGATATCTTTTTTGTATTTAATTTTTTTTTTTTTTTTTTTTTACTTTTTATTTTCGTATTAAAAAAAATTCCTATTCATTTCGTTTCTTTTCAGGATTATAAGTGCTTAAAATAGATAAAATTCTCCTTAATAATCAAACTACTTCTAATCATCTATGCGCGACCAAAATAACAGACTTAGAAATAAGTTTTATTCTATGCAACTAAAGTCGAAATCCTCGCAAATCAACCAGATTTGAAGCAAAACGTTTATATATTATTCATAAGTAAGCTTTTCTCGGTTGTATTTCACATGTATAAATCTTTCATATTGGTTTCGTTAACTCGCTATGGCTTCGAAAATTCTTTTACTGGAAAAACTTTGGATAAACATTTTAAATAATTAGGGGACATAAGGGAGCTACTAAATCCTTTTAAAAGAAAAAAGAAGCTCTACAACACTTCCCGAATCCGAAATTGCACCAAAGAAAGGTCGCCGTGACTGTTCAGCTGTCTGCGACCGGTCTCGTCGATCACATCTTCTTGAATCCGGGCGAAACGATTACGGGGGAACAGTACTGCCGACAAATTGATGAAATGCACTAGAAGCTGCAACATATGTGTCCGAGATTTATTAACATAAAGAGTCCAATTCTTCTCCATGACAACGCTTGCTCGTATGTTTCTCCACTGACCTTCTAGAAGGTGAACGATTTGGGCTACGAGACACTGCTTCATCCACCACATTCACCGGACCTTTTGCCGTATCACTTTTGCAAGCATTTCGACAAAAGGCTTCAAAAGCAGAAATGATGCCGAATCGGCCTTCAATGACTTCATCGCTTCCAGAACTTCGGAATTCTATGCTAATGGGATTAATAAACTTGTTTCTCGTTGACAAACCTGTGTCGATTCTAATATTTCTTATTAAATTAATAAAGTTTATTATGAAAGCAGTTATGAATTTTTGAAATTGGATCTCAAAAAACGACATTATTTTTGCACCAACTTAGTATGTTGTCAAATCTTACAAAAATTAGAGGTATCTGATTTTTCCATGAATTTAACTACATTCCATTACTGACTTTGCACGAAACTAAATTAAAATAAATATAATTCACGTTTAAAACACTTAAATATTTTTATGCCCCTTTTCAAACAGAGATAGGTCATGTGACCTTTAATTAATGGAGTACGTTCAATTCGAGTTGTGCTTGGGTTTGTTCGAGTATGAATTCTAATTGCTAAAGTCTAGTGTTAAGTAGAAGAAAACAAATAATGTAACCTAAACTAAAACTTCTTTTTGTTTTAAACTGAATGTCTAATTTGATTTGAAGGGACAATTTTTCTGTTGTTATACTGACTGATATAACACAAGCAACATTGCGAACGGTAATAGAATCGAACATCTCTGGCTCAGCCCAACAAGCGGCCGATCATAACAGACGTATGTGCATATGAATGAAAACTGATTTCTCTTTATATATAAGAAGATTCATCCACAGATACTTATAATGGAAAATACTGACGAATAGGAAACCACCCAAAATTAATATACATTATTTAATGGTCTAGTGCCAAATGCGTCTTGTCTAGATTTCGGATGTTTCAGGTGAACCGGAAAACGTGGCCCTTGTCAGTTGAGGAAAGTGCAGATAATTTTCGAGTGTAATCATTATGCTATAGAAGCGTCAATACATAGAGAATTCTAATGAAAATAGTACGACAAGACAGGAATCACAAAAATAGGGCATCATAAGATAACACGACAAAACAGACGACAGCTAAACGACTCTTAGTCCGTTCTTATAAGTAGGTAAACGATGTTATTAATCTTCTGTGTTTCGCTTCCTTTTCCCTAGATAGGAATGACGTATGTGCATGAAAAATTAAAATAAACACTACTCGTATAATCAAAATACGTTTGAAACAACAAAGGTAAATGTTAATTATAAGTTAATCGAAAAAAGTTTGGAGAAGATAGAATAAACTATTTAACCAAGAATGGGAAAGTTAGCCGTTCCCCGCTATGTACCATTCGTTAATAATAGAGAATTGGTGTCTGTCTGAAACCGTAAATAATGCACTACTATCTTTAAATGTTTTAATTGGTATACTGCATTATTTAAAACTGGGTAATTCAAGAGTGTAGTTTTATAGCTGTTCTGTTTTTAATTCTCCCAGGAATTACCTTCTCTTTTTGTTTGTATTTTCTTTGTTCTTCAGAATACTGTTATTTGAATGTCATTTTTCAACATTTCAGTTGATGTAACCTCCAACGTTATTCAGGTCTACCTTGTAGAACACTGGAATGTTTCTGTCGAACTCGGAAATTTGGACGTATTTCGAACGGAGCCATGTATTTACTTAACGGGGACAGCATGCTCTCGTTCCTTCAGCCATTATTGGATAGAGTAACTCGCAATTGAATTGTTTGGTCGCCCACACTGGGAATTGAACCTTCAACCTTCAGAACTATGTCATTTTTAAAATTGATTATTTCACGTAGTTTTATCACTGCGCCACGAGTCCTTGAAAAGAGAAAAGACAATTGGCAATTACTCAGGACCTCTATCCAGACATGGGTGACAGAATGAGAACATGCTATCCTCGAGAAGTAAATAAAGTGTTCTGTTCGAAATTCCTTCCAAATTCTTGAGTTAGACAGAAACATTCCCGAATTCTACAATATGCACCTGAAGAAGGTAAAAGGTTATATCGACCGACACGTTGTGAAAAGGACACTCAAGTTGAGAACAGTAGTCTGAAGAATCCAAATAATCTTAATAATTAATCCTCATCTCAAATGTTCAGAAACGTGATTCCTTTTGTTCGTTTCTTTTTTTTTTCTGTGGTCATGAGAACATCGTCGCATGGGATGATCGTTGTACATACGAAAGCAGTAAGAACAATGAAGCTGGGTGGCTTTCTAAACTGTTGTCGTGATTGTCATGAAAAAGTTTATTATACGTCCTAGGTGAGAATAGGATTCTTTGTTCTCAAAGAAGTAGTTTATCCCTTCCAATGTAATAGGCAGTAAAAGCACAATTTCGTAGAAGTATTATCGCTGTCCTTCTTGATGCGCCAGGAGTTTACTATAATTATGTTAATGTTACTGATCACTAGTTGTGATGACGGTCGAGGGTTGCAATTACCAGTACTGTGTTTGGTGCTAGGAAAAGTCGCAAGTACTGCGTTTTAAGTATTGTTTTTGTTGCGCATCATACTTCAATTTTGTATGAATTAGATGTATATTGTTGGCATCCGTTTCCTCGATATCTTTCTAGTTAGAATTTTTAAGTGTGTTGGAGACGCCCCTCCATGGGATTAATGGACTATCTCATGACTTCACTTACTTCGGTGACGGCACTTCCAGAGATTGGCACTCGGCCAAGCAGGTCGTGTGCAAACCCTCCACCGTTGAGTAATGGTATTACTAAACTCATTTTGCCTGTAATTTATGTGAATACATGTTTCGTTCCTAAAAAATCCTGTGTTCTGTTCTTTCTTATTACCATTTAACCTCATACGAAAGAGAAAGACATTGGGTACTTACAGGTGGAACCACGTGAAGGTTGCTAACATCCCTAAGTTTGTTTCTGTAGAACGAACTGAGTTCGAACTTAGCCCACCCAGGTTATCAGCTCCTGTCGTTAACCTCTCAGTCACAGTTACCTTCCTATTGTTATTATTGTAAAGTCGCCCAAAACTTCAGCAGAGCATCCAGAAGAATTGTCTTGTCGACACGATGTTTTTCTTGTTATCACTTGCAGGATTTTAAATCTCTGACACTCAGAATTGCAAGACTCAGTTAAATAAATTTGGACTCCGAACAGACGATTTCACTTTGACACATGCATTAAATTATCACTGTAAAAACATAGATGCGTTTTATTCTGAGAGTACTACAATCAGAAACTAACATTTCAAGTAAATGCATTAATTGTAACCAGCGTTTATGATAATGTAAGCAAGAAACTATTGTTTCATCATGGGCTTTAAATATATTACGCTATACTTTTAATGGTAGAAATTCGTGCCAAACTTTAGATTCTACGTTAAGTGCATTTCGGTTTACATGCGCAGAGGAAACGTTATTATTCTCACTCCATCGATTCTAAGTTCTGTGCCTGGCATATACTTGTTTGCAAAACAGAGACAAATATAACTAGATTACGACGAATACTGATGCTAACTAGTTTTTACTTTTTTTCTGTTCGCCTGTTAGCTATGATAATACCACGTTGCTGTGTTCTATATTACGGCGAATAAGGGATTTGCTTTTAGATTGAGTATTTCTGTTGTAAGATTGTCTAACATTTGAATCTTTATATAGTATTCACGCTAATACCAATATTATGTAATTTCTCGAGAGGAAAGGAGATTTTTTACACAGGAATCACCACTTATCAAAGCCTGGAGGCCACTCGAGGAATAAGCGTTAATGGGTATACATTAGTTGATGTGATTACAGCGTAGTAAACATAAGTAGTGGGAATTTTGTAAATTGAATTACTTAGGGGGGTTGTTCAACAAGAACTTGTTTACATTGGACTTGAAGACAATCAGATTGTAGTCAGCTGGAAAGCAGGCAATCGAAAGAGAGTTCCACAGGCGTGGAGTTCTAAGAAAGAAGCTTTGTTCTCGGAATCTACATTTAGGTCTAGGCACGGACAAGGAGTGTGGAAAATTATTGATAGTGGTTTCAACCAGACGAGTGTTTTTCGTGAAAGTTTGGCGAGGTGGGGGGACCTTACATTGATGCAGAGCGTAAGCCGAAGTTTTATTTATTTATTTATTTGCGAACTGTCACCTTCATCTTCATAGTAGTTCTTTCACCACGTTTCGACCAACTCATCATCGGGCCTTCTTCAGGCGATTAACCGCGATCGGATAGGAACGCTGAGTCCTGAAACTGTATCCCTAGTAATTACTGCCTTCCATAGTAGTTGTCTCACCACGTTTTGTTCAACTAATACTCTGGCCTGCTTTGGGTATGATTGAAACTCCTATCTTCAGGCAATAACCATAGATAACCACAGAAACTCAACACCTCTATCCACCGCGTCCAAAACATATGTGTATTTCCCTTATATATTCTAAGTCTACCCAAATGAATAGATCTGGTTTAGAGTCCAATGTTGAGTCTAAGATAACTATACAGAAAAGTGGCTATACAAGATTATTTATATCATAATCAGATGGTTTTATTAACCGAACCACTACTGGTTCATCTCTCAGAGTTTCTTGTATATGGTGTTATTATACTATTAGTAGATGATTATTTTAAGGAAAATACAACTGTCAAACAATCAAAAGTTGATTACTCATAACTATGTTGTGGTATTCTGTTAAATGAGAATACTTTTTTACACTTTTACCAATCGCGAGGATACGTCTTCGACAATCAGTCTAACGGACGGAGTGGGCCACTGCAACACCAACTGCCCTAATCTGTCGTTGATGTCTACTGAGTTTTAGAAGGGTTACGCATCCGGACTTTATTTTTTCTCATTAGGGAGGTGTTGGTTTATTGCCTGCGGCGCTACTATCGGGAAATCCTGCCGGCGTTACTCATATATTTTTGTGGGACCAGAGTGCATTACCTTTGATGTACTGTCCATGCGGAGAAAGGAAGTTTAATGCGTTTAAAAGGAATCAGAGGAAGTAAAGTTATCACGTGCATTGTTATTGCAAAAGGGATATTACAGTTGGATCGAAACCACAACAATAATGTTTATTAGAAGCTTTACAAATCAGCCCAAGAGCCAATTGAATCCACTTAGTTAATTATTGGTTTAAGCAATGCATCATGCCGTCCATAACACATTAACCTCGTGGATAGAAAGCGAATGATTAGAAATTGATTACCCCAGCCCAAAAGACGCCAAGGCTCGCCTTTTCATTCTAGTTCCATTGGACTGAAAGGTCGTAATTAGCATTCTTAATCTTAGTTATTTTGCTTCTAAAGACAACTTTATGGTAAATAAAGAACAATAATAAAAGATAGGCTTACACCCATAGGTATATATGGCTATTGAAACTTTCCTGTCCCTTTCTCAAATTTATGGTATACTTACAGGTGCCTAAAATACTCTCGCCCGTCTTGAATGATATTTATGATTTGTATAAATGTTAATTTCAACTATATTTTTTCGCTGAGATTAACATTGACCGAGCAGTTGTGACTTTCTAATGCGTCAAGATGGATTCGGAGCCGGGTTCGAATGTTCCAACCAACAGTAACTGTGACTCTCTGCACTGATGATTCTTGAAAAGATGAAACACAGGTGTCTGTCGGTAATAAAATTATTATAACAATAATTATACACGCACATATATATATGTATAAATATATATATATGTACATATTAATCTGTACATATATATGTGTGTATACATATATTAATTTGCACATATATATGTACATAAATTTTTATATGTACATTATATGTACATACATTTTTATATGTACATATATATATGTACGTATATATACATATATATACAGACTTATATATACATATATATATACATGCATAAACACATACATACATAAATATATTAGTCATTCAAATTTACCTTGTACATTTGTTTGATTTTCCATCGATGCTTTCAATTTGCAAAACTAGACTACAGTGTTAAAAATAGCTAATGTGATCGATTTTTAGTCGATATTTTGATAGCATAAGCTACTATGGTTAATTTAGTCAGGAAACAGTTAAAAGTTCGATTAACATTAGAAATACAGATAAGTTTACATTCAAAATTAACATAGAATGATTGTCCTAAAAATGTATTCGGGTACGAAAGATTGGTAAAATCTAAAGAAAAATAACAATACATAAGATAAATTAATAAAAAGCATATTTCTTTATTTGTTAAACTATTTTAGCGATAAAAAAACATAATTGTATTTGTCTACAGCCCGACCATTTATTTCAATTAATTATCTATCATAATAGTAGGTATTTTTCGTGTAGAGCAAACATTAACATATGCCTTAACTGCAATCTTGTAATCTACAGTAATTATAGATTAATCACTATTGAACTATATTTTCGTACGTAAGCAGCATGTTTTATTTGTAGCATTTTTATGAATTATTTTCATTTTCAATTTCATATATATATATATATATATATATATATATATATATATATATATATATATAAGCCAAAATGTGTGTTTATATATCTCGCCAAACTTTCTACACAGGCGACCGATTTTCGCCAGATCAGTATTATTTTGAAGTTCGAACCTTCGACGACAAATATCGAAAAATTGGCTAAAACATCCATTCCTTCACCCTCAACACCTCGCTTTTATTACAGGGAGGGGTAGCAAAAAATCGTTCCTTCATGACAAGATAGCTTTTACGCATGCGTAAACATGCGCAAAAGACGTTGTCATCTGAATTCGTTTAAATATTATGGCACAATTTTTAAAGTGACAGCGTCGTTATCTTAAAATTGCGGGTTCGATCCGAGGTATCAGTTAATTATTATTTTTTTTTAAGCTTTTAATATTGAAACAGGGTTGTTTATGCCATTTTTTTCTCTTTTCGCTGTGTTTTTTTTTGTTTTGTTTTTTTCCAAACACGTTGATTATTTTCCTTATTTTTTTGTTTTTCCGATTTTTTAAAAGTTTTACGTTCGTTCGCTTTTTTTTTCCGATTCTCTTAAGAAGTTTTGGATCGTTTATTTTTATAATATTTAAACGGTTATTACTTCTCTTATTCTTTACATCCCCTTCGCACACACCTCCAAACACCTGGGTAGGATTTGCGAACGCGCGTCGCGTCTAGATTTATTTACATCAACTTCTACAAAATTCTTGCTATTTCGGTTACACTCGTGTGTGTTGGGCTTTTTCGTATAAATAAAGTGAAACTAAGTTGAAACGGGAGCAATTCCCATCTTTCTTTCCGGGAACTTCCATAAATCAATCAGCTTTTGTTCAATGTGGGATAAACCCCTTATATCAAACAATTGCTATTCAATTGGACACGCCCCTTTATATGGGGAACTGGTACCCCCCCAATATCTTCGGAAAACAAAACCACAAAAACTACCTCACAGCCAAAGTGGGGTAAACAAACACAAAAAGACTGCCTCGCAGTATAAATTCAGTGCGGGATTTCATTCAGCCTATGGCGTGATATTTGACCTCATTAAATCCACGTCCCTTGCAATTGTTTTTAATCCTTAAATTGAAACGCTTTTGCATTACTCACCCTTGCTGATCCAGCGTAGCGGTAACATGTCACGTATTTTGCACACTTTTTTTCCACTTTTGCCTCAAGGCTTCGGGTTCGATCCTATCTACCGACCAAAACTTTTTTAAAAGAAATTAAACATAGATTGTTTTTTTTTGTTTTATTTTATCATATTTTAACTATTTTATTAGTCGACCATTTTGTTTGGATCTACTCCCAACACACACACCTCTAATTTCGCCCAAAAACTGATTTAAAGGTTTGCTGCGTGTCTGAATATACTTTATGGAGAATTTCAAATGTTTACACGCCAAATTGGCTGAATAGTTTGCTAGAGACCGAAAAGGTGAAATCTTTTTATAACTTTGGCCCCTTGGAAGCAAAATCATTGGCCAAAAATCGATTAAAGACCTTGCCCTATGTCTGAATAGACTTTATGTATAATTTTAAACGTGTCGACTAAAAATTGGCTAAGTCATTTTGTAGAGACCGCATTTATTGTTTTGGGCTCAAGCAAATTAAAAAGTTTGATGCATGTCCAATTAACCTACATCTAAAATTTCTAGTGTTTAGACCCGTAATTGGTGGAGGAGTTTGGCAGAATTTTCAAAGATCAAATCGTTGAACTTTGATCCCTTGACAGCCATATTTCTGGCCGAAAACTGATTAAAAAGATTTTCCCAAATCTCAATACCCCTTATGTCAAATCTCGAGAATGTAGACTGAATATTGACAGAACAGCTTGGTAGGGAAATGAACACACACGTATACAAAGACAGACAATTTCACTTTTATTTATATATATATATATATATATATATACTAGCGGTTCAGCCCGGCTTTGCTCGGGCCCTATGTCCTGTTCATAACTTGCCCTACGTGTGAATACACTTTATGTAAGATTTCAAATGAATAATTTCGTAGAGACCGCAGAGGCAATTTTTTAAAAGTTTTGACCCAATTTTGACCCATTAACATTTATTATATTAGTCCCAAATCAAAAAATATATATTTTACCCATGTCCCAGTCACCTACATCTAAAATTTCAAGTGTTTAGTCCCAAAATTGGCGGAGGAATTTGGTAGAATCTGTAAAGGGCAACTCTTTCAACTTTGACTTCTGGCAGCCTAGTTTTTGCCCACAACTGATTAAAATACTTACCGTATGTGTGAATGCCTTTTATGTATAAATTTCAAATGTTTAGACCCAAAATGTTCCGAGTTGTTTTCTAGACACCGCAAAGGTAAAATCTTTTCAACTTCGACCCCTTGCCAGCTCAAATTTTCAACACAAACCGATGAAAAACTTTGCTCTCTGTCTGAATATACTTTATGTAACATTTCCGATGTTTAGACTAAAAATTGGCTAAGTAATTTGGTAGAGACCGCAGAAGTCAATTTTTTAAAAACTTTAACCCGAATTTTGACCCCTTAAAATGTATTTTGGGGGCTCAAATCAAGTTAAAATTTTTGATCCATGTCCAAGTAATCTACATTTAAAATTTCAAGTATTTAGATCCAAAATTGGCAGAGGAGTTTGGTAGACTTTTCAAAGGTCAAATCGTTGGACTTTGACTTTTTGACAGCCAAATTTCTGGCGGAAAACCGATTAAAAATATTTTTCCCAATCTTTATACTCCTTATATCGAATCTCGAGTCTCTCGACCGAATTCTGACACAGTATTAAGGAAATGTACACACAGACAGACAATTTCACTTTTATAGAAATATAGATATGAGTAACTACGCCCATAAATAATGAATATTTTTATATGCATCTATACAGACTTAAAAAAAAGAAGTTTTTCCCTAAATTTTGTCTTAGGGGTAATAAAATTAATGCAAACGTTACTTTAAAATTATCAACGATGTAGAATGTCTAACTTTTGTATGATCAATTTTTGTTTTTAAGGAGACATTAATGTGTTTTCTGTGCTGATGTCATGCAACTCTTTAAGTAAATAACATTATTCTGTGCTTCTCAATGCATTGTAATAAAACTACTTACAAAATAACAAAAATAAAACTTCTATTTATGAATATGAATTTTCAACTGATGCTAAGATTCCAAGAATACAAACACATTTCTTACTGGAACTAATTTTGTCATGGAACCGTTTTCTTTTGTGTATGGTTAATTAGATTTTTATCTCTAATTAACTGTCACACGTTGTTAGATCACATTTACTTTCCACTAATGGATTGTTTTTTTAAGGATCTCATATTGCATATATTAGTTAAAATATCTTTGTTTATAACCAGATTGTATTATAACGGCAATAGTATGTATTCTACAATGTTTTGCTGGAAATAAAAAGAATGCGTAAACTATAAATTTTACAGAAAGAAAACTTCAGAATGAAAGGACCCAACATCAAATTTCAGAACTGGAATAAAAGCTCAACATCAATTGTGAACAATGTGAAATTAGAATTAAAACAAGAAACATTCAAATTAAAAAATCTCAAATGAAGATCAAAAAGACACCTTTCAATTTTAAAAATCGCTGAATTTCAAATTAACCAAAATGGCTCAACATGTATATGAAAATGGCTCCACAGTCCACTGTAAATATGTTTCAAATATCAAAATAATATATGGCTAAACTACTAATATAAAATATGGTTCAAGTGAAAATTTAAACTATTTTTAAGCTTCTAGTTAAATATATGGCCTACCTTCTAGTTTAAAATATGATACTGCTACCACTTTAAATAATGGCCTAGCTTTCAGCTTAAAATATGGCACAACTTATAGTTTCAAATATGCTCCAGTTACCAGTTTAAAGTATGCCACAGGCAATAGTGAAAAATATGGCCCAACTAGGGTTCGGCTTCTAATTTGAAATATGGCCCATCTTCCAATTTAAAATCGATCCTTCTTGTTTAAAACATGGCTCGGTTTCCGGTTTATAATACAATTCAGTTTGCAGTTATGGCTCATATACCAATTGAAAATGTAGCACAGGTTCCAATTTGAAATATGGTTAAGCATCAAATTAAAATATGACTGCGATTCCAATTTAAAATGTGGGTCAACTTCAAATTTAAAATATAGCTTTCCAATTTATTATAGAGTTCATCTTCAAATTTATATATGGCCTAGATTCAAATTAAAATATATCCTAGTTTCCAATTTAAAAATGGATCCAGCTTTCAATTTAAAATATAGCTGAGCTTACAATTCTATTTAAGATATATTTTCATTTTTAAATATGATCAAGCTTACAAATTAAAAAATGGCTATCTTCCAATGTAAAATGTTTCCCATCTCCCAGTTTAAAATGTGGCCACCCTTTAAATATTGCTTAGCTCCCTATTGAAACTATCGCATAGCTTCCAATTTAAAATAAAGCCCAATTTCCTGTTTGAAAATAATTGGGATGGATCGATATCCAAGATTTAAAAAAATGGAAATTGTGACGGTAATGTGTCTAGTGACTTTTCTTAAATTTGGGTTTAGTAGTGTTTATGAGTAGGTCGTCTATCTTGTATGATACAGCCGATATCGCTAGATGTTTTCAAATTTGATTAAAGGTATGCGTGTCGTTAGTGTCTGCATGCTATTCAATTCTATTGTGCAAGTTCAGTTTATTTATTTATAATAGGAACTGAAAAGTTATAATTTGATTTAGGCGAACCATCTTAGTATTTGCCAATCTTACTTGCTGAACGTGTTTTTTGGGGTTTTTTTTCGTTACGTTCTAACCTCTTTTTTTTGCGTTTAAAACCCCTCTTTTTTATGAAACTCTGTGACGATTTTTTCTGCTCATATTTGGATTTTTGTTTCGTTTTTCTCGACGTATTTTCAAATTACATGCGTTATTCTTTGTCTTCCTTAATTTGCTGTATGCAATTATTGTTTTCTCTAAACAGTTTGATTTTGAACGGATTTTGTATGTCACTTTTTCGTTTCTTTGGCTTTCTTGCTCTTTAATAATTACTAACTTTAAAACTGTTTTCCCAGTCCAAACCAAATAGTTTTTAATTTGTTAGAACGTCCACTATTAATTTTGGAATTTTGGTAAATCAAATTTACTGATGAATATAATTGGTCAATTAAATGAATCTTCTTGCCAGTTACCGTACGGGCTAACTTAAGTTCTTACTGCAAAGTCAGTTTGTTAAGTTTCTTCCATGCATGCAAATGTATAATTCAACGGTCAAACCCAATGTCTTACTGTAATTAAACAGTTTTATTCAATATCTTGACGATTGCGTATTTGCGTAAATCTGAGTCTGTCTTTCCGTTGGATTCTGTCTGTCTGATTTTATTTTTGTTTTGTATTTGCTTACACAATGCGACATTTTATGACCAAGCTTGTCAGAATTTTGACAAGTTTTATTACGAAACGGGCGAAGTTTTTCCCAGTGTAATTCTCTGCATTGGTTACATGGTCTTGGGGGTAATTTCTTTTGTTCATTTAGAATTCGTTCGATTTGAACATGTAGGTTGCCATTTTCTTTTCCTTTTCGCAAAGAGAAAAATCATTTGATGTATCCTGAGAATAAAGTTAAACATTTTTTTTTTTTTTTTAAAGGAAGTAATTTCAAAACCAACGTTGTCCAGAATTGAATGATGACCGACGAATGCTTCACAATTCTATATTTTTAGTGTTATCGAAATTGGTAAAACCATTGATTTTTCAATCAAATCGATTGATAGCCTGCTCTAATTGGTGAGTCATTGCGGTAATATAAGAGGAAGCAACACATGCCTCCCTGCAGTGAATTAGACTACATTACTTTGTAGTCTACATTCCATCGTAGAGAAAACTCTTGATTTGGTGGTCAACGTGCCTGGTCCTCCTTTCATAGGATTATTTCGATTATCGATACTTATCGAAGACATTCCGATACAAAACTTTAAGTGTTTTGCAGTATTCTTTAAGTACGTTTGTGTAATATTTCATACAACTTGGCTCAGCCATACTCGAGTCCATAAAAGAACGAACCCCCCCCCCCACATACACACCGGCACAAAGTTCCTTGTATATAATAGTAGAGAAAGAGGTAGATATATATATATATATAGTTTTTCACACACACACACACACACACACATAGAATATATATATAGCATGCATATAGTGTGTATATATATATATATATAGAGAGAGAGAGAGAGAGAAAATATATTAATAGAAAATATATATACTATACAAACACATATATAGCATACTAGTTTTGTGATACGACGTTGTACGCGATTGAATGATGATCAACGGATGTTTCACACTCTCATATATTTATTGTCATCGAAATAGATGAAATGGCCCAGTTTCTGTGTGACTCATTATTGAGGTTGAAGCCTCAACTGATGTACTACGAAGTCGTACCTCTCAATCTATTTATGCAGTTAGAAAGAGTTCAAATTTTGTGGATGGGTGAGTCTCTTAAAACAGCAATGTTCTTTTTTATGTTAGATGCTGTTAATTTATTTTGTATATCAAAATTTTATTTAGACAATTCCCTACTTCATATTCTACACACACACACACACACACACACACACAGTCCTATTTTGCTACGGTGTGCAGACCGTTTTGTATCATTATTGATCTCATCAGGCAAGAGAACATTTTGAAAATTAAAAAAGTTTAAGAACTTATTACAATTTTTTGAAAACTTTTTGAATTTTCAAAATTTTATCTTGACTGATGAGATCAATAAAAATCAGAACGGTCTGCACATCGTAGCAAGATATGACAAATATTTACATAAAAAAAATAATAAAAATAAATAAATTTGCTCTCTTGGCTGAGCACTATCAATGACCCTTATTGGAATTTAATGATTCTTATCTTTTGAATATTTTCACCCTGAAATAAATAAATGTGTGTACAATGTAACCCGGATATAAGAGACTGTATTTCCTACCCTGCATATCTCTTATATCAGGGTTACACTTATATTCTTTGTTCTTATATCCAGGTTACACTGCGCATTAACATAGACTCTAATTTTATATCCGCTTTTCTTATATTCGCGTCTCTTATATCCGGGTTACAATGTGTGTGTGTGTGTGTGTGTGTGTGTGTGTGTGTGTGTGTGTGTGTGTGTGTATATATATATGTATATATATACAAGGACGAACGAACCCTTTTTCGGGGTCAACGGCCAACTAGCACCGTGTGTGTTGGGGTCGAGAGGACTCCTGTAAGCCGTGGTGAAGGCAACCTTTCTAGGAGAAACAAATCTCTGATTTAAAAAAACCATAAAGCGGGAGACCAGTACCCGCATTAAGCTGGTCTGCAGTTTAACTTGTTACTGGCAATCTTGCTCTTGCTTGTTTCTGGATCTCAACATTTTGAATCCAGAGAGAGAGAGTTAGCTGTCGTACAAAGCTAAGACTCTGTTACATCATCTGTGTATAGATACTCCCTCAGGCATTTGTCTATTAAAATGGTCCTGTGGTGATGGAAGTCATTTTGGGGCTCATGGACTTTAAGTGTCTGAGGGAGTGGCACTCGTCTGACAAAACGTTGCAATCATATATATATATATGTATATATATAATACGTATGTATAAAGTTTTTAGTATGGTAATAATTATTCGAGTATGGTGCAGTGAATATAGTATTAATGTTTGATTACAACGACGTAATGGTTAAAGATGGTCAATAAATGCAATTAGCTAAAATAGATATTCAACTAGTGATGACAAGCATTTTCTCGTGATTTCCATGTTGGCCCTATGCCTCATTTTATTTATGTTTATTTTTTCTGCAACAGCTCAACATTAGGTCATATGTTTTTTTTTTAAAGTCATTGCGACTAGATTAAGCACGCTACGGCACACAAACGTACCTGAGTATAGAGAAAGAAAAGACTTGGTGGTTAGACTTACTAGAATCTGGTAGCAAATGTCGTGATCACTGTCAGGAACGTATCTCTGACTTGGACGTACGAAACTTACACAATATGTGCTAAGCCAATCTGTAGTTAGCTTCGTACCAAGACCAGCCTACCATTGCCCGCAATAAAACGCCTACGTGGCCTCTTTGAGATTTCCTGGCAAGGATCTTTTTAGGTTATAAGTAATAAATAAACCATTTCACAAAGAGAGAAGATAAACCTTGGGAGAGTGGGCCTCCTAGAACTAATAAGGACAGATCCATCAGCCGACAGAGCATGTTCAGAAGAAATAACAGTAGTCCAATCTCTATCAGGCTGATTGTCGGGGACGTACCCTAAACTAGTATGCCCAAAACATGCATAACTTATGCCAAATTTTATGTATGCATTAAATGATCACCGTTACCTTTTCTGCTATCGTTGTTTGTCCTGTGCAACTTTGTAACAGATTTTCAAAAATGTTACAGATATATATAATTGTCTAACAAATTTCCTGTTTGAATAACATGTGAACTTTAAAAATAAAATATGTAATTGAACGTTCCTTTCGTTTATTCCGTATATTTGACGTAATGTCGTTTTATCTTTATATCGACTTTTATGACTTTCCATTCGATTGCATAATTGATTAACCGTTTATGTTTGAGTTGATTTTCATGAAAATCTATTGTATTTGCAATCGATGTAGTGGCTATTCAAGATTTCTTTCGTGACTTGCACGCATAAATGATTTTTTTTTTTAATATTGCTTGCTTTAACTCCGTTCGATAGGATTAAGTGAAGAAAAAAAACAATTATCTTACGACCGGGAATTTCGTGTTACTGTCGATTTGAAATTCTTTGCCGAATCGTTTCTCAAATAATCGACTCATTCTTTTTTTATTATTATTATTATTATAATAATAATAATGATGATAATAATAATAATAATAATTTTTAATTTCTAATTATTGAATGGAATTTAATAATATGCCTAATGGAGTGTTATTATTTTTTTCTGATTCTCTTTAATTCTGTCAAAATTCTCTCTCTCATATATTTAAGTGTGTGTGTGTGTGTGTGTGTGTGTGTGTGTGTGTGTGAATATAAAAGGGGTTTCTTGAGTCTTTGACTGGATATCCATGGAGAGGTGCCTGCGCGTGAAATTTTTGCGGCAGAAGGTGCGCAATTTCCTACCACACCCTTCTGAATCGACATTGTTATATATTAGTGGCAAGTGAAGTGTCTGTACCGGATGACTGAAAACAAATGCCAGGATAAGCGGAGAGCATAAACAGCGCCTAGAATTCTCAAATGGTCACCTATCTGGTAATAACCAGGCACAACATTGCTTATATATATATATATATATATATATATATATATATATATATATATATATATATATATTAAGAGGTATAATAAGAGGTATATTTGGTAAAAACAAAAAAGTGCTCGATACGTTGGTAGAGCTAAATATGTTTTTATTATTTTAAACCTCGGGAGTGTTTTCTTAAATTTATACAAGGTTGTTTCTATAGACGGGATAAACAAGTTACCAGTCTATGTCGTCAGACAGTTTAATCCAAAATAAATTATAAGAAAAGATTTTAATTACAAATGGACATTAAAAACTGAGTTAAAGTAATGAATAGGGAGGGGAGAGGGAGAGGAGAGAGAAAAATAAAGGAGAAGAAGGGGTGGGAGAGAGAGGAAAAATGTATATTTAAATAAATTAGAATTAAAAATTGAAAAAGATAAAAGGAATAAAAGGAGACTGATGCTGTCAAGATGGAGGAAATATGAGATAAAAAGGAGTCATAGAAAGGATAGGAAGTGCATAGTTTCTGCGGGTCATAAAAGGCGATCAAGGCGAAAACAAGTGGCGGTTAGCTTAAGTCACCAAGTTCGAAATCTATTACTTTATATTTATAAATCTATAATTGTTTCCCCTTATAATTTATATAAACCAGTTTATATTAATTTTTGGACGCATCTTAAATAGGACGCATGTTTAATATATCTGCCCCCTTACCACAACCACCGCTACCGAGGTTTTGTAGGCACTTGATCAATTTCGAACTGTATGTTCCGGTTTGGGAGAGGCGACATACAGCGCCAAGTATTTTCAAATGCTCATCCATCTTGTGGTGATGTCTCTGTTTTTTTTTTTTTTAATAAGAAAAACGATTTTTTTAAATTTTTATCTTTGAATGGTTTATATTTAACTCGTTTTGCAAGCACTTCCTCAATTCCCTGGATTAAACAATCTGACGAGAGCTCGATGGATAACCCAACAAGTCAAATATTTTTATATTTTTATAAAACCTTAATCAGATTTCCGTTCAAGATTAACTTACTTAGATTTCGAAACTCCTGCGTCACAAGACGCAGAAGACAGGCAAATTATACCATCGTTTTCGATCTGAAGCTAGATCCATAGCGTCTCTCCAGTATCTCGTTTTTGCACTCAAAAATATACTATTGTCTACTTGTAATTCATTTTCTCTTCATCTTTTTTAATAAGAGGTCTAATTAAACCGTCGGTTAGCAGATCTCTTTAGGACCAATTTGAGTGTATGTCTGAGTCAGCCTAGACGTCGTTTGCAGGTTATTGACAATACTACCTGCTGGTTAGTGTAGTCTCTGATTTATTGATTGGTAATTCAATCGCTAACCAAACGCATCTATTTTTTTTCTCTTGGCTGATTTAAGATGCCAAGTTTTACTTCAAGATTGGTACTTATCAAATTTAAATTCTAATAAAATATTCACCTCAGATTTCTTCGAAAATTGGTATTTTAAACGTTGTCATTTTTATTTGGTGTCCACATTTTTTCTCAGCAATTTGATTTCGTATTTGGAAGTTTATATGATTCCCATAATTGAGTTACATAACGCTTCTCAATATTAAATTGCTCTCTTTTCTTGAGCTAGGATCATTTTTATATATACGTGTTCGAACATATTCGCAAAACGTTTCACTTGCTATGAAAAAAAATGATATGGACAAGGTTTTTAAATTTCGTTGGCGCCGCTGAACAATGCTGTTGTCTGTCATCGCTTTTTCTTAAATAATTAATGTTCATGGTACTTCTTCGCTTTGGACAAAATTGAAAAATATAGATTAAAATCTCACGATGAGTTTATCAAATTCTTGGATAAAATACTTAAAGGGAAAAGCTTTAGAAGTTCTCCGAATGAAAATGGAAATTATATCGATATTGAAACTTAGACTTCCCCCGAAAGAAAAATGGAAATTCATTACTGTAATGAACAGAACGAAAAAAAAGATATTGAAAATAAATATTTAACAAAGAGATGTTATCAAAGACAAGACTTATCTACATACCCGAATAAGTTTGTTTGTGTTTAAATTAAATTTAAAGCGTGTCCTTAGTTTAAAACAAACAGGGTGTATTCTGTTGAATTAGAATAAAAAACGGTTGTCCATAAGCTCTACACAAGAACCCTCGTTAACTGCTCAAAGGCGAAAATCAAAGAAACACATCAATTAAATGTCAATCGATCGAAAATTGTATATTCTACATGTATTTAGCGTCGATTTTCAAGCGATTAAAAAGGTTAAAAAGTAAGAATGGGCCGGAAATGATTATAATTCTAAGTTAAATTTATATGCGAAAATGCTTTCCTATTCGAAATTCTAAAATAATTGTTATTTTCATTCCGCTACATAACAATCGAAAAGAAAATGAGTAGAATCTCTTTTGGATTTATTCAATCTATTTCTTGCTGTTGTTGTTGTTATTATTATTATTATTATTAGTAGTAGTAGTAGTAGTAGTAGTAGTAGTAGTAGTTATAGTAGTAGTATCTGTTTTTCATTTTTAAATGACAGAAATCAATCTAATAACCGACCAAATCTTTATAATTGCGAAAGAAAACACGAACATTCCTTTATAAAGAGAAAGTATAGAATAGTTGGCAGAGACCGATCACAATGTTGGGAATAGTTTTCTTAATGAGTTACATTATGTAGAAATTCATTCTTTAATTGGGACAAGATTTGTTAACTATTCTGTTCGGAAACTCTTTTCTTATTTTGCACACACACCGACGATTCTTTGTAATCATTTCTAAAAATTTAAAATGCCATTAATGACAGCCAAATCAAATGAGATTTGTTTTAAAAGAAAAATAAATATTGTCTCACAATTTTCAGTTAATTATAAAGAAAAACCTTTAAAGAATAAAAAATATATTTAAAAAGATTTACTCTTGCAATGGTAATAGACGCCTCATTCCATTTTTTTACGTTTTGCAAACGGACAGTACACATTTACACATTAAAAAAAATCAAATATTCAATTAAATGTTAAATTTTAAAAGAATCGATATCGGTACTTGCATCGGAATCGGGATTTAGGGCAGAATCGTAATTGTATCGGAATCATGAAACATTTTGGAGTATATATATATATATTATAGTACCGCTCTAAAAAGTCTGCACTTTTCATTTTTTCAAAAACCGCAAATTTAAGCTTAATTGAATGTACCTGTTTCAACAACCTATATCTCATTTGATTCGCCTTTTATTCCTGTATAGATTTCTCTGTTCATATTTGACTTTTAATTGAAGAATCCTAGTGTTCCAGTCAATTTTAAAAAATAGCTTCAAATCGAGAAGGCAAAAGGAAACTCCGCAGCAACAAATTAGTTTAAAATATCCACCTTTCAGCATCTCTAATCGTAATTGTTGTTGTTCCTAATGCCATCTTGATGCAGGATCATACTCCCATTCACAGAGCCTGCACTGTGAAGAGGTTCCTTGAAGAGCATGACATTCCTTGTTTGGATTGGCAATTTTTTTCTGTTTTCTTTTTTCCAAATAAAATGTAAGAAAAAGAAAAGAAAGATCACATATTCAATATTTAATTAGTAAAAAGTTTGATATAAAAAAAAATTACCTAAAGTAACACCCGCCACAAGGAGAT
>NC_136504.1:89849274-89951774 GCF_053919585.1 Euprymna scolopes
TAGATATTTCACTGCTGATGCAATTCTCTATCTATATAAGAGCCAGGTGTGTCCAATGATGGAGTATTGTTGCCACATCTGGGCAGAAACTGCTATAAAAACCTTTTCTTGCCTTGATAGATTTCAGAATAGACTTCGCAGCCTAGTGGTGGATGCATTTTCTCTTTTCTGCAACCTTTTTCTCATAGCAGAGACGTTGCGAGCCTGTCTCTGTTTTATCGTTATTTTCATGTCAAGTGCTTGTGAGCTCCAATCTATAGTCCCCCTTCGTCAAACATTCACGAGAAACACTCGTTTAGCTGAAAGCACTATCAAGAATTTCCCCCACTCTTTATCTGTGCCTAAACCTAAACGTAGATTCCATGAACAAAGCTTCTTTCTAAGAATTGCACACTTGTGGAACTCTCTTCTGTTTAACTGCTTTCCAGATTACTACAATATGTCCGTCTTTAAGTCCAACGTAAACAAGTTCTTAATGAGCTGTTTCCTTTAAGAAATCCAATTTACCAAATTTACACTTCTAACGGTTACTATGATATTGTCTTTTTGACCACTGTATACCCTTATCCTCGAGTGGCCTCTGGGTCTTGATAAGTCGTGATTCGTTTGTAAAAACAACCTAATAAACTACAGAATACATAATAAGTTGAATAGGTTGAATAAAATATTGTTATATATTCAATCATCGAAGTTATCCTTGAGGGGTACCAAATTGAGCTTTCGTTACATTTGAATATGTTATATAGAGTTCTTCATTTAGGGGCACATTTTACGTTTTCTATATAACATAAGAAAGATTCCGTGTGATTGTCTCTAACATAAATGGTTGTGTGTTTGATTATCATAAAGGGAATCGTGTGTGTGACATGTAATTTCTGAACCTACCTCTGTTTCTCGTTGTTGAACCATCTGGAAATTTCTCATCCTGGAGGGAGACTTGATACCTGTTTGACGAAGATTTATCACTCCAAGACGATGAAATGGTTTTATAGTTTTTATTTCACTTTCCCCAGAGGTTCTGCAGCAGGTGTAAAGTGAAATCTGCTTGTGTGGTTCTTCTTCACACACGTCAACGTTCGTCTCCCCCCTCCCCAGTTAAGAGGGGGAGACCACGGAAAACCGTCCGTATTCTTCAAAGCTCAAATCAAATCTCACAGATCAAGCCAACCACGTCACACATACGTAATTTGGTCAGCTGACCTTTGGTTCTGGTAAACGTGTCTACCTCCACGTTTACTCACCTCTCTCTCTCTCTCTCTCCCTCTCTATTCTCTTATAGAGACACAGAGAGAGAAAATAGAAAGAGTAAGAAAGCCAGAGAGGGGGGGAGAGATGCTCGTTAACAATATGTTTTAAATTAATTCCTCAATAATCATGAATCTTAAATAATGTAAATACACGAAATTTTCTCCGTTTCGTGAATAAAAAATAAGTCTTTATGTTGTTGTTTTTTTGTGTGAATGGGAACATTGATGTTTAATATAATTATATAAAAAATATGCATAGTTTTGGTTAGTGCATTATTTTTTTTATTTTGTTTAGTAAATCTCCAGAGTTCTTTATATGAGAGCTGCTGACAGTACTCGTTAGTGAAGTTAGGATTTTGCATATGGCTCGTGCAATTTTGTGTGTGACACGACCGATGCCAAGTATCGATGTCTGATTTGTGAGTTTTGCGGAGACCATATAATGCAGGAATATTGGGACAGTATTCAATATATGATCTCCATGTTTTATTGTTAAAAGTTTTAATACTTTTGTTTACTGTTTTAAGTCAGTATTAGTGTATGTGTTTTTCTCTGCTAATTATGTAGTTAATTTCTTTAAATATGTATTTTTCCTTGATTACTATATAATGATTTTTATCAGCTGGACATATGATTATGTTCCTATAATTCACTAAGTGTTTTAAGGTATCTATATATCTCCCTTGTAGTACACTCTCACTGAGCTGAGTAGCTTCGACTGAAATGACTCTGTTTTTTTCCTTATCTGTGTCTTTGTTTGTAATTATTTAAAATTGTGTTGCTGGTAATATTCGAATGTATGCTAGTTGCGAATTGTCGTTCGAATCTGAGAGCTTAAATTTCGATGCCTGAGACCTTTTATAAGATCCGGATGTCCTCTGGTAGTCCATTTTATATTTGAGATTAATTTAATGAATTTATTTTCCATTTTGAATATATGGCGGGTATTGAATCTTGAAATGATTGGTTTATATTTGTGATAGAATTGTGTATCGTTATGTGACTGTTGTTTGTCGATAGCTAATATTCGGGATTCATCGAATAAATAATAACTTTGGTGTTTCCAAAGATTTGTTGCAGAAGATAAATATTTTTCATATAGTTCGGGAAAATATGGTGTGAATATTTTAAATGTTTTTTTTTATACATTTAAGTAGGAAAGTTCTCCTGTTGTTGTGGGAGTTGGCACTGCAAAATCACACAAAAATATTATTGCATACATTTCTGCTCACACCAAAATTATATTATATTAAATGCAAAGAAAATCCCACACAAATATTTTCTAGACTCAATAAGCAAAACTCATAAACAACAAACACTTCGCTCGTAAACATATTTTCTTTTACCCATTACCAGGCCAATAATTTGCAACATTCTAAACAAAGTAGGAGTTCGAATAACACCAACCACACCACAAACTATAGAACGAACATTAAAAACAACAAAACATTTCCAAAACAAACCCATATACAATGCAGGCATACATACTGATCCATACCATAATTGTTATCATATATACGTTGGAGAAATTCAAAGTGAATAAGAAAAACGTTCAATGAACAGAAGAGATATAAATGGTGGCATTATTCCATCATTCCTTGCAGTTTGATCATTTTGAACTTCAAGCAAGCAAAAAATCATTAAATTCATTTCAAAGAAATCTTGACGAAGAATCAGCGCTTATCGCAAAGTCAAACAATTAAGAGCACAAAGGCTTCTTCAATATACCGCCTTTAATAAGTAAACTCATATTAACAAAACAGACTTAAAATTTAGACACAGATTAATTAACAACATAAAAATAGTATCTAAAATAATTAATATATACAATCAGTCAATCTATATATAAAAGTAAAAATGTCTATCTGTATGTTTTTGTACATTTCCCTACCAAATAACTCTGTCAATTTTCGGTCTAGAGACTCGTGATTTGTACATAAGGGCTATTGAGATTTGGGAAAATCTTTTTAATTGGTTTTAGGACAGAAATTTTGCTGTTAAGGAGTCAAAGTTCAACGATTCGATCTTTGAAAACTCTGCCAAACACCTCCGCCAATTTTGGGTGTAAACACTTGAAATTTTAGATATAGGTTACTCGGACATGATCTTACTTTATAATTTAATTTGAGCTCAAAACAATAAATGTTAAGGGGTTATACTTGGGGTCAAAGTTAAAAAAAGATTTGGCCCCTGCGGTCTCTACCAAATTACTAAACCAATTTTTGATCTAAACATTTGAAATTTTATATAAAGTGTATTCAGACATAGGACAAGCATTTTAATCGTTTTTATTGCTGTAAATTTTGCTCCCGAAGTGTCAAAGTTCAAAAGAGCTTACTTCTGCGGTCTCTAGCAAACTATTTGGCCAATTTTGGGTCTAAACATTTGAAATTTTACATAAAGGGTATTCAGGCATGCAGAAAGTTTTTCAATCAGTTTTTGAGCGAATATTTGGCTGCCAAGAGGTCAAAGTTGACAGAACTGACCTTTTCAGACTCTATCAAACTTCTCCGCCAATTTTGGGTCTAAAAACTTGGAATGTTAGATATAGGTTAGGTGGATATGTGTCAACATTTTTATTTCATTTGAGCCCAAAACAATAAATGTTAAGGGGTCCAAATTTGAGTCTAAGTTTAAAAAAATAGACCACTGCGATCTCTACCAACTTTCCTCAATGGTAATTATTGGAGCCTATATATAGAAAGGCATTACCATTAATATTTACACTTTTTAATATCTACAGATGCACAGGAAGTTATGAACAGTACATAGAGCCCGAGCAAAGCCAGTGTGAACTGTTAGAGAATTCCACTTTTATAGATATACTATGTGTGTGTTTACATTTCCCTAACAAACTACTCTGTGAATTTTCAGTCTGCAGACTCATGATTTGACATAAGGGATATTTAGATTTGGGAAACTCTTTTTAATCGGTTTTCGGGCAGAAATTTGGCTGCGACGGAGTAAAATTTCAACCTTTACGGTCTCTATCAAATTAGTCAGCTAATTTTAGGTCTAAAGATTTGAAAATTTACATAAAATGTATTCAGACATAACCATCAGTTTTTGGTCGGAATTTGGCTTTCAAGAGGTCAAAGTTCAAAAGAGGTGACTTTTACAGTTCCTAGCAAACTATTCAGATGATTTGGGATCTAAACATTTGAAATTGTGTATAAAGAATATTAAGAGGCAGCAAACCTTTTAATCAGTTTTGAGGCGAAAATTTGGATGGCAAAAGGTCAAAGTTGAAAGAGTTGACCTTTGCAGACTCTACCAAACTCATACGCCAATTTTGGGTCGAAACACTTGAAATTATAGATGAAGGTTACCTGGGCATGAGTAAAACTCTTTAATATATATATATATATATATATATGTATATGTATATATATATATAATGGGTTAAGAAATTCCAACGAAAGAAAGATGTATATTTAAATAAGGGGGTAGTCACCAACAATGTGTATTTTTTAACATTATTTTATTATTCCGTGTCTTGTTTTTTTATTGAGAATTATGTTTAGATCATTGTAATAATATTTTTAAATCATTGAAATCGTTTGTAACGCGTTTCAGACGTTCCGTGAAGCGTCCTCTTCAGAAATTATTTTCAAAATGTGTTGGAGATGTAAAAATAGCATTTTCGTATTTCATTTGAAGTTTTTCAAATGATGTAAGTGTCTATTATTCATTGGAATGTTCAATTTTTATTACTCTTTTATTGGACTGTGGTCACTCCTGTGTTGTGTTTCTCTCTCTCACTCTCTCTTTCTGCATGTATTTTTTCTTTTCCTTTACGGTAGGATGTGTGTTTGTGTGTGTGTGTTTTCGTTTATTGGTTTGAAGAATGTGTGTACTGTTTTATAGTATTAGGAAGTTATTTGCTTCCCTAGGCTTCCTTCAGTCTTAACAGACTATGGATATCCACTGCAAGGGTGCCTGCGCGTGAAATTTGTGTGGCAAGAGTTGCGCAATCCCCAATCACGCCGATGCTGAGTAAACATTGTTGCATATCAGTAGCAAGTTGAGGTACAAGACGACTGGAAATAATGCTGAGATAAGTGGAGAGCACATACAGCGCCTAGAATTCCCAAATGGTCACCCATCTGGTATTAGCCAGGCTCAACGTTGCTTAACTTCGGTGATCTGACGAGAACCGGTGTGTCAACGTGATTATGCCGTATATAGGAAGGTGACTGTGATCCAAGGTCGTTACTAACGCGTACGTGTGAGGAGGAGGGGGAAGAACCAGCTCTTCTGAAATAAGGGTAGGGGTGCTTTCATTCTCTTTTGATATTTATTTTTTGGATTCTTAGATTTTAGTATTGTGCTTTTTAGTTTCAGTCTTAGACTGTTCGGGTATTCCTTATATTATGTTTGTTTAGATAGAGGGGTGTATTTAAAAAATATTATAGGGGATTTTTTTAATGTTTTTATTTATTTGTCTCCCCATACACACATGGAGAGACAAATAAATAGAAACATTAAACTTATTCCAGAAGAGCTGGTTCTCCCCACCCCTCCTCACACATACACATTAGTAACGACCTTGGATCACAGTCGCCTTCCTAAGGAAGCAAATAACTTCATAATACTATAAAACAGTACACACATTCTCCAAACCAATAAAAGAAAACACACACACACATCCTACCCTAAAGGAAAAGAAAAAAAACACAAGCAGAAAGAGAGAGTGAGAGAGAAAAACACAACACAGGAGTGACCACAGCCCAATAAAACAGTAATAAAAATTGAACATTCCAATGAATAGTAGACACTTACACGTTTCCACCTCTTGGAAACATTTCAAATGAACTAGGAAAATGCTATTTTTATATCTCCAACACATTTTGAAAATAATTTCTGAAGAGGGCGCTTCACACAACGTCTGAAACACGTTAAAAACGATTTTAATGATTTAAAAACATCATTACAATGATCTAAACATAATTCTCAATGAAAAACCAAGACACGGAATAATAAAATAATGTTAAAAATACACATTTTGTAGTGACTACCCCCTTATATATATATATATATATATATATATATATATATATATATATATATATATATATATATGCACATAAAGTAATGAACTGTACATAGGGCCCGAACAAAGCCGGGCTGAACTGCTTGTATACCTTAAAACAAAATTCATTATGAATATGAAAAAGAATACCAATGAAAAAATATGCAATATGAATTAAATAAAATAGGGTTTGTGTTCCTTTTATAGAAGAGTTGGCTGAATTTGAATAAAATGAAATATGTTTGAAGCCGAAACAACGCATTACAACAAAATAACCAGTTATTTATTTTGTTTGAAATTAATGTTGGACTTCATAAATATATTTCGAAGGTAAACTTCATTTTCAGTATTTTTCTTTTTTTTGGCTTGTTGTTGTTAGAGCACAAAATCAGCAAGTAGAAGTCAGTTTGGTGTTTTCACGGTAGGCTTTTCAAGTGTCGGAACGGTACGTTGGTCACGTAAAATTTACGTTAGGCATGACAATTTTTGTCTCAAAATGACTGAATTCGACATTTAATACCTAAAAGGGTTCATATACCTAAAAGAAATAAGCAATACGAATAAAATTAAGTAAAACAAAACACTAAATTATGACATAAATTGTGCAAAAATAAGAAAATAATAACGAAAAGAGAACGGAATATAACGAATACTAAAGAAACAAATGCAATAGATGAAAAAGTACAGATAAAATAAAATACAAAAATTGAAGACAAAATGATTTAAACGATGTAAAATGTTTTTAAAAAACTAAAGAAAACTCGAATCCATTTATTGTTTATAATGAATATATCTTAGTGTTGTGAAATTCAATCGTCGATGGTGAATGAAATGCTTCTCGTTATTGAGCCATGCGCATGAAATATTAGATTTATATGGTGTCGATTTTTGTTTAAATTGAATATTGAAAATAGAGATTCATAAAAGCAAATAAATAAATAACGTATGAGAAAAGAATTAAGAAAAGAGATTTGCTGTCGATTTCTGGGTTTTCCCGTATAATAAGTTGTGTTATTTTTTTTTTCGGTTTTAAACTATTCATCGTAAATTTGATAGAATTTTCAAAATGGCGAATTGGTCGTTTTCTCTTGAGCGCATGGGATTGTTTTGTAGATGTCTAACATTCTTTTACACAAAAACATGCAAATTTTTTATTTTGTTGACACACTTGCCCACACACGTATCTATGTACACACGCACACACACATATTATATAAAGCGGGTGATCACCAACAATGTGTATTTTTTAACATTATTTTATTATTCCGTGTTTTGGTTTTTCATTGAAAATTATGTTTAGATCATTGTAACAATGTTTTTAAATCATTGAAATTGTTTTTAACGCGTTTCAGACATTCTGTGAAGCGTCCTCTTCAGAAAGTATTTAAAATGATTAGAATATAATCAAGACGTGTGAAATATGAAAAGAACATTTTCGTAGTTCATTTGAAATGTTCCGAGAGGTGGAAACGTGTACACGATTCTACTTTTCATTCGTATGTCAAATTTTTATTACTGGTTCATTGGGCTGGACTGATGTCTTCTGTTTCTTTCTCTCTCTCCCCCCTCTCTCTTTTCTCTCTCTCTCTGCTTGTGTTTCTGTTTATCTTTCTTTGTTTTTTCTCATTTTTTTCTTTTTCACTCTTACTTGAGTTGGGGTGAGGGGGGCGTTGGTACTTGGTCAACTGGGTGCATATTGTAGGATGTGTGTGTGTTTTCTTTTATTGTTTTGACGAATGTATGTTCTGTTTTATAGTATTATAACGTTATTTGCTCTCCTAGAAAGGTAACTGTGATTCAAAGCCGTTACTAATGTGTGTGTGTGGTAGGAGGGGGAAGCTCCTCAAGCAAGGGTAGGGATGTTTTCATTCAATTTTGATGTTTATTTTTCGGATTCTTAGATTTTAGTATTGTGATTTTTCGTTTCAGTCTTAGACTGTTTGGGTATTAATATTATGTTTGTTTAGATAAAGATGTGTATTAATAAATATACGTAGGGGATTTTTTAATGTTTCTATTTATTTGTCTCCCCATGTGGGTATGGCCAGACCCAGGATCGGTTCTTAGTGTAGGGAAGATCTCATCCCCAGAGCATAGGAGCCACTTGTAGGGGTATAGGTATGGGAGGAGGGATGATAGAAGGGATGATAATTATCTCTGTCGTGAAGGATTTCTCCTCCACTGACTGAGGGGAGCGATGTACTGGAACAGATATTACACTATGGTTCTAGGTGTTTCCTAGTGTTGTTCGTTTGGAGGTTAAGTAGGGTTGGTATTGTTCAATGTGTTGCATTAGAGACAGGGGTGTTATGTCTGTGTGTGGCGGAGTGCGTATGTGTGTGTGTGTGTTTTAATGTGTCGATTTATGTGTGGGTGTGTATATGTACGTGCATGCGAGTATGTCTTGCATTTCATGTTTTTGTGTGTTGATATTAAGCTCTGTTTGGTTCGGGAGTGAATCTTATGATTTTTTTCCTGTGTAAGTGAATAGAAATAATTGTCTGTTTGGAAGATTGGCATTATCTTGAAGCTATTTCCACTGCATGTGTGTACGTGTTTTGAAACAGAGGTGTCTGTTATCTACAAGTTTGATTTGCTCTTATGTAAGGCCATTCTATTACTGAAATTTTTTGTGACGCCTATGTAGGATTTGCTGTATACTGTGCATCTTAGTGCATATACTACATTTCTAGAGGTGCAATTTAGATCCTTTTTTATTTTGAATGTTTATGTTGGATTTTTGAATGTGTATGTATTTCCTTCTATTATTATGACACATACTCCACATCGCGGTTTGTTGCATTTAGTAACCCCTTTCGTAATCTAAGTATATATATATATATATATATATATATATATATATATATATATATATATATATATATATATATAATTATAAATGGGGAAATAGCGGCAATGCCTTAATAAGTATATATACTTATAAGATACAATTACGGTGTTTTAGACGAATTGTCATTATGACCAGTGAAATCGTCCATTTTTCATGCAAATCTATTAATTGACTGCTCTAGTCGGTGACCCATCGTGGTGTACCGGGAGGAAGCCTCACATGTAGCACCGCAGTTTTTTAGTCCACATTTCATTGTAATTTACATTGCACTGTAGAGAACCTATTGTTTATTTTATAAAATTATTTCATGTGTAAGAGCTTGAATCAAGTTAGAAATATAAAAGTAAAGTATCATGGTTCAGTTATGCTTGAAATAGAAACATTAATTTCAAACGCGCCTCTGTCATTTAATAAAAAACTTACTGTCGATTTTATATGCTGGACCTTTCTGCTTGTGTGGTAATAAAATTACTCCAATTCCCTTGTGATGTTAGACTGAGACATTTATAGATATGCTATAGCTTGCAAGCACGTGACGCACAACTTTGTCAGATTCTGTCAAATACCGAGAGTAAGTGATTGAATACAATCCAATGCAAATCTGAAATGTTATTGTGTCCATACTATGCCGCCTAAAACACTTTAAAATGCTCCAAAGAAACTGAAATTTGTAGGAATATTTAGTAATTGATGTCTGATGTTTATTTTTCAATTTCACAAAGGTCGTAGATATCTGAACATGGACGAACGTTTCAGCTGATAAAATTAAACTAAACTTAATATAGCTCATGTTTGAACACCTTACGTTCAGAAGCTGTGTTCCAAAATGCATACTGATGGGTTAATTAGTTTAGGAGTTAATTTGTTAAAAAAAAATATAAACCTATTTTTTTTATAGCATGTTCATTCATAAAGATCGTTTCGCTATATCACAGTTTTTGGTTGTTTCTTTTTTTTTTGTCAACTATCGGCAGCACCTCGAGTATGTCATGGGTGGAACTTGGAATTTACGCATTAATTTGTCTATTTTTTAAAATTCTTTTAAAAGATCCAGCCGTAACGGGGGCTTTGAAAATAAATATATTTTAATTATGATCAACGTGCATAGAGATCTCATCTTTTATTAAAGAGCTGTCAGTGCAGAAGATAAGTTTTAAGGCGGCGAACTTAAAATTAAAATAAATAACAGAAAAACATTTCTATTGCATAAATATGTGGTTTATTTAAAATATTAATTTTGAACATTTATAATTCAAATAAAATTTCAGGCATATATGGATCAATCTAAAGGGCGATTTTAAATAACCCTAAGCATTAAATCAAGCTGTATTTCAGCAATAACACGTTCGATGTTGTCATCCATTGACACTGGTTAAATCATACGAATGGGATAGCCTTTCATGAAATTATTCGTTTATTAAATATAAAATATTCGTTCATAAAATGTAAATAAATAAATTTGCACAAGGCCAATTTTATCGTGATTCGCTTTCAAACCAAGCTCAACTTGAAATAACCGATAGTTGCCTAATCTGCAATAAAGAAAATAGTGATTCCAGTTCAAAATTCGCCGCTTATAAAATATCATTCATATACTTGTAAACAAATGCGAACATAGTATTTAAATTCAAGATGAAGAATACAACTAGTTAAGTACTAGATTAAAAATAATTCAACTTTTCTTTTTTAGAAAAAATGTATAAAAGCTCTTCCATTATTCTTTTTTCATATAAAACAATAATTTTCCATGTGGTGAATGTTTTTTTCCTAATTCAAATGCTGTTTCAGAATTTCTATTGCTGTTATGAAAAATATACGTGGACCAATTATAATTGCATCTTTCGATAATTGCATTTCTCTTTTATGATTGAGTTGTCAGTGCAGAAGATAAGGTTCCTGTGGGTTGCATGGTTCGAACTACACGCACTAGTCACCTTTTTTTTTATCTCAGTCCGAATCCTGTTGTCAATGCGATCAAACTTACAGCTATACGAAAAGAATAGATCCAGTTTATGTATGTGATGCGGATATGGTTTTGGTAGTGAGATTCTGTGACTGCCGTACTGACTGTCGGGTTTGAATTTCAGCTTTAAAGATCTATCAATCTGAAAAGAAAAAAACATGATGCGGTGACACGACTCACGACTGTCAGTTAATATCCCATGTATATAACAAGTAAAATTCTCATTGGAGGACGTATTTAAACAATAAATATAGCATTAGATATTTTTTCTGTCTTTGGTGGGTATTATATGGTTTCGATGGAACTTCTCCATGTGGTAAAGTGTACTAAAAATAAACATATTACCCACGTTACTCACCCTGCTACCGAGAATACATATTCCATAATCCATGCTAAGTTTAGGTTTTTACTTAGCACGTACATAATAATGAGCTCATCGTGTGTTCAAGAATATATTTGGAAGATTCGTAATTTTCAGTTTGATAATGAAAAAAGGAAATAGGAAAAACATTTAACTGCACGCACACTTACGTACACATACAGTTATATATGTATGCATTCCAAAATGTAAGCATTACAAAAACAACTTGTACATGATTGAATGCTCCTTCGACGTACATAACCTCGACAAACCTGCTTAGCAACAAAATCATACCTCTTCACTATAGAGGCCCCTTAATGCCAGAAAGTTTCTATTCTAATAGTCTCTTCCCACGAACACTTGGACTTTCGAATATTTTTCCTGCTGTCTGCTTCTCTGACTGTACTAGGATGCAGAAGTTTAAACATCTTGTTAACCGTCGCTAGACACGGTCCCAAATACTAGCCCCTTACGTTCAAGTGGCGATAGGCCTTGTTAGGGGGTGAACGTGAATGATAAAAAATATATATAATATCATCGGGTCTCCGTTCGCGCTAACCGTATATAAAATGGAAATATATTATAAAACCCTACAAGTACACACCTATGGAGTTTTCATGAGTTCCGCTAGTTTATCAAATTATGTTTCAGACATTTTTTTATATTGTGATATTCAATGCGTAGAAATATGGCTGCAAGTTAAATCGTATGAATACCGAGAAAAGCACTTATAGAAAGTTTCAACTTAGTGACCGTGAAAGGAAACTATCAATTATGAATTCGACTTTTAAACATCAGTATGTTCATTTCTTGTCGATATGATCGCAATTCAAGCAAAAATACATTCACTGAAATGAAGACTAGATTTCTATCTGTTCCGCTGTGGTGAGTTCCCTACCTTGTCAGCTGTAATAATTAGCGAATAACGACCACTGTAATGCTGTGAAGAATCTTTTTCTTTTGCCTTTTTATTTTTTGCATTTGCCCACATATCTTCGAAAAGTAATGAGAAATATATTACATATTTATTCAATTGGCCAATCAAAAAGATTCTACTTATGTAATGATTGAAAAAAATGGCGTCAGAAATTTCATACAAATTGTAAAGATATTTTCGAATGAGTCTCTTAAACGATATTTTACGCAATAAAAGACAGTTGTCGATATCGTTTAGCTGAGGAAAAAATAAAATGGCAGAATTATTAAGTTGCTGATTCTCTCAGAAATCTGAAGAACTGTAATAATATCGGAAACGTTGCTTCATTACGTCACCAAATTTGCTCAATCGAATTCTATCATTAAACGTTTCTGAATATTTTAGATAAGGATTCATAAGTTGGATTATTCGAACTACTGTTCTCATTCGAGTGTTTCGTATATTTTTGCCGATTTAGCCTGCGACATTCTACGGATTCTTTTGGCGTAATGGATTAGGTACCACCTCAAATTAACGCAGCTGGTGAAATACTAGGCAAAATGCAGCTCTAAACGATATTTGTCTGTAGGTTGAAGGGTTCAATTTTAATGGGGGCAATACTAATAATGCAGTTACGAGTTATTTCAGATTATGATTCTCCAGTTGATTAAAGGTATCGTTTGAAATTCTGCGCAGATTTCTGAGTTCGTCAAGATGAACTTGAAGAAGGTCGGAGGCTTCATCAGCCCATACGTCGTGCAAATAACTCTAAAAATGAAAGAGAGGAGTCCGAATAATTCAATTAATCCAAAAAAAAAAATAGGTCGAACTTGCAATAAAACAAAAGCACCCTCATTCTCAACCCTAGCTTAAAAAAAGTATTCAGAATAACTCCAGAAATGTATGTTGTTTATTGCTGTCTTATAATTTATTAATAAACAAATCCACGAATGCCAAATGCTAATGAAGTCTCTGCAGATGATGGCATTGTGTTAAAATGTTGGTCACGTTGATTGTCCAAGATTCTGTGAATCTCTATTACTTTGTAAAGAAAATTTGTCCTTGTGTGTGAGTTTGTTCCTTGTGGACTCGGAATCGGCTTGTTGATGTTTCAAAAATTTCACACGAAAGTACTTGATATATCTGGGAGTGTTCTTACGTAAGTTTTTTTTTTATCGGAATATGTCCGATATTTATCGAAAACTGATTATGGAAAAATCTGATTAAAGGGGGACGTCCAATTTTAACCAAGGTTAACCCTTTTATACAACCTAACATCACGAGTGTATTTGAAAAGTTTTATCATCGTGTAAGAAGAAAGGTCCAGCATATAAAATTAAGTATAAATTATTTTATGAGGCAAAGGAGCCTTCGAAATTAATGCTTATTTTTATAGCGCAAATGAACAATGGTACTTGATTTTTATAGGATTAACTTCAATTTAAGTGATTATGTAATATTTTTTTAAATCAACCATTGGTTCTTCGATCATACAGAGGCCGTTCACAATAGATGTTTCTGTTTTGAGCACAATTGAACTATGATACTTTACTTTTGTATTTTAAACTAAAAGAGAAACCATTATTTACAGATAATTTAATAAAATCAACAGATTCTCTACAGTGCAATGCAGACTACAATGTATTGATGACTAAGCCATTTTGGGGAGGAATGCGAAGATTCCTCCTGGTATACTGCCGGTGAGGTCTATAACTAAGGGAGGCGATTTAATTGTTTTGATTAAAAAAAATGGTCGATTTCACCGATTTCGATGAAAAATAAAGGTATGGCAGGGTAGGAGATTTGTTGATCCGCATCGAAAGTCGGATCTCTCTGCTAGTATATATATATATATATATATATATATATATATATATATATATATATATATGAATAGTTTCTGCAGAAGCATATACGTTATTCAAAGTAAATGATAGGAAGAACGTGGAAAAACATGTAGTCCATGAACTCTTTATTATTTGTAAGACAATATAAAGAATAATCATTAGTATTGATTTCAATGACCTATAGCCCGAAACACGTTTTAAGACTTGTACATGTAGAACATAATCATGAAGGCACGCCATTAGTTTATTCCTCTCCCATGTACCATCTCTCCGTCTCTCTCTCTCTCTCTAACACACACACACACACACACACATATATATATATATATATATATATATATATATATATATATATATATATATATATATAGCTGAACGTCTGTGTGTGTGTCTGGCAACGAATAGGCTCTTATATGGTTGACTATTATAGAAAGATGATCACATATAATAATAGAAGATGTATCGAGACACAGGAATGGGTATGCTTGATCTGGCATAATGATGATTCATTAAAATTGTGGGGTCTTCGTACGCGCCTGGTCCACAAAGTACGAAAAAAAATTAAAAATTAAAAAAAAAAAACATTTACAAGTGTTTTGATATAGATATACATAATATTTTGATAAGTATGTTTTAATAGGGATGGTATAATAAAATTGTGGGGTCTGCGTTCGCGCCTGACCTCCATAGAATGGAAATAGGCACAAACTTTAATAAAGACTTTTCATATCTATCTGCGTAAGTATACTTTGATAATTATGTTCCAGTTTGAAGAAATATGGTATAATAAAATTATGGGGTGTTTGTTCGCACCTGACCTCCATAGAATGGAAATATGTCACAAAGTTTAACAAGGTCTTTTAATATAGATTCACAGACTATTGTGATAAGTTTTTCAGTGTGAACACGTATGGCACAATAAATTATGGGGTTTATCTATTTTATTTATACTATCATCATATTTTGCTTTGGTTTTGATACCCCTAAATTCGAAGCTATCTCTTTACAACCCTTCCTTTTCATAACCTATCATACTTTCATAAATCAGAGTCCATTTTCTATATGCTGTTTTTGAACCCAGTCAACAACTGGTACTTTTGATACTATATATATATATATATATATATATATATATATATATATATATATATATATATAGGGTAATTAAGCTACACAGATAAGCCTGACGAATCCTCGTGTGGATGAAACGCGGAATATTCTGTGTGGCTATATTGCCGCATATATTTTTCTAACTTACTACGTTGCTTTACCTATGTATTGAGCACATTTGAAGTAAATACTTAGTTTACGCATAAATTATACTGTTGTGTATTTATTTATGTGTGTTTGTGTGTGTATTTGTTCACTGACAGTTAATTTGACTAGATGGACTTATATTTTATAATTAAACAAATACATAAATAATTAGAAAACAAGAAATATATGAAGGGATATAAAAGCGAAGGATAAAATAAATAAACAGAGCTTATCAATAAAATAGACGGATAATGAAGCTGCCACAAGAAAAGAAAAAACAGCCATAAAGATCTAAGATAGGGAAGTAACAGTGATGAGCGTATCATATTACTTCAGATCAAAAGGAAAACTTAGACCAATAAACAACCACCAATTTAAAATAATACCAAAATCCCCTCGCCGCGACGGCTTAATCACATGGGATCGTACCTTATCCGTCTCCCTTGCACCCCCACTCTTACTCCCTTTCTTCATCAAACCTCTCTCCAAACCCCCTACTGCTCACATTCACTAAGTATACACCCCACTTTCTTTCAGAGCGTAAACCACACCAAAATACATTTTATAAAAAAACGAGTGTAATCTTAACTCTGATTTCAATATCGTCCCTTTTTTTGTCTGATGAAGTGTCTACTAAAATTGGAATTTCCCTGAAACATGTATGCTCATATGTAACCAATAATGTCTGTATAATAAGCAGATTATATATATATATATATATAGGAATGGGAAATGAAGTCACAAAACTATAGATTGGTTCATTTATTCAATAAGGGAATACAAACAATTAGTTGGGGGATAGAAGGGGCTGTTTATGCTAAGGCATTTCGAAGCCTAATGCTTCTCATCAGAAGTGTAGAGAATATGCTAGATAGCATAGTGGAGATGTGGCGTTTAGCGTGGCATTCATTAGGAATGAAATAGATCAAACAAAATTATAGATGATGTTGGTGATTTTTTTTTTTAACGAATGCTAAATAAAGGAGGAACGTATTATATATAGTATGAGGAAAAAGGTTATATATATATATATATATATATATATATATATATATATATATATAATTATGTACTTAGGCGTTTTATGCATACTAGCAGAACCTGTTGAAATCTTTCATATGTTATATATTTCTGCTGGGCTTTCTGTGGACATTACACACGAATGAAGACCCCGCGATATTATTGTAGCTCTTTTATAAAAACTAATAGTATTTATTTAAGTAATCTGGTTAATGCAGTGTCAGAATATATCATGGTCATTACGGTTTATATCCAATATCCTTAGAGTCTGTGACATATTTTCATTGTATGGACGCCTTACACGAACAGAAACCCCACAATATCATACCATTTTTAGACAGAACAGATACTAGCCTTAACACGTATCTAGAAGAACGAGAAAGAATATTTTAGTTTTACGTACGGTCTAAAAGCAACCCAATTTTTTTCCATGGCGTCTTCGATGATCAGGTGTTCCTCTTTATTAAAAATGAGGGTAGAGGGCGATAACATACGACGAAAATTTAATTAGCGTATAAATATACTAACGATATAATGTTTATCATATGTTATCACCTTCCTTACTCCTTTTTAATAAATAGGATTAAGCTATAATCTTGGAAACGTGACATGCGTACGTATGTTAACGGTACTATGTTAATATATAGATTAATCCGTATATAATTTATGTTAACAAACGTATTCCAAAAAAGTTTTTAACTGGAAAGTTTTAATGATATTTTAATACTTATTATTTATTCACACACATACACACACACACACACACACACACACACACACATATATATATATATATATTAATATTATTATTTACTTACTTGGAGTAGTCACGCAAAGCATCATCAAAGGTTGATATTTGAGAACAACTTGTGGTGTTTCCTGGAGTCTCAGTGACAATTCTCCTCAGATTTCCAGAAATCCCAACCTTTTTCGATAACCTTTGCAAAAAAAAAAAAAAAAAAAAAAAAATCGTTATCGCAACAGCTGCACACCATTGTTTTCTTATTGGCGACGTCCATTGATCTCCAAGGTCCCAGTCCTTTTTGCACTCATCCAACAGAGGTCTGGCTGGTGTTTCTCTGCTTATTCTCTCTATCCTCCTTAGCCCTCATTATTTGGTGTGGGGCCTTTAAAAAAGTGAGTGCGGTATATTATTATTATTATTATTATTATTATTATTATTATTATTATTATTATTATTAATACTTATATTATTAATCTATATATTAGTAGAAGAGTAATTAGATTTTGTCCATTTTGTTTTTTGTAGAAACAGTATTTTTAACTAGTGAAAGGAGTTAACAATTTAAATTATCAAAACAGTTGCATGCTAAACAGCTGATGATGCGATTCTGCATTTAATAATTCAAATTAATATGCGTTTTTTATTTTAATTGTTATATAGTTGAATTCACTTTTGCAATTCATGTCTCAGTGGCAATCTGCTTAGGCAATCGTTAAGTGTGCGATGCGTTGAACTTGCCTAGGAATTTAAATGTCGCTAAATTACAATTATACAGCTAATCTAGTGTTAAACTAATTGAATATTTTGCGTCAACATCTTCCATCTGATGTGTTCATCGATATCAGACGTTCTTAAACCATTTTTAAAATGTATTCTTCCAAATTGAAAGTACGTAAAAATAACATTAGAAACACGTTCCAAAATTTTCCGCTAATACTGTGGCCCTGTCGGTGGGGCATTATAATACGCCGACTGCCCCCCTCAATTGGGGTCCTGGATATGACCTTAAACAATATCCAGTGGTGAGGCCCCAGCTTATGGGCTTTGGGGAGTGTGGAGCCACCCTTTAATTACCATTGCTCCCAGGTCCACTCTGACCCGGAGTGGTAGTACCTGTTAGGGTCCCAACTATGGGTTAAATAGAAACCGACATGAAAACAACAAATATATTCTATTAAAAAAATTGTCTTCAAAATCTTTGGATTCGGCATTAAATAACCCGAAAAGGGTTGATATGCCGTAAAACAGAAACAACCAACCAACCGTTAATACTGTACCGCTGCTAATACAAGACTGTTACGCACACAAACATATCTACGTTGCTACTGTCTATACTTTAACGACAATGCTCCTACGGTTTTTTTGTCCGTTTCCACTGTATGTTCATTTAACATACATTAATTTACCATTAATATTCGACACAGAACTGTCGTAGTCATGTCGCCATCTTTACATGGAGCTAGAAAGGTGTACTCTTACATGAAATGTATATAAATATGAATGAGTTCCAACAGGAAAATTTCGACCAGAAGGGAGACGGCACTTTTAACAATTCTGTACTGTATTCGAAGATTTTTTCACTCCTTTATAAGAGAAACATTTGGGTGTTATATACGTTTTGAAAGCTGAAAACAACAAAATTTATATACGTAATTTTCAATTTTCAACTAGCACGAAGCTTCAAAAGCAGGAAAAGAAGAAAAAATCTCTGTCCTAATATATATATATATATATAGTCTACAAAATCTTTGAGTAAAAAAAAAGAAATGAAGAATGCAGTTTAAATTCCAGGAAAAAAATTTAACCTATCGCAGACTTAGCACCTACATAATCCAACTTCGAAAACGTTTATAATTACAAAAGCGAATTCAATAATACAAGGACGAGAAAAACAGGCTTAACTAAAATTATTAAATAGAAATAGACTTCGCACTTATCATAAGCTGATTTCTCAAAAGTCGTCAATTATAAAATAGAATTTTAGTATATAAGGATGAAAAAAGCAAACCTTAATTGAAATTTATATATATATACATATATATATATATATATATATGTGTGTGTGTGTGGGTTTTCAATTTGCTGTAAATGTGCGTCTTTTCAGAATATTTCTTCTAAATGCAAAACGGTGTCTAACGTAATTTAAGGTCCATTATGTAGATTATCCCTTCGCGTATGAAAAAAATCGAATCACAAGAAAGGAGAGATAAGCACATCGAGCCGTGTACAGGATTTGTTATCCCTATTGAAATTGCGAGAGCTATATCTGCTTGCTTATGTTTTCTTTTTTGTCTTAGCTGACACTCAAAATATAATCGTGAATTAGTGAGGATTTCTACCCGAAAGTCAAAATGTCTGATGAAAGGAGAGCATGCTACCTCCATAGATTAAACAAACGATTCTGTTGGAAATTACATGGAAATTCCGTTGGAAATTCTATGCAAGTATCCGAGTTTGACCAAAAAATTCCCAAGTTCAACAAAAGACATCTGAAGTAGGTTGGAGGTTACATCAACCAAACCATCGTGAAAATAACACTTAAGATGAAAGCAGTAGTCCGAAGAATCCAAATAATATGAAAATCTTTGTTATAGTAACTGTGGTCATAATACTACCCTCCCATTTATAATCTTCTATTACTTAGTGGAGGTGTTGGTGTAGCATTTCTTCTATTGTGTGTAGTGTAGAATAGATGTTTCCCAGCATCATCAGTTTAAAAATAGTTCAACTTTATCACGCCACCACGTTGTCAATTAATATTGACCGATTAAAATAATATGAAGATGCCATGTATTGTCATAAATTCATCTCTATGATGATATTGGCCACAATGAGGATATCCGTAGTTACGATCCACTCATATTAAAATATAGGGTTGTGACTGGATTTCTTTTCTGTGAAAAGCAACTATTTATTCAGTCGTCTGACGAAAGATTTTTGGTTTTTACTGACGAGTAGTCCGAAACATTAGCATGTCCAGTATCGAGATTATGTAAAAAATTTTACACACACACACACATATATATATATATATTAGTAGGCTGGCCAGCGTTGCCCGATCGTAAGATACAGATAAATATTATATTTTAATTAATGCAGACACCGAGACATGTGCATGTGAGTATTCTGTCTTTTTTCTAAACGGTTCACTTCTTGTGAGTAAAAAGATCGAAACCAAAACCTAAAAACAGTGAGTAAAGTATTTAACCATTATTCCAGCTTAGCACGATCTTTAAACATTGTTTTCAAACCTATATATTATTATAATCATTATTATTATTATTATTATTATTATTATTATTATTATTATTATTATTATTTATAAGGAATCTGCCACGTGAACGATTCACGCATGCGCATTCGTGAAAAGTTGACAAACATAAAAATCTCCCTCACGTTCTAATTTCTCAATAAAAACCATTTAGAAGCCCTTTTCCCGAATTAAAACCAATTTAAAATGTTTCCACATGTCTGAATCCTCTCTATATAACAAAATTCAAGTCTATAAATAAAACATTCATTAGGTATATATATATATGTGTGTGTGTGTGTGTGTGTGTGTGTGTGTAATTATGTTATGTTTTTAGCAATAATTAAGTTCGATATTAGCGTCTCCATCCTAAGAGATCGGGTAAATAGTTTTGCCTTAGGAAGATTGTCCACGCTTTTTGAACGTAAGCAAATAATGTTAATTGTTTATTTTTCTTGTAAAACAGTTTTCTACATACACGTGTTTCGTCATTTAGTCAGGCTACACTGATAAGCTGTAGTACAGCGTAACAGGTGTACTTAGATAATTGTTTTACAAGTGTGTATATATATATATATATATATATATATATAAGGATATTTTTCAGAGGTAAAGTAACCAGTGAAGTATGATGAAGTTAATACAATCGGTTACTGATTTCCTTAATGTAAGCGTGATTGACTGAAGAGGTCTCTAGTGCCTGAATACTAGAAGATCGAAACATGTTAATGACTGTGTAGCAACACATAACTGCTTATGTAAAACCAACTTAAAAGTATATATATATATATATATATATATATATATATATATATATATATATATATATATATATAAATGTAATAAACATTGCAGATTTGTTTAAAACGCATCTGGAACCATAAAATTGTTTCTGTCGATTTTTAAAACAGTAATTTTTCTTGAACATAAATTTAAGATATTTACAAAAGATGTTTCCAGCGAATCAGATTATCTCTCACCAAAAAACAAAACAAAAAAAACTAAACCGTTAACATCAAATTCATGTATTCACTTCATGTATTCACTCATTTGCAAACCATTTTCCAATAGATTATCTTCAAATAGTCCGATATTAATAATATCAAATATATTTGTGAGATATTCTCTCATAGCCGTTTTGCTCTTGCCAGAATAAAAGAAAACAATCAGAAATTATATCAAGTTCACCTTACAACTTCACCGTAAATCTTATTTAAGTAAGAAGATCAAAGTTGCAAAAGATGTGTCATCTTTAATTATCTGCCGAGCTGTGCAGATAACACACGGAAAGGATAATAGTTCATAGTTCATCTTCGCGTAATGCTGAATAGAAAACTCCACTGACGGAGAAAAGCTGCAACAGGTCGACGAGTTAAGTGATGCTTTCCAAAGATGAATGCTGTTAGACCGGCAGTCTTCATGGAGTTCACTGTACATAACCGTCCGAATGGCGGACAAAGGACAGGTCAAACTGTAGATCTTAATTTAACTGAGAAACATTATATATTGTAATGCTGGAAGTCAATTAATTCACAGAGTACAAAAAAGTTCGATTAATATAATATTTCGCTCAGCATAAAGGCATTGGTGTTTGCAAATGATAACATTTCGTCCCCCATTAGGGCATTAAAACGTCTCCATGAGATAAAGTGGTTTTGACGCTATCAGCCTACAGTGAATTTTCGTACTTCCATCACAACCTGTTGTCTGTGTGAAGACTGCCGGTTTGAAAAGTTAAATTTGGCGCCAAGAATACCGTCGGCAGTTAGTAAGAACAAGCAATCTGATAGATTCAAACAACATCGTGGGCGGTCAAACCGACCAATGGTAAGCATGCTTATTTCTGCAAAATTTCTTCCAGAGGGTAAATATACCATCCCCTACAAAATCTGATTCCGCTTAAAGTTCTAGAACACCCGTTGTCAAGTCACAGGAGTTTATTGTTTTAGTTTTTATCCATTGTTCATGAACTCTAATTATATATAAAAGGCATATTTTGTGCGTCCGTTTGTGAGTCCGCTCCCTATAAACTCGAAAATTGTTTGACCGATTTTTTAAAACATTCACACAAATCTACCTTATGTGACTAGGAGTTTTCTTGGATAGGTTTTGTAGCGGAATGCCTCCGATAAATATCGAAATCGATAATCGAAAATATCCGATTAATGCATTTACAGTCAGATTTTGACCAACGTTTACATCTTTATACAGTCTTACATCACTAGTCCATGTCAGAAATTTATCACCGCATAAGCAGCGTATCTCATCACCAGTAGATTCTTTCATAAAGCAGAAACGTGTTTGAAATTCATATTTCTGTTTAGAGCACAAATGAAACGTGATACTTGACTTTTGCATTTTAATATTAAAGTTAAGCTATTACATAAGAATAATTTATAAAATCTACAGTGGGTTCTCTAGAGTGCAAATAAACTAAAATTTATTGTATATTAAGTCACTGTGGAGAGGAATATGAATCTTCCTTTCGGTGCACACCGATAGGCAATCAATCGATTTGATAGAAAATGGGCGATTTCATCGATTTCGATGGAAATGAAATCAAGGGCGTAGCCAATAAGGAGTAAGGGCGAGTCTAAAATTTTGTAAGAAAAATTTAACAAAATATAATTTTTCAGTCGTTTCGTTTCGGTTTATTAATGTTTTGTTTCGTTCGTTTTTATTATAATTAGGGTAATATAAAAATGGCAAATTATCCTCATTAGATTGTTCTGCTGACGTGAAATTTAAATATTTTAATTGATTTATGAAATTTTTATACAAGTCTTTTGTCAAATTACTTGCACTGATAATTAAATGTTATTTTGGGGTTGCTCTAATTATAACTCTTCATATTTATTATTTTTCTGAAGACTTAGTACTATTTGCCGCATTTTAGTTGTAATTAAATACTTATAAATGTACTAAGCTAAATGAAAACCGAACGAAACAAAACGACACGAAAAGTCTCGTTTCATTTTAGTGCAAAAAATAAAAATTAGTTAAATATTTTTAACGAAATGAAACGAATCCATATCCATCCTGCAAAATTTCCCAATAGGTAAGTAAATTGTAAGGCGTTATTGTGAAATGGCAGACAAAATCGATTCCTAAGCTGTAAATAATTACCACATTCGCAAATTATTTGCGATAAGACATTCCTGCCTATCTCTGACAGCCGTACTGGTACTTTAAATTAGAGGGAGAAAATTCATTCGGTCGACTTCTCCGAAAACCACGGCTGGCTACGCCCTTGAATAAAGTATTGGCAGTGTGGAACATTTGTCGCTCCAAATTTAATCCCAGCTGTGTTGTGTAAACCTGCGAGTGTGTGTATTATATACCGTAATCCATATGCAGTACTGTTCCGTTGTATCGCAACTCATTAGTGAGCTAGACTATAACTTATATATATGTATATTATATATATATATGTATATTATATATATATATATGTATATTATATATATATATGTATATTATATATATATATATATGTATATTATATATATGTATATTATATATATATATATATATATGTATATTATATATATATATATATATTATATATATATATGTATATTATATATATATATGTATATTATATATATATGTATATTATATATATATATATGTATATTATATATATATATGTATATTATATATATATGTATATTATATATATATATTATATATATATATGTATATTATATATATATGTATATTATATATATATGTATATTATATATATATGTATATTATATATATATATGTATATTATATATATATATATGTATATTATATATATATATGTATATTATATATATATGTATATTATATATATATGTATATTATATATATATGTATATTATATATATATGTATATTATATATATATGTATATTATATATATATATGTATATTATATATATATATGTATATTATATATATATATGTATATTATATATATATGTATATTATATATATATGTATATTATATATATATGTATATTATATATATATGTATATTATATATATATGTATATTATATATATATGTATATTATATATATGTATATTATATATATATGTATATTATATATATATATGTATATTATATATATATATTATATATATATGTATATTATATATATATATGTATATTATATATATATATTATATATATATGTATATTATATATACATATGTATATTATATATACATATGTATATTATATATACATATGTATATTATATATACATATGTATATTATATATACATATGTATATTATATATACATATGTATATTATATATATACATATGTATATTATATATATATATATATATGTATATTATATATATATATATATATGTATATTATATATATATATATATGTATATTATATATATATATATGTATATTATATATATATATATGTATATTATATATATATATGTATATTATATATATATATATGTATATTATATATATATATATATGTATATTATATATATATATATATGTATATTATATATATATATATGTATATTATATATATATATATATGTATATTATATATATATATATATGTATATTATATATATATATATATATATATATATATATATATAAATGCAAATTTGGTTCGTTCCAAACGAATAAAACCATATTTCTACGTTACCAATTTATTTGAAATTTTCAGACAGGCCATCTTTAGAGTCGAGGCATGTTTTTATGTTATTAAAATAAATTTCCCTCGCGAATTATTAAAATATTAAATAAATATATTTTTTAACCGTTGTGCGAATCTGTTCTGTTGATAATACTGAACTTCCGGTTCGATTCATTTCACAGCCACGAATTGACGAAAGATTTCATTTTCTGTTTAGTAAGTAAAAAAAAAACAAAAAAAAACATAATTCCTTTGTTTATCTTCCAAATTTTTTAATTTACACATTTTTTCTTTATTATATAAGATCAAAAAAAGTTTGTCGCTTGCTTTTTGAGTTTTTTTTTTGTTGTTTTTCGATATAAGATTGGTTGGAATAAAAAAAAAACACGATTTAAAAAATAGCGCGGATCACTCTCTGCATTAGCACCAAAAAATGTTGCTAAACATTTATTAATAATTTCTCACTTTTACAAACATTTTATTTTAAATTTCTTTTTAAATGACGACTTTTATCGACTTTTTTTCCACCTCCACAATTATCTTTTTTAAATGACGACTTTTAATGATAAATAAATTTACATCTCTGCAGCTTTTATTGATAAATAAATCTACTTCTCTGTCACGGGCACTGAACTCCTCCTTTTTTTAATAGTATTTTCAGGTGGGTATGCTGACAACAAATATCAGTTAAATTTTGCAAATAGCCCCCTCCAAAAGTGGTGTTTATTCCGGAAGCTGTTCTATAGATTTGGAGCTTGGAGGGGGGGTGATTCTAAGGTGGACCTTATCTAAAAAAAAAAAGTTTTTTATGCGCACATAAGCAACTATTTTTATTAACTTTTTTTTTTTACTTTTTTATTTAAAAATTAGTAAATTTCAATGAATACAATAATAAATCATTAATATGTGTTTTTGGTTTTCTATTGAATGAAACTTTTTTTTTTCATTACAAAAATAATGAACCAATTTATTTTTTTTTTTCATTACAACAATAATAAACCAATTTAAACTACGAATAAAATATAAAAAAGTCGTAGTTTCTCTTTTAAAAGTTGGTTGTTTATTTTCTTTATGAAATAAAATAAACTATTACAGTTGTTTAAAAAGTAATATTTTTTTTTTTATTTAAAAAAAAGACAGTAATCAAATTAATTGAATTTTACGAGTTCGGTATTTTTCAATTTTTAAAATTTAAAAATCTATCAAAATTTTTCTATTGAATCTATTTTTACGATATTTTCAGAGTCAATGTGAAATTTTATGCTCTTTCCAATAAACTGAATATAATATTTAAGACCAACTTTTTCTTTTAAAATTCACCCCCCCCATTTTGAAATGTCTATTTAAAAGTAAATAATTTATTTACTCACCAAAGTTTTATATATCACAAATTGTTAGTAACACATCAATGAATAATGTATTCAAATGTAAAACAATAAAAAAGAAGTGTTTTTTAGAAATTTATCTCTAAGGTCCGAAGTTTTAAACCTTTTTTTTTAACACGTTGTTTGTTATTTTGTCTTTTTTAAATGAAACGTTGGTCCTTGCTACTTTAATTGAAATAAACTTAGGGGTTGAATTACATTTTTCGAGTAGTTATGAGTTTGGAAAGACAGGGGTCGAATTATTCAATATTTTTCACGAAGTTTCTGATACACCTAGAGCGTCTCCATTTACGCTGACAATCTACAGAATGCCAACATACAATTATATTACATATGAATCAGTCCCATTTGGAATTTCCACAGATCACGCTAGTTTACGTGTTGTTCTTAATAGAAAAAACATTATATATCGATTTTAAGCGAACAAACCATTTGCATTTATATATTGCAGAATATCCATCAACTATTTGTTGCGTTTTATTAAAAAAGTTGTTTTTTTTTTAATTTAAAAACATTAATATAACGTTTGATTTGTTTCCTCATATTTCGAAACAAATATCGACTTTTGTAAGATTCCATCTTGATCATTTACATCGTAAAAACTACTGCATCGATATTATGAACTCTACCTACTCCTTTTCGTCATCCGATTCTTTTCTTTATATACTAAAGGAGTAGGACGTCCACCAAATTAAAAACAAAGATGTTAGTATATTATTTCATTGATTCATACTCAGCGTCCATACATACATTAATAATGAAGGCTGCTGTCATGGTTGCAATGGACTTATGATCTATTATTTCTTTTTTTCTGATTTAGTCCACATTCATATTAAAAGATATTATCTCGCATCAAGCTGTATATATCTATAAAAGTGAGGATGTGTGTTAGGACATTTCGCAACCTATATACTCAACGAAGTTTTGGTCTAGAAACTTGAAATTTAGTATATAAGGCATTCAGGCACGTGGAAAACTTTTTAATCGCTTTTCATCGGGAAGAAAAGGGCAGATAAGTGATCAAAATTTAACAATTGATTCGTTTAGGTCATCGCATTTTCGGTTTGTCAACAATCATGCGGGATTAATTCTATGACAGATTTCAAAATACATAAAATCGTGTCAAGCTAGCCTAATGGTTATCGTACTTGGCTCACTATATTTGGGTTTTGGTTTCGATGTCAGCTCGAGTATGAAATGTTTCGAAAAACAAAACCTAATACTCGCTTGCGCATGTCTCAGTTTCTTTCCGGTTGCAATTACTTCATTTTTTAAGGAATTACTTATTGTATCTACACTATTTCTGTTTATAATAAATAAGAACTCTACATTAATTAAAATGTGTATGTTACGACCGGGTGGTCTGCTAGTATAATATAATCATATCCGAAACAGTAAAAAAAAAAAAACACCAATGTTTATCTATTATTGATTTTTCAAACTTTTGTGTGTGTGTGTGTGTGTGTGTTTGGCACTGGTCATAAGTGCTAGCCGTCGGCGAAGGAGGCAGAAACCTTAAACATGTATCAATTATTTTTGTGCATTGTCTATATATTTTCATGTCTGTGTACAAGAATGTGCATACGTTCGACGATGAAGTCGTTAAGAATATAATATATAATTTTGAGTTGTATATAAGGAGGTTCCGTAAAGTGTTAGCACGTGAATTGAAAATGCAAGATTTTAATCAAATAATGCCTTTAACACAGTTTGGATCTCTTACAATGCAAATGTTGATGCGTTTCTCGAAGGTTTTCTTAATATATCGCGATAAATCCACGTTTCCTATTTATGTACATTTATTTCCTATTCGTTCACCGTCCTGTCGGGGAGATTACTCTTTTGCTGAGTACAACCACATGCAGAGGGATAACACCTTCCCTTAAAACGAGACCGCCAGTAGGTTCTCTTTTTTGTCATATATTTCTTTATCGGTGACGTAATTTCGCAAGAATTTGTGTACGCGCGTCGCTCTCTGTTATAATCCGAAATATCTTTATCATAGCAATGGTCTCCTAGATAAATGCAATGTATCCTGGGAGTAAACTATTCACAGCATATTAACAATTCTTGTATCTTTTTGTATTATTTGGCAACTTCATTCAGCATTAAATAACGCGTACATGTTTATGACGAAAAACAACTCTAATTAGTTCAGCCAATTGGAATCGAACTATTATTTTTGCTAAATATACTTGATCGTTTAGCCTACTCAGAAAATAAAGACGTCCAATGTCTGCCAAAGAAGAAGCTTATTACACATAATCAAATCTTCTAATCCTATCAAGGGCCCTTCCATTTTAACCGATGTTCATTTTCATAATCGTAAAAATTATAGTGGTCGACTATACTCGAGGGCTTCTTGGAAACTCTGTTCTAATATGTAATTACTCTGATATGTAACAGAGAACACCAACACTTTCTCCAAAATTACTCCACTAATGTAGAGTGTTTAGCAAGAGGGACAGTTCACATTTAAGTCTTAGGTATGATTAACGGTTGGCTCATTAGTGAATATTTTAACCATTATGTCCTATAGTAATCGGCTACAATATTAGGTTTGATATCATTTGAGAAAATCAATAAAAACCATATCTTATTATACTAAGTGTTTAAACATTACTGATATTCTACATAATAAATGTGCACATCTTTTCTTAAAGGTGAGTGAAGAAACAATAGAATTTAGATTCAATTTGGGAAATTTCCTTTCCTTGACCGTCTGAAAACATTTACAATGTGACTTGAAGAGTAACTTAATACAATAACATAACGGACACTTATAACAAAGTGACTTTCTGATTACCCTAATTAACTGACACTTGACCAGCCAATGAAGCACATTAAAAGAAAGACATTACCCTACAGCTATAAGAAGATTAGAAAATGGTCGCTGTGTTTACTTTTGTCTGCCTCTTTAATCACGCTTATCTTATGTTGTCATTTAGTTCTCACAGTCCATGAGCGATATTTCTGAAAAAACGGGGAAGAATTGCAGTTTGTGTAAGAATCCATCTATTTAAAACTTCTTGTTGATTAGTTTTGTATTTTTTAAGTAGAATGCTTAGCTCTTTATGTCAAGGGGTTTCATGTATTGTCCAGGACGATTGTCATAAACTTAACTAGATCAAGTCGTCATGTGATACAAAACACATAATTGCAGTAACTGTAAATGTTTGTAAAACAAATAATATGTCCATTAGTTTAGAATCGAGAACACTACGTACGTACATTGCTTATCTCACTCTTAACCAGAAATAATTCTACACAATAGGTCATGTTTATGTAGACTAAAAAAAGATGAATTTATAGATAAAACAAATACTTTTATCCAATTATTTTACTGCAGAGAAGTGATAAATTACTCTGCCAATTTTTAGATATACTTTAATCAGAATATTAATCACGGTGTGTTGGAGAAAACGTGATAGTATGAAAATAAACAAGTTTATTGGTCCCCCCGACAAAAGGAGGATGGACCTTAAAATTCACTTTTGTCCGTTCGTCCGTTCGTCTGTCCACACTTTTCTCAATAACTACGCTTTGGAATTTTTTTGAAATTTTGCACAAACATTACACATAATATGAATAAAAAAATTAATCGAACAGATTTTCCAGGAAAAAAGGGGTGCCTTTCGGGTTAAAATGACTAAAATAGACATTTTACGCCTATTTAAAAAAAAATGATGCCTTGGATTTTTATAAAACTTTCTGAAGGTTTAACTAACTGATTTCTATATAATTTTGTTTGTCTATACTTCGCGATAACTTCTTGGGTGTGCCCCATGGCCTCTTTTCGAGCTAAGAAAAACACTCCATTTTTGGGACTATTTTACCATATTTACCCAAAATTTTGTGCATGTCTATTTACCAGTTTGAATGGTGCTGAACTGAAATTTAAATGTTATGGAATTTAGGGATTTGGGGGCTAAATGGGGGGTGTGGCAAATAATGGACTTACTCATTTCTTTTTTTTTTTTTTTTTTGTATGGGGCAGAACTCAAATTTACATATATTAAGGCTTAAAACTGCACAGTTTGTTTATTTTCACCAGGATTCGACGTCCCCTGGGAATTTTTTCGGCTAAATGGGGGTAGGGGCAAATGCTGAACAGTTAATTTTTTATGCCTCGTTCACTGTGCACTCAAGGGGGACCATGTATGCTTCACTTGTTTAGTTAAAAATTCGACAGCACAAGGTCAAGGAAGCAACCAAAGAAAAAATAACAAAGATTATCTTTCCGGCATGACTGCAGATAAGGAGTTATGTTGTCCAGTTCTCATAATTCAAGTAACTATAATTTTCAAGAAAAACATCAGTTGATTAAAACTCCAACATCACAAGGTAAATACATTGTTTCTTTTTCTTCCTAATCAGCAAATTCTTCACAATGTTTCTTACTTTTTCAAGGACAAATTAGACATTTCACTTCTACCGATAAAATATATAATACTAATATCTTTCGTGCTCGTTTATTTCGCAGCCAATATACATATAATTTTCTTTGTAAACGAGAAATACTAACCCGTTCCGATACTTTTATTAAGAGTGTAATTCAAAAGCCCCGCGAAACAATAATACTCAGCCAAACAAATTGTAACGTTGAAAACTAATAAAAAAAAATTAAAATTTTTATTTGTGGTAAATTCTGTGTTCATATCTACAAACAATAGCAACATTTTTGTTGGGGACATCTTTAGTCTTGAAACACAGTTAAAACTGGTTGTGGAAAGAAGAATACAATAGAATTAATCCAAATGTCGCAGAATAAGTCACCTTTCCCCACCGTACAATTTGACAAGAAGAAATGACCGGACATAACAAGATATATATATATATATATATATATATATATATATATATATATATATATATATATATGAGAGAGAGAGGCTCCTTCAGTCTTTGACAGATAATGGATACCCACGTAGTGGTGCCTGCGCGTGAAATTTTTGTGGGAGGAGATGCGCAATTTCCAACCACGCTTCTTCTGAATAAACATTGTTTAATATCAGTGGCAAGTGAAGTGTATGTACATGACGAACGGAAACAAATGCCAAAATATGCGGAGAATACATACAGCGCCTATAATTTCCAAATGGTCACCCATCTGGTACTAACCAGGCTGAACGTTACTTAAATTCGGTTATCTGGCGGTTTGTCAACGTGATTATGCCGCGCGTATATATATATATATATATATATATATATATATATATATATATAATATGTGTGTGTATGCATGTGTATGTAAAATCAGCTATTTTATTGTGTCACAAAAGTTAATAAACACAAAACAAAACGTAGAATGCAATTTCCCAAAATGTAATAAACTCAAAACAAAACAGGGCGAAAGAAGGAATTCAAAAAGTTAACCAATGCATTTCTCTTTCCGTTTTAAACGAAACACAGAATGCAATGTCTCAACGATTCAAAAGAAAACGGGACAAAGGAAGGGAGCAGGTTAACCAATATTCCCCCCTTTCACTCTTTTTCTTTTCTTTATATTATATAAGATAATATTTAGTCAAACAGAAACAAATTTCTGAGGATTTTATTCGGCTATTCATGGGAGTGGACAAGATCGGAATAAAATGGAGGATTAATATTCACAGATTACTTATTTATTAGAAAGGTATAATCCGAATATGATGTAATATCTATAGAAATAAAATATTTAAGAGAAGTCATCGTCCACATCTAAGCCTCATGAAATTTTAATAGTTCTTTGATATTCGCAGTAATGCGTCCATTACTCGATTTGCGGTAATCATGGATCTTTGGAGCGTCTGCCCTTTTCTGTTGTATTGATATATATCGGCATGCTGACCATTTGTACCGTGCATTTTGCTCCAAGTTGAGTTAATTTGGGCACGTGGCGAAATTCGTTGTTCATCCGCCACGGATTCAGCCAACGCCTGCATGCGCTGGGGTTTTTGAACTCAGAATACATTTTTTTTGTTAAAAAATATTTTCTGCCCCTATGTGGCCTATCTGTATGCCAACTCTATTTCAAATTACCTGCTCTCCCATTCGAAGGAAGAACGAATGTGGGGATGGTAATGGGATAAAGATCGAGGGGCTGTTTTTCTGTGTCATTTCCGCTAATGTTTTTAGCGTGTGCATCTATGAATTCATTGTTTTTCGTCGATCGAATAAAAATCTAATCAAGGGGATAGGAATGTTGAGTCTTGTATCTCCAGGAAGTATTACTTTTCACAGTCTTTGCCTCATCACGTTTTGGCCAATTAATTCTCACCTATAACACAGTAGATAAAACGTTGAGACTCTACACTTCCAGATAAGCATTGTTTGGAGATAGCGGTTTCAATCCTACTCTAGCACGCTTGCTAATAACTTGACGGGCATTTATAACCAGATATCATTATTTCAGTTATTTAACATCTGATGACTTTAAAAAGCTAATTAAAAAACGGCGCATTATCATTCGGTACAGTCTGCATGATTCCAGAGACTGTCGTATATTACGTAAATATATTAAGATCTGGTTAGTCAAAATCTGACAACACAACGTAAGCACAGTTTCTTCTCCCTATCACAGTCAATTGTCGACCATGTTTTTGTCTTTTGTCAACTCGATATTTACAAATTTTTGTTAAAATATCCATCATGAAAATACAAATGCTGACCTTGTTTACTTTCTTTACAAATAAAGTAGAAAGCTTTTACTTCCGCCAAACTTCAAAGTTGAAGTCTCAAACATTTGATGTGTAACAGTTCCCACATTTATCTTCCTATGCAACATTTACTGAGACGATAATTTTTTTTTTCTCAAACATTAAACACATAATCTCCGGTCGAACCAAGATCTGCTTGACAAGAAAGTGTTTCAATAAATTCTCAGAATTATAGCCGAAATGCACGCCATTGCCAGCGTCCAGGCCGCTTCATCCCGATGATAAAATACAAAATCAATAAACATATATATATATATATATATATATATATATATATATATATATAATAAAATATAAAATCAGTTAACATATATAGAGATAGATAGATAGGTGTGTAAATATAGATAGATATCTGTATCATATATATAAATATAGATATCTGTATCATATATATATATATATAAATATAGATATTTGTATCATATATGTATATAGATAGATAGATATCCATATCATATATATATAGAGAGAGATAGATGGATATCTGTATCATATAAATATATACATATAGATAGATGTCTGTATCATATAAATATATACATATAGATATATGTCTGTATCATACACACACACACACACACACACATATATATATATATATATATATATATATATATATATATATATATATATATATATACTATACATATCTGTTATGATAAAAACAGGATGTCCATTCGGATATAACCATAATTTTTGCTTTCATCAGTATTTTAACTGCGAACACAAATCAAAATACTCAACTTTCGTGTTTAACGAATTAAAAAGAATTCGTTTACATTAGACTTGAAAACGGCCATGTTATAATTAGCCGGCAAGCACTCCTGGAATACTGTGCTACACAGACGGTTGTTCTAAGAAATAAACCTTCCTTATGGAATTTTCATTTAGTTTTAGACCAGATAAAAAATAAGTGAAACAGTTGACAGTTGTTTTAGCTAGGCAAGTATCAGCTGCGAATATTCTACAAACGGATCATCTAGAGAGGAGCTCAGTCAAGTAGCTACCTTGAAAAAAACGATAGAAGAGAGATAGACGCGTGACGTCTCTTCTGGAAGGAAGTACGAAGAGGAAATCGTTGGCAATTCATGCGTCATTAAAAATGATTGATCTCTTCGAAATTCGTTAATATTTGTGCACAGGCAGCCATTGAATAATATTGAAGCATCCAGTAAGATCGGGAATCAAAACCTTCCTAAACCATGAGAACTCCGTGGTATTTGTTTATGCTTCAGGTTGCGTCAAAATTCGACTGAATCATTAAATGTTGTTTCACATAGATAACTAGAGACAGTAATGGCCGACAGTGTTTGAAACGGGCGATTCAAATGCGCGTATATTCTTGAGTTTGCGGGCATGAAATTATATTTCAACTTCAAAGTACTTTGAGCAATTAGTTATGAGCGTATAAACTGAATGAGTATGAGTATTTTAAAGATGCGTTGATTCAATCTTTTTCAACATCCTTATTTCGTTTTTGCTGGCGATGAGACATTCTACCAGGCGCAAGAATTTCATCCGCTATTTCACTTCTATCGAGAGATTTTTTTTTAAAATTCTAACTGTGCCTTTAAGTGCAATTCTTTGTATCTCGCTTGCTCTTGGTTCACGGGGTGTGTTTGCGAGGTAACTTTTGACGTTCTTTTTCATGAGTCCGATTGTTTATATAAATACTGGAACGATGGAGACTTTCCTAAGATTGAAGTTTCTTTTTATATCGTACACAATACCCTGTTATATCGTCCTATTATCCATATTAGCTCTATTTAATTCAGCATCATCGACGTTGCTACTCAGCCCTTGATGATATCACTGTCAGCTTTTACAAACGCAAACATGACGGGCAGCAAACATACCAGAGGATGATAGACTAGGTGTGTCAGAAATATCGTGAAAAATAGTGAATAATTCCACCCCGTCTTTCCAAGCTTATAACTCCTCGAAAAATGTAATTCAAGCCCTAATTTTTTTTCAATTAAAGGAGCAAGGACCAAGGTTTCATTAAAAAACAAAAAAAAAACAACGCGTTTTTTTTTTTTAAAAGGTTTTAAACTTCGAACTTTACAGGTAAATTTCTAAAAAACACTACTTTTTTGTTGTTTTAAATTTGAATATATTATTTATTGACCTTTTCTCTTCAATTTGTGATATATAACACTTTGGTGAGTAAATTAATTATTTACTTTTTAATAGACATTTCAAAATGGGAGGCGTGAATTCTTAGACCCCTTGCCTTTCCAAGCTTATAACTACTCGAAAAATGTAATTCAAGCTTATTTTTTTCAATTAAAGGGGCAGGACCAAGGTTTCATTAAAAAAATAAAAGAAAAAAAACAAACAACATGGTTTAAAAAAAAGTTTTAAACTTCCAACTTTACAGGTAAATTTCTAAAAAAAAAAAACACTACTTTTTTTGTTTTAAATTTGAATATATTATTTATTGACCTTTTCTCTTCAATTTGTGATATATAACACTTTGGTGAGTAAATCAATTATTTACTTTTTAATAGATCCTTGAAAATGGGGAGACGTGAATTAAAAAAATGTTTGTGTAAAATATTATATTCGGTTTATTGGAAAGAGCATAAATTTCACATTGACCCTGAAAATATCGTAAAAATAATCAATAGAAAAATTTTGATAGATTTTTAAAGTTTAAAAATTGAAAAATATTGAGTTCTTAAAATTCATTAATGTTTGTTTTTTTAATAAAAAAAATATTTCTATTACTTTTAAAACAACTTTAATAGTTTATTTTGAAAGTATAATCCATAAAGAAAATAAACAACCCACTTTTAAAAGAGAAATTACGAGTTTTTTTTTATATTTTATTCGCAGTTTCGTGTTAGGGGTGTCAAAAATTCCTACAAAAAGTCTGATATACCTTATGATACGCCATCAACAATCAGTCTAGGTGATGTGACTGTCATGGCCTAGTATTTGTCGGACGCTGTATAGATCTGATCAGTTCTAGGAGGCTCGGCATTCCCACGCTTGAGTTGCTGTATTTGGGGTACTGTTTTATCATTAATCACACGGCACCACTATCGTGGAATGCATCCCGCGACGCTCACGTATATTTTCTACGGTTGTGTACCATGTTTTGTGCGCTGGCCTTGTTACATCTTCTTGAAGTCGGGGAAGGTGGCGTAATTACCAAAAGACCTCGGAGAACAGACGAATCTTTTTTGTATAGAGATACAGCTTATTTCGAACTTAAGTGTAACAGGCCGGTGAAGATTTTATTTTGAACTGACGTAAAAACTTCTTGGGGATAGTTTCATGCATCTAAAATTTCAACATTACAGGTATTGACTTTTAGCTACCAGGAGATTATCACGCACGGGGTGGGGGTCTTATTATATGTTGCAGTAATCAACGACCTTATGTATACTCTGCATATTCCTTCTTTTTTTTTTCTCAATAAAACACGTTTCTATTTGCGTTCGAACACACAAGCAAAAAAAAGGGAAAAATTTGATAGCACACATCTAGAGATTCGATTACCTAAAAATTTTCCAAAGTTGCTTTCTTCATCGATCTGTATAATGAACTGTTAGTATTTACTTGAAAAAAAAAGCGCATCAGGATTAATAGCGTTACGAAAATACATCCTAATAATCATTTAATCTTCTTAGAGTAATAATAGTTTACAGGAATAACGCTATTTTTAACATTATAATTTATATCTTTGTAACATTGTTAATAAATAGAATAGTATATTTAATAAATAGTATTTTCTTGTAGTATAATCAAGTTTTCGTCTTTTTCCTGGTTCTATGACAGAATAGCAAACAAAATTATTGAGCATCAAGGGTGTGGGTTTTTTTCTCCAACTTGCAACATGGCAAGAAAGAAGAAAAGAGAAAAAGAAAGAAAACAACATACTGAAGATGAAGTGTAGCTCCGAAATATATTTATGTTATAAATTTCAAACAAGTCAAATATTTGTTTATTTCCCTAATATTACGTTGTAATTTGGCTTCCAAGCACACTTGATGCGTATTTTATTTTATTCAATGAATTATTTGCTCAAGCGCATTATCCCCTTTGGTTTATGTTTTACAACATTGTAAAATTATATCAAATAACCTTTGGATCATCCACTTTCGGCGAACGTAGAGATTAAACAGAGACGTCCAAGTCCATCAGTTGATTATTCAAAGAGAACAATATTATCTTCTTAGACATGCCTGACTTCGAACTCCAAGTTCATAAATCCAAATCTTGACATGCGTTTCTAATTTGGATTATTAACTTATAATGGAAGTTTTCTTTGTCTCGCGTTTCAATACGCTAAGTGGAAATTTTCGTTTTTAACACCACGATTAAACATTGCTACGAACCGCAATTAAATGTTTAATAACAGTTACGAATATGGTAAAGTGTTTAATCATTTATCACTTATTCATTTTGCAATCAATTTCGTCCACTCGATCGTGAAAATTTAACACGCAACAGACGCGTGTAATTTTCGTTCGTCCACCAAGGCAGTAAGGATTGACACACAGCAACGAATGAATTGTAGTCATTTTTTCGAAAGAACATTGCATATAGAAGTTTCGAGATAATCTTTAAAATGTATTCGAAAAATATTGTAAATGAGAAACGCAAATAATCACAAAATTGCGTTTTGTAAAAATATATACATGCTAACCAAGCGCAGTACGAACACACGCCTCTTGGCTATATTTCTTCTGTCTAAGCATGATTTGATTAGGGTCATGTCTGTCTCCACATTCATACAGGTATAATATCTATTACTATCTCTATAATCATATAAATGCAACTTCGTATGTGTGTGAGTTCGTTTCTTATTGACTCCGAAATGACCCACCAGATTTACTTTAAAATTTACAGAACTTTAGTGCATAAGTCTGGGAGTGATCTTAGTTATATTTTGTCTCAGAATATCCCCGATAATCGATAATCGAAACCGTTATTTTAATTTATCGATCATTAGTAAAGTCTTTTTTCCATGTCGTTGCTTAGTAACAATGATAGAACAACGGGCGGTAAAAATTCTACCGTGGGTAGTGGATAGCTTTATTTTGTTGTTTTTTTTTTCTTTTTGCATGACCTGGTCTTTAGATTCAAACTCCGCACGTAAGTTTCTTAATTTGTTTTTTTATTAACTGCAAAAGATTTTATAAGGCTTGAAGATTTACGTGTTTTTTATGACGTGGTCTGTAGGCTCAACCCCCGCACGTAAAGTTTTTAATGTTTTTTTTTCATTAACTGGTAAAAAGTTATATATATATATATATCTATATATATATATATTCTTCATAAGTTTCAGTCTCTATTCAAGCTAATGCAGTCAAGTCATATGGATGTATTTTTATTTGTTTATTTTTTAATTGCAACTTTATAATATAAAAAGTCGATAGAAATTGACTCTATAATAATATATAAGATATCTGCATGAATTAAAATATAATATTTAAGCGTGTTTTACGACCGGGCTACGCCGGCCATCCCTGCTAGTATAGTATAAATGCCACTGTAAGATGCATCATTTAATGGTAGATGTAGAAATAAAAGAAAAACAACAGTATTTTACAGATTGGCAATAAAATTAGTGGATTTAATCGACTTTATAAAGAAATATACTCTTGTTTCGTTTACTTCCAGCTCATTTGACTCGTAGGTATCATTAATTCATTGTTCAAATAAATCTTTATAATACCTCGTCCTATTCCAGTATCTTCTTTTCAAGAACTTCAGTCTTATAATTCTCACTTTTTACTGACTGTTTCTCTATTGCCTATAGATTTTTTTAGGCATCTTTTGTCTTTGCGTTAATCATCTTTCGTTTTTTGCTTCTTATATCAAGTTGCTCCATGTTTTGTCTTGAGTGATTTTTTATAACAAATGCAATAATGTTTTTTGTTTTATGACTATAGCCGGCATTTTATTTGTGTTTCAGATAGCGGAGTATTTTAATCTTTTTAGAAAAGCTTTGAAATTCACATGTAGTAGTTTTTGTGAAAAATGATCTAACGGTCGACTAAAAATGTCCCTTTTTAGTGGCATCTCACAAAGGCAGTTCGACACAAGTTAATTTATTAATGTGAAGGAGGTAAAGTCCAACACTCGAAAAACGACACTTTGGATTGGGATAAACATTTTAAAATGTCGCAATCAACGATTTTCCTTCAGAGACTGAACAGATGAAGATTTAAATAAGGACAAATACTACACTTTTATCCTACCAAAAACTGCAAGAACTCCACCGGAAAATGTCTATCAGAGTGGTTATTTATGGGCGTTTTCCTATTTTGGCAAAAAGAAAGTCGAGTATATGCTGTGCCATTAATATTGATTTTTTTTTTATATTCAACCATTTAAGAAAATATACATCGAGACTGAGGGAATTTTTTAAGTCTGGGGAGTTGGGTTTTTACCTCGCATTGAAAACCGACTCGTGCCTAACTCTGCACTCGTAGATAAGGCAAGTTATAAGCACAGTGTTTTACTGTTTTGTGTATCGAACACTTCCGGATTTTATATTAAAACATATAGGAGTGCTACTCAAAAGGGAAACAGATTTCATCATACTTATTTGTAAATGTCAATCACTTCAGAGTTGGAAAGGAAAGTCTTGAGTTGACACATTAAGTAGTTCATCTGTATTGTTAAGAGATTGTAAAAAGGTTTGTGATTTGCAAGTGTTGCCATCTGTGTCACCTTTATAGTTGTTTATATGGAAAATAATTTTTTCTGACTTTATTTTCGAAAGTAAGTTTTAATTGATAACAATTCTCTGACGCTCCTTAAAACTAATCTTCTCCAAAATCTATTAGTTTGGTTTCCTCTTCTGCAACAATCAATAGTTTTTTACGAACTGACTTAAAATGAAGTTATTTGTCGAATTAAAGTTGTTAAAAAAGCAGTTGGTTAATCGTATTATTTGGCTTCTGTGAACAACTGTTGTCATTCTGAGTGTTTTTTTACAGCGTTTTGATAGCTGTAATCTTTGGTGTAACTTCAGATGTATTGTGTCGAATTCGAGTATCTAAGCGTATATAAGACACGTGTGGATGGTAACATGGAAAAATAGTTAAAATTTTATATATATATATATATATATATATTAAAATTGTATATATATATATATATATATATTCGTTAAAATTGTATATGTATATATATATATATTCGTTAAAATTGTATATATATATATTCGTTAAAATTGTATATATATATATATATATATATATTCGTTAAAATTGTACATATATATATATATTCGTTAAAATTGTGTATATATATATATATTCGTTAAAATTGTATATATATATATATATATATATTCGTTAAAATTGGATATATATATATATATTCGTTAAAATTGTATATATATATTCGTTAAAATTGTATATATATATATATATATTCGTTACAATTGTATATATATATATATATTCGTTACAATTGTATATATATATATATATATATATATATTCGTTAAAATTGTATATATATATATTCGTTAAAGTTGTATATATATATATATATATATATATATATATTCGTTAAAATTGTATATATATATATATTCGTTAAAATTGTATATATATATATATTCGTTAAAATTGTATATATATATATTCGTTAAAATTGTATCTATATATATTCGTTAAAATTGTATATATATATATATATATTCGTTAAAATTGTATCTATATATATTCGTTAAAATTGTATATGTATATATATATATATTCGTTACAATTGTATATATATATATATTCGTTACAATTGTATATATATATATATATATTCGTTACAATTGTATATATATATATATTCGTTACAATTGTATATATATATATTCGTTAAAATTGTATATATATATATTCGTTAAAATTGTATATATATATATTCGTTAAAATTGTATATATATATATATATATATTCGTTAAAATTGTATATATATATATATATATATATATATATATATATTCGTTAAAATTGTATATATATATATACACTTGTGCCCGATATTATTCATACCCCTCGGATCTTTGAGATTTCTATAAGAATATTGCTCAAACCAGAAGGTAGACAATATTAAAGGGATTTCAAACAATAAATCAAGCATAAGCATTTAATTTAAACTCAACAAATAAATAAATTATGCAAGTTTGAAACATTATACAAAGAAAAACAATAATGGCACTAGTTCAAAATTATTCATACCTCTCTTACTAATAGTCAATAGCATGCCCTTTATTCTTAATAACTGCCTGTAACCGTTTTGGATATTTATCAACAAGGTTTTTACAAGCATCAACACTGATTTTTGACCATTCTTCAATGCAGTAGTTCTCCAAATCCCTCAAATTTCTAGGTTTCCGCTTTTTAACCTCAGTTTTCAATATGTGCCAGAGGTTTTCGATAGGGTTCAGGTCGGGACTCTGGCTAGGCCATTTCAAAACATTAATTTGATTATCCTCAAACCATTTCTTGACTATTTTGGCAGTATGTTTTGGATCATTATCCTGTTGAAGGACCCAGTTTGGTCCTAAATGGAGCTTCTCCGCATCCTGTCTAATGTTTTTCTTGAGTATCTCCAAATATTGCTCCTTCTTCATGGTTCCATCTATCTTGACCAAACTACCTGGACCACTAGCCGAAAAGGAGCCCCAAAACATTAGGCTACCACCACCATGTTTCACCGTGGGTATGGTGTTCTTTGGGTTGTAAGCTTCTCCTTTCTTCCTTCAAACGTAAGAAGCATCCATATGGCCAAACAATTCAATTTTTGTTTCGTCAGTCCACAAAATACTTGAGAAAACGGACTCTGGAGAATTCACATGGGTCCTAGCAAACTTTAGACGTGCTGCAAGGTGTTTTCCGGTGTGCAATGGAGTCCTTCTTGGTCTTCTTCCTTTCAGACCATTTTCATGCAGAGTCCTTTGCAATGTTTGCCTTGATATTTTTATGCCAGAAGACTCCAGATTTTCTAAAATATCCTTATTAGTGGTGGTTGGATTTGCATTAACACTTCTTACAATATTCCTGGTGGCTCTAGCAGACAGTTTCCTTTTTCTTCCTCTACCAATCAAGTTGTTTGTTGTGTGGTGGCTCTGGAATTTTTTGATGATGCTCTGTACTGTTGCTGTAGGGACCTCAAATTTCTTGAAAATTGACTTGTAACCTAAACCATCCTTATGTGAATTCACAATTTTAGTCCTAAGATCATTACTAAGCTCTTTTTTCTTCCCCATTCTAATAATTTTTATTCTTTTATTGGTTTTCAGTTGATATCATTTTAATTTCTGAAAAATGCAAAAAACGAAATGAAATTAATCAAAGGTTGTATAAAAGCATTCAAAATAAGAATCAAACAGAAAACAAACAGTCAGAAACTCGATTAATACTGAAAAAATAAGGGGGTATGATTATTTTTGAACATTGCAGATTTTATAAATAGCTGTATATTTCTTTTATTACAAGTATCCCGAGATTTTAAAATGACGAAAATGATCAGAAGAGGTTTATTAAGAATATGTATCAATATGGACGTAAACAATAAATTCTTACAAAAGTTACACCTAATAAACTAAATTTTCAAGGGGGGTATGAATAATATCGGGCACAACTGTATATATATATTCGTGAAATTGTATATATATATTCGTTAAAATTGTATATATATATATATATTCGTTAAAATTGTATATATATGTATATATATATATATTCGTTAAAATTGTATATATATGTATATATATATATTCGTTAAAATGTATATATGCACTTAAAGCCGAAATTATTGGTACCCTTTAAATTTTTACGTTTTTTGGAGAAAAAAACATTTTTTCACTAATTATTTTTATTAAAGTGTTGATGACCATTTATACGACCATCTACAGATCTCCTGAAAAACTTGTTATTATAAAATATTCAAAATAAATATTATTCATAACAAAAAACAAACGAATACAAATTTATTGGCACCCTTTATAAATAGTCACTGGCAATGGCGTTGTTTTTAATAACAGCTTCCAGACTTTTTCTATACGACATTACTAAATTCCTACACAGATCAGCGGGAATATTAAACCATTCTTCCTTAGCGATATCTTTTAATTCTCTCAGGTTCCTTTGTTTTCTTCTTTTCGCGTTCGCCTTCACCTTCACCACAACTCACAAGTTTCCCATTGGATTCAAGTCCGGACTTTGACTTGGCCACTTCAGGATGTTTATTTCATTATCCAAAAGCCATTTCTTCCCCGATTTCGCCGTATGTTTTAGACCATTGTCCTGTTGGAAGACCCAGTTGGTTCCAAGTCTAAGAGCTTCTGCAGAAAGTTTAAGATTTTCAGTTAATATTTGAATGTATTGATCTTGCCTCATGAGGCCATCCACAATAACAAGTTTTCTTGTTCCATTAGCCGAAAAGAAACTCCAAAATATACGGTGTCCTCCACCATACTTCACCGTAGAGACTGTATTCTTTGGGTTGAAGGCTTCTCCTTTCTTCCATCACACAAACGACACATCTCTGCTATAAGTAAGTTCAATTTTAGTCTCATCTGACCATAAAACTGAACCCAAAAAAGTTGAATCCTTGTCAATAAACTCCCGTGCAAACTCTAAGCGGGCTATAACATGTTTCTTGGAGAGGAGAGGAGTCTTCCTTGGTCGGTACCTCTGAATCCCGTGTGACTTCAGTGCCCTCCTCAATGTCGGAAATTTCAATACCTTGATCGCTCAATTGTTGGTCTACTTTCTTACTAGTAGTTTTCGGGTCCTTTTCCACTTCTCGAATGACTTGCCGTACAGTTCTGGAAGAAAGTTTCTTTTTACGGCCTCGACTTGTCAAGTTTTGAATCGTATTGAAAACACCATACTTCTTGATAATGTGTTTCACTGTTGACACATGCAATACCCAAATTATAATAAACAAGTATTATTTTGCATAAAATATCGTGAATTCTATGATGAAAATCATTGGTGCCAATAAATTTGAATCCGTCTGTTTTTTCTTATCATGAATAATATTTATTTTGAATATTTCATAAAAGAATAAAAGTGTTCAGGAGATCTGTAGATGGTCGCTATAAATGTTCATAAACACTTTTAAAAAATAATTAGTGAAAAAATGTTTTTTCTCCAAAAAACGCAAAACTTGAAAGACTGCCAATAATTTCGGCTTTTACAGTATAAAACTAAATTCGTTAAAATGGTACATATATATATATATATATATATATATGTGTGTGTATGGATATATATATATATATATATATATATATACAAGCAAAAGTACCCGTCGTTGACTGGGTTCAAACACAGCCTACAGAAAATGGACTCTGATTTATGAAAGTATGATAGATTATGAAAAGGAAGGGTTGTAAAGAGAATACTTCGAAGTTGGGTGTATCAAAACGAAAGCAAAATATGATGAAAGTAAAAATAAAATAGATAAACCCCATAATTTATTATACCATACCTGTTCACACTGAAACACTTATCACAATATTCTGTGGATCTATATTAAAAAACCTTGTTAAACTTTTTGACATATTTCCATTTTATGGAGGTCAGGTGCGAATGAACACCCCATAATTTTATTATACCATATTTCTTCAAACTGAAACATAATTATCAAAGTATACTTACGCAGATAGATATGAAAAGTCTGTATTAAAGTTTGTGCCTATTTTCATTCCATGAAGTACAGGCGCGAACACAGACCCCACAATTTTATTATACCATGCCTATTTAAGTTAAAACATACTTATCAAAGTATTATGTACATCTATATCAAAAACACTTGTAAACTTTTGTTTTTAATTTTTTTTTTAATTTTTTAATTAAATGTGGGCCGGGCGCGAACGCAGACCCCACAATTCTAATGAACCACCGTTCTGCCAGATCAAACATACCCATTCCTGTGTCTCTATATATCTTCTATCATTATATGTAATCGTTTTTTTTTTAAACAGCCAACCATATAAGAGTCTATTTGTGACCACACACACACACACACACACACACACACACACACAGCTTTATATTATAGATATATATAAACCTAAATTCGTTAAAATTGTGTGTGTATAAAGTCTAACAGTTCTATAAGCACAGAAGGCTTTCCCATGTCTAGGTATCTTAACACTTCAAGTGTGGGATTTTGCCGCTTATCACATTAGTTTGAAGAAGTTATGCTGAAATCGGTATACGTGCTATAAGTTCGGCAGTTAGTTAGAGCACACTTAATTCAAGTACTTGTAAATCAGACACAGGTATTCGACATTATGGCAGCGGGACAGGTGTTAAAATTTGACCGACACACAGGACCTATTAAATTTGAGACTCTGTTTTGGATTATATAATAAATGGAAAGAATTGTGGTTGATGCACTAGCCTAGAGGTGGCGTCAGCACTTCATGAATGTGCGAATTGTGCTTTTTTTTTTAAAGATATGTGATGTTTTCTGGTGTATATTTATTAAACCAAAACGATTCAATCCATGATAAACGAACAGTTTTTCCTTCATGGAAAATAGATATAAATTTAAATCATTTCATGATATATATATATATATATATATATATATATATATATATCAAATTTTAGTCATTCAATTAATTTAAAAATTTATGACGTGAAATGTTTGAATTTCAAATCAAAAGTTTTTTATTATTCTATGTAAGACAAAGAACACATTTGAAATATTATAACGCCTTATCCTATAGGATTTCGACGTCTACCATCTCTTCAGATGAGAAAATATTAGCAAATAATTATAATGGTTTACACCTTATTTGCTAAAGTCTGTGAGACATGGAAAATCACAATTAAAAGTTGTTTAAGTATTAAAATGTCATAGAGTAAGGGAAGTTAAGGAAAAATATATAAAAATTCACATCCAAACTGCATGGTAAAATCTGAAGTGAATGTCTTTGATAGCAGTGCGGTAAAATGATCCAAACTGCATTTTGGGTAAACCACATCACAATGTAATGGTCCTGGAGTAATTTTCTTTGTTATATGTGTGTATCTATATAAAATATATATGATGATTGCAACGTCTTGTCAGACGAGAGCCACCCCGTCAGTCACTAAAATCCATGTGCCCGAATATGACTTTTTAGCCCTGCCAGTGACTTGCATACCCTCAAGCAGACATGACACTGAAAACGTTCACTGATTTGTATGAAACTAACAGCAGCGAAACCTGTATTATCGTGGGCTTTCATGTGATTAACAAAACCTGCCTTAGACAACAGAGCCCGATCACACACCTTACAGACCCAGAGATCTCCATGGTTGGGCGGCAAGGTTTGCCATTTCCTACATGCTCTTATATATATATATATATATATATATATATATATATATATATATATATATATATATATAATACCTTTTTAAAAAGTATATTTTCACTAATAAAATATACCTATCAGGATATAAAGAAAAGATCTGTCCAGTTAATAGGAGCGATTCATGAATTTAATTCCAAAGATGAGGAATAAAAACCTTTATCAGTATAGATGAATATCATGTGGAAATGTACTTTTCCTCATTATATTCTATTTCGTTCTGCTTTTGGATTTTTCATTTCGTACTCTTTATTAATTCCCATTATATCATCCCTACTTTTTTTTCACTTCTACTGTTTTAAAGTCGGTTTCATCTTTTAACCCTCACATTTGTATAATGCCGGTTTTGCTTCTTTTTTTTTACATAGGCATCACCACTTATCAAGGCCAAGAGGCCACTCGAGGATAAGGGTTAAAGAGTGTACAGCAGACAATTGGACAAAATAGTAATTGTTAGTAATGGAAATTCGGTAAATTTGTTAAATTAATTGGAACGGCCCATCAAATTCTTGTTAACGTTAGACTTGAAGACAACCATATTATAAGCTGGAAAGTAGGTAAACTGAAAACAATTCCACAGGCGCACAGTTCTAATAAAGAAGCTTTGTTTATGGAATCTACGTTTAGGTTTAAGCACAGACAAAAGTGGGGGGAATTATTGATAGTGTCTTTGTTATACGAATGTTTCTTGTGAAAGTTTGGCGAGGGGGACCATAGATTAGAGCTCAGTCGAGCAATAGCCATGAAAATACGATAAAGCAGAGACAAACTCGCAACATCTCTTCTCTGAGAAAGAGGTTGCAAGGAAGAGAAAAGCAAATCCCCTTCGAGGCTACGAAATCTATTTTGAACTCTATCAAGGCAGGATAAGTCCTTTCTAGCAGCTCCTGCCCAGATGTGGCAACAGTACTCCATTCTTTTCTGATGAGAATCATTTAGCTTCGAAATGCCATGTCTGTCATATTATGAGTTATGTCCCCTTCGGTCAACTCTTTAATATAAAACAATACAAGAGTTGCGTTCCTTGTGGTTAGTAAAAAAATAAATACATGGACTTGCTCCATGGCTTATCACGCTTGAATGTATCTTGTCTTCTGGTGGCTTTTTAATAAGGTTCATCCCGTATCATATAATGAAACAAACATAATCGGACAATGTCTAAAGAGATTTTTCTCATTTGTTTCTTACTTTCGTCTTTATTGGTCTGATAATATATGTTCTATGTAATTTTACTCGTTATTTTTTTTTATTTAATTTCATATATTAACTGGCGCCTGGCTGTGCCCGGGCGTAAAATACGATTAAATATATTTTTGTTTCTCCAGATTTCGTATATATGCTTATAGAGTCGTGATTTCAAAAGTTTTTTTTTAAGTATTTAGGTGCTATCTGCTAGAATCGAAACCGAAACTGTAGCATTCAAAGCTGGTGACGTTATTACTGTACCAACGTGACACGCATATAAGCTGATTAAAAATTAAAAAGAAACTAAGATGAATGTACAAAACGTATTACGATTCTTTTCAATTTTGACCCATTTTTTGCCACCTTAAAAACAGCTTTACCGGCTAAAAGCCCATAAAAGAACAGCACGTAAAATATCCAATCATTTGAGCCCCCTAGCGCCGCTATGCGACTTTTAGTTTCGGAGGAGATAGTTTGAAAATATGGAGACAGACAGACAGACTGAATTACCGACAGACAAACAAACCGACAGATAGACAGACATATAGCTGTTTATATACTAGATATAAAGTAAAATACGAGTCCGTCGAGTAAAATTAATTTCCAGGACGGTTTCTACAGATTTTATGTTCCCTTCTAGTGATTTAAATTAATACATAACCATAAACGTTACGTCTAAAATTTGTACTCTAATTACGATCAAAGTCTATAACATGATTTTGATCTAGCAAATGCCTAAAATGTTATACTTAAGTTTAAATGGCTATAAGAAATAATCACACTTAAACTAGTTGACTAGTCGTTATGATTGTTGAACACAGCTACTAGGCTTCAAAACGCATAACGAGGTTTGCATTTACTTTAATTTACCTATATGCAAAGACCTAAAAAGAGATAATAAGAATCTAAACATTTCCGACTCATATGAAATTGTAACGGTAAATATTTGACATCAATTAATATTCCGTTTTTTTATCGTAATTTTGGAGGAGGAGGCGTAATATGAATACAATAATCAAATATTTCAGATTTTCATTAACTTTAACTTTATCAGACAACAACTGAGCAAGCTTAATTGAATTCCAGTTTCTTAAGCCTATTAAAGGTTTAGCCTTGTTTTAGCACTTTTAAAATGAAGATCATACCGTACATATTGATGTACAATTTGTAATATAGCCCAATTAAGCAATAATTAGCTTAACTTACAATAGGCGATCAGCAAAATTATTTGATACCGTAATATAAGAAAGTCGAAATAACAGCAGTTTCGTCCTTTTAATTATGTTGCTAGAACCGATATAACAGCCGTGCAATGTTGGGATTGGTGGTTAAATTTGAGAAAAAACAATCTAGACATTTTTAAGTGAGCATAAAATAATTTCCACCAACACATTTTTTTCTAAATATTTACAGAATTTATATTCCCTTTTCCGATTTGGTGTGACTTTTCGTCTCCGATTTAATGCCACCCACGAGTTTCGAACACGACTCAAATCCCACTTCTCCGAACACTCCTTTGTCGGACACGCCCTTTGCCAATCTCTGATGTCTCGAACCTGACTCAAATCCACTACGTCTCGAATATGTTTTTCGCTGAATACATGTGTCCTTACTATCTCTGATGTGACGTCACTTTTTAATATATGACTGCTGCTGCATAGCCGGCTTCAGTGTCTCTGTTACATATTAGAAATATCACTGAAATCGATTGAATTTTGTTGCTATTATTCTAAACAAAACTGAAAAATATTTAACTTGTTACTGAAGAAATACGTTTTTTTGTTTCTGTTACTATTAATCAGAAAATAATGGAGAGAACTGTCTTCACTTTATCTAGTTAATCCTGGAGAAACTTTGAGTTGTAGCAGCCCCCGTACATTAAAGTGTTTTCCACACTGCTCAGACATTAACTTTTTGGGGGGTGATTTTTTACCTTACAAAAACTACACTATTATACACTATATTACTTTTAAACGAACTGTATATCTTCTCATATTTTTTAACGAACTATTTATCTTCTCATATTTTTAAACGAACTGTATATCTTCTCATATTTTTAAACGAACTGTATATCTTCTCATATTTTTAAACGAACTGTATATCTTCTCATATTTTTAAACGAACTGTATATCTTCTCATATTTTTAAACGAACTGTATATCTTCTCATATTTTTAAACGAACTGTATATCTTCTCATATTTTTAGACGAACTGTATATCTTCTCATATTTTTAGACGAACTGTATATCTTCTCATATTTTTAGACGAACTGTATATCTTCTCATATTTTTAGGCGAACTGTATATCTTCTCATATTTTTAGGCGAACTGTATATCTTCTCATATTTTTAAACGAACTGTATATCTTCTCATATTTTTAAACGAACTGTATATCTTCTCATATTTTTAAACGAACTGTATATCTTCTCATATTTTTAAACGAACTGTATATCTTCTCATATTTTTAAACGAACTGTATATCTTCTCATATTTTTAAACGAACTGTATATCTTCTCATATTTTTAAACGAACTGTATATCTTCTCATATTTTTAAACGAACTGTATATCTTCTCATATTTTTAAACGAACTGTATATCTTCTCATACCAACAAAAATAGTCGTGTTATTCATTTTTATATTCGATATTTTTTCAATAATTTTTTTCTTTTGTCTATTCGGAGGTTTCTGCGAATTCCACTAATCCCGGTTACTTGGTACACTAAATTACTGACGAAACTACAAAATACCCAGAACATCAGCCATTATTATCTAATGTGTGACGAATGCCATGATGTAATCTATATTATTAGTTCGGGCGAAATGAACAGCAAAATTATACATATGCAGTGTATTTGCCAAGCGTATCTTATCGAAACGGTCACTTGGCTTCAATCCATGCAACTTGTTGATACTTAGTTAGCGGATCCGGTTAGTTTTGCTGAATTTAAATCTTCCTTGGCAAATTATTCGAATCGATGCTGGAAGCATTCCCTTATGAGCGGAGAGATAATTTAGATAAGAGATGCATATGCCTGAGCTCTAGTATACAATTGACTTGACCTTGGTGCGACGGATTAAACAATATGATGAACGGGTGTGATATTTAGTATGGTAGATGATTGATAGTCCTTGTTCATAAAACCACGTGAAGTGAGAATTATTTGAATATATATATATATATATATATAGAGAGAGAGAGAGAGACAGAGATTTATTTGTTTATACAATAAGCATGGTGCACCAATTAAAGGTGTAGGCTAAGTAACACTCTTTATACCATAATATTTTGAAAGCTAATGCTTATCAAAAGAGGAAAGCAAATGCTAGGTAACATAAGAATGATTCAACGTCTCGCGATAGTTACATTAGGAGCGAAATAATTGGGCAGATAGTGAGGGATAAATATTGAAACTGTTTTATGAGGGGAATAGGATACTAAAGTAATCTCTGTGATATAGGAGGGATATAGCTTTTATTATTTCTATATAAGCTGCAAACCAATTTGTTGAGTTTTCTATTGTCCTGACAAGTCTTCCTCTTAAAGAATCGATCTTATTAATATTCTTTTAACTCCCTCCTATATATATATATATATATATATATATATATATATATAAATTTTATTGCTGTGTAAATGCAATTAAAATGCTGCACTGTATTTATAAAACAGTGTTCAATGACAAGTAATGAAGAATTATCGAAATAATTTCTTTATAAATGCAAACGGTCGAGAATACTTATGTACATACGTGTTTCGGGGTGAAATTTTTACCCCATTGCGTCTGTGGATGTTGGGCTTCAAAAGAAATCGTAGCTGAAACATATGCATATATACATATATAACCAATAACGATTACATAATCAAACGTGTACTCTCTCTCTCTCTCTCTCTCTCTATATATATATATATATATATATATATATATATATATATATATATTGATAAATAGGCAGGCTTCGTGTACCAACGTTGCCCAGTGAAAAGATGACACAAACACAAATGGAATTCGGTAAAGACACATATCCCTGAAATAAATTGAACTACGGTCGTCAACACTGGAACAAAGCTTTTTGCGTGGTCAATAGGGAATTAAATGGCTTCCACGTTCGGGCATTGTCTATCAAGGCAGTTAGCAGAAGCCACTGGCTGTTATTGTCAGCACTGGGAATTACTGGCGATAAATGGTATTTTGAGGCGATTACTTGCAGGTGCTGTCGGGTACCGGTTGGCACTTGCTGCCTGTTCCACTTGCAGTTACTAGCGACCATTATCAATATCGGCCTCTATTTGACTGCGCCAAACTGAAATCGTCTTTCTTCTTTCGGGCTTTGTTAGGTATTGGCATTCACGGGGATCTATTGATATCAAGTTAAAGCACCATCATGCATGTTGGTCATTGCTCTTTTAACTTGACTACTGTCATTAGCCTCTGGTGGGCTCTGGCTCCATTAACAACTATAGCTCCTCACTGGCTTTAACCGCCCCATCGCAGGTTGAAAGTACATAATAGTTACAAAAATGTATCGGTATTATTTTATCACTGTACTTATTCTGCATAAGTACCTTTTCATGAAGCTATAAACGGAAGTATGAAAGAAGAATTGAATAGAAAGTAGGAAAAGTTAGAACAATAATATTTGTATGGTGAAACAAATCAAAAGCGACATTGCTAAATTTGTACTCTGTTGGGTCAGTATACGAAAGTGGATCTGGTTTAGTTCAATTTCTGTAAAAGTGCCCATGCTTTTTAATCTTTTCGCCAAATAACAAATTTTGCAAAATAGTAATCTTCTTTATCTATGCAAATATAAACAAATCGTTAAGGAAAATAATATAGCGTCATGAACATAGTGGAAATGTACATCGTAGTGATATTTTCACAACGTTTCGGCCGATCTAACCTCTTTAAATATATCGTATCGAACTCGAATCTTTCTGTCGAACCTAGCCATCGGCACAGAAGTGGAAACTTTGTACCTAATCTAATGAAATAACGAACTAACTTTGTTTGCAAGGATTTGTGACGTAACGTATAAAGAATAAGGTAAAATCGAGTCCTATATGAAACATTCCTGACTGTTAAAAGTGCAATTCTCATTGCGGGCTATACTAGTAATTCAATTGTGATTTACATAAGACTTCTATCCAATCATGGCTGACAAAACAAGAACTACCTTTATGGACTAAATAAAGTTTCGTTCAAGATTGCTGAGTTCGAGAAAAAGATTTCCGAGTTTGAAAGATTCTCGAGTTCGAAAAATACGCTTGAAAAAAGAAGTGATCACCATTCAAGTCCCCTCAATGTCGGGTCATCGTGTTAATATATCATTGTAGAAATACAGTTCTTGAATCAACACTTTTCGCAAAAGTATTGTTGAGTATCCATCTATGGAGTATTGGAAATAGCGTTCAACTGATCGATACAGATACGTTTATAAACAACGGTTCGCTAAATAGACTGCATAATCGAAAACAACGCCCACTAAGATGGTACAAACGTGCGTAAATGAAATCGAGGTCATTAGATCATGTAAGATAATGTCGAAAGTTATATAATTATTGATTTGAGTTCAAGTGGATGGCTAACAAATTGGAGAGATCAAATTTCGTCCATTCGCATGCTCACAACTTTTACTGACTCTACTTGAACAACAAAGATGTATCGTTATACTTTTGGATGTAAGTGTCCGTCGTCATTCTTTTCTGCCCAGCAACAATACACAACACTTTATTTGGCTTCGACCCATGCTACTGTCGATTTTCAGTTATCAGATCCAGTGGGTTTTCTATAAATGGAGAAGATTATTTGACGAATCACTTGGATCAGAAGTTGAAATCATTCAGTTATCGTCAAGCAGATAATTTAACGGAAAGACGGCATGAGATTATTGAAACCTAAAGAAATATAACGAGCAATGCAAATCAAGCAAATGTAAGACTCCGACCATTATCTCTGAACGCGTTACGTAAACTCTATGCTTGTATGAGTAGAATATCCGAATTTGTCCGGGTGAAAAATTGTTGGATGTGAGTATCACTATAATTTAAATAATTTGCGTATTGAATATATTCGATAAGGATATCGGAGAATAAGATAGATGAGAAGAGTTGAGAAAAAAACAGACGAAGTTCTAGACAGAAGCAAGAGAAATCCTGGAAGGAGTTCAGCATTAATAATAGTATAAGTGGGGAGTAAGATGATTTGAAAAAGAAATAGCATAATACAGAGAGTCGCAAAAGAGAATACAATATTTATGTCATATAGCGAAACGAACTGTCTTTGGATGACATGTACATAGATCTTGTACTCGTATCTTATAAAAGACAAAATTATCAACATGCTGAACTACGTATGGAAGAGCATTTATTTAAATTTCAAATAGCATTAGAGGTAAGTTTGATAGTGAGCATGTATATACATGCGAATGTGTATGTGCTCATTGAATGACTTAAAATAAACACTAGCTGTAAAAACAATAATACGTAATATGCTCTTTATATACAATATAAACAATGATTTAAATGCTTTCAAAATAAAAAAAAATGATTCAAAACCCGCATATATATATTTATATATATATATATATATATATATATATATATATATATATATTTACTGCTTCTTTATTGTTTTTTTTTGTTTGTGTTTTTTTGCACACTGATGTATAAGCTTGCATCTATCTCTAATTTCTGAGTTACTGATTCAGCGGTTGGCCGTTGGAGTCTCTTAAAAAAATGCCTTTCTTCTTTTTTCCTCTCTCTCTCTCCTCCATACTTTTCTTAACCTTTTCTTTCTTTCTTTGTTCGCTTAGTAACTAACAGGAGCAAGAAAGCATGTCGCTGACCTGGTGACCTGTCAAAACGCTTATACTGAAGAGGGTGGGAAGTGTTGATATCAGTTGAACGTTTTATTCAACTCTTTTCTTCTCTCTCCTTTTTCCTACACCTCTCTTTCTCTCCTTTTGCTTCGGTGACAATTCAACTAGAGCAAAAAGAAAAGGCTGGATGCATTCTTCCTCGGCCAAAATAAGTTAAATTGAAAGCTTTCTCTTTAAACCACATACTGTATTTTTAGACTTATGTAACACACACACACACACACACACACACACACACACACACACACACATATATATATATATATATATATATATATATATATACGTGATGTTAATCGTGACACCCTGCACTGATGATTCCCGAAAGGATGAAACACTTGTGTCTGTAGGTATTAATAATTATTATAGTAAATAATTGTGTATATATATATATATATATGTGTGTGTGTATATATATGTGTGTGTTATGTTTGCAGGTTGAACCAAACAACAGACAAAGGTAGATCAATAAGAAGTGTATTAGGAAAAGTATATTTGCAGTATATTTACATAATGTCAAGTAAGAGAGTCTTGGCTGGAGAACATATCTGCTCTCGGCTCGGCCTTCGGTGGCTTCTTGTAAACACACTCTCAGACTAACCGAGTCTTGTTATTTATGTGTAATCCACATATGTAAATGAGTGGGTGCCACCACAATATATATATATATATTATGTACATACGTACTTTGAATTGTTTTTTCATGGGCGTTATTTGATCAACCCCCTAAAGTTTAAACTATATATATATATATATATATATATATATATGTTCGTGTGTGTGTGTGTTTTTCTCATTATATTATATGTATTTATATTTCTCTTCTATCCCGACTCGCTTGTATATGCCACATATCTTATATATTTACGTACACCTACTTCCTGCTGTTCTACGTATTTATGCGTTATCATTTCTAAGATAATACCCCTAAACCCGTATTTCACTAGATAAATAATTCTGGGTTATTTTCGTCTGTTGATAAGAAGCATTTACGTTCGAAATGTCATGGTTTAACGAAATTTACTTTGTTTGATGTGTACATAATATATACTAGCAGGTCGCCCTGCATTACCATGTCGTAAAATACGTTTAAATATATTTTGATTAATGCAAATTTCGAATTTATTATTGTATTATATTGAACAAATATATAGTAATGATTTTAAAAGTTAAAAAAAAATGTCTCGAGCGCCACCACCAAGAATCGAAACCAGAACGTTTAGCTTACGATTTACTTTTTCCTCTGACGTTAATGCCTGAGATATGCTTGCTGCAAGGCTAAAAATGAGAACATGAATCGATAGCTATCATATTCGTAATGTCGTCGTTCGATCTTCATCTGGAAAATTTTATTTCTTTAATTTTCACACTTTTGCACCGATTTTCCCCGACTAAAACACATATATAAAACTTCGCGTGGGTTCGAATACCCTATATATTAAGTTTCATGTTTGTAAACCAAAACTGACAGAAGAGTTAGGTAGACAATTATTTTAAACAAATATATATACGCATGCATAAATATATATAAACATATGTTTGTGTTTACTATAAACTTTTTACGCAAATACTACGCAAGTATAAATCATGTAGAATATCTGTATGACTATAATCGCACGTAATAGTTAACTAAAGATGATCATCTCATGAAAAAAAAACGAAAAAACTAATAGGTAATAAATAAATCTGAATGTTTTAAAGAATATGCAAATTAGTTAGATCTGTTGTAGTTGAATGCAATTCCACGACCTATATATAAGGAAGTTGTATTTTCTTTTGAAATGAATAGAAAAAAGGGTTTTAATATAAATATCAATACACATAAACTCAGATGTATAGGAATATAGAGAGTGGAGTTTATTTTGTCTCATGCGAAATTAGCTATGTTAATTTAAACTGGTTGTATTTAAAATTTCTCGTGTTTGCATTGTGGGACTAATTCATTTTTAGTATTGATTGTAACTCCAGAGAAAGTAATTATTAAAACTTCTTCGGAGATGCAAAGATTTCAAATTTTAGATCCTTGTGTGTAAGATTTCGCTTTTGCCTTATATTCCATACAATAAAATAAGGGATCTTTAGTGTTAAGTTTTTAATAAGGGAGTCTTTATTCTCGTTTCTGAAAAAAATGTATGTGGTTTGTGATTCTCAGTTTTCTTAAATCAGACGTTGCGCCTACATATGGGTTTTAATATCGAATTTCAATTCAGCTCTATTATTTAAATGTCTATTATATCGAGTTTGGTATTTAATATAGTGTGGTTTTGAATTAAATAACTGCCAGGAACAATGGCAGATACAAACTGGTTGGTATGCAATCAGTGTGTATATCGATAACAAAAAGGTTGGCTTTTGTGTATATCTCGATAACTAAAAGGTTGGCTTATGCCTAAAATGGCAAACGGACATTCAATGAGGACTGATGCAAATATGGGCGTAAATTGCCATAAGGGCTCTGGAACTTCCAGGGTCTGTCCTGGTAGGTGTTCGGGGTACAAAAGCTTGGACCCAGTCATCAGTGAGTGTTCAGGACTAAATAAAGTTCAAAGAAGTGACCGTCTGGAATATGCTGCTAGTTACGCTTATGTTTGCTTCATTTGAGTCAGAGATATATTAAGTAATGGCGATACTCGAGAACGAGTTGCTGCTATCATATATGTGTGTATATATATATGTGTATATATATACACATATGTGTATATATATACATATGTGTATATATATACATATGTGTATATATATACATGTGTATATCTATAAAAGTTCAAAGAAGTGACCGTCTGGAATATGCTGCTAGTTACGCTCATGTTTGCTTCATTTGAGTCAGAGATATATTAAGTAATGGCGATACTCGAGAACGAGTTGCTGCTATCATATATGTGTATATATATACATATGTGTATATATATACATATGTGTATATATATACATATGTGTATATATATATACATATGTGTATATATACATATGTGTATATATACATATGTGTATATATATATACATATGTGTATATATACATATGTGTATATATATGTATATATATGTATATATATGTATATCTATAAAAGTGAAAGTGTATGTATGTCTGTCTGTCTGTCTGTCTGTCTGTGTACAGTTCCCTACACAATAAATCTATCAATTTTAAATCTACAGGCTCGAAATTTGATATACAGGGCATTGAGATCTGGGAATATCTTTATAATCGGTATTTGGCCAGAAATCTGGCTGTTAAGGGGTCAAAGTGCAACGATTTGACCTTTGAGAACTCTACCAAACTCCTCTGCCAATTTATATGTATGTGTATATATATGTATATGTATTTATATGTATATATGTATCTATAACCGAAATAAGTAATACAGTTATGTTTACCAAATAATTCAAGATTGTAAAACTGAAGTATATTATAAATATTGAAGGCTTCATATTATAAAATAAATATTGAACGCTTATATATTTATAAAGTAATCTCAACCAGATGTAAAAGCTCGATAAAACCAAATAGGGAATAGAGCTTATAATAAGAATAATAGTTAATAAAACATGTTAAAAAAAAACACAAAATAAGTCTATAGTCCTTAATCCGCAGAGTTTCGAAGAAATACTTTCCTTCTCATCATAGGGAATGATTTAGCAAAATGTGGGATCGGATTTTGCTTGCAAAAGTATTTGATGAAACTGCAAGTAAATCATAGATCTTGCTTGGTAACAAACAGTGAAGGAGAGGGAATTTGGTGAAGAAAAAGGTGAATTCACGTGAATGGAAATTCTGGTGAAGAGTAAAATATCCAATAACGGTAAAATCCAAAAAAAGTTGTTTAAGTTTTCATTTCCACAAGTAAAATCCAAGGGAATCGCGTAATTGGAAGATGGTCCAAAGTAATCTGAAAGGCAGAAATCCGTGGAATAATTCACAAATTGGGGGGCAAGGAAAAGATGTCAAAGAAAATAGAATTTCAAACGACTGTCAAACCTGGGCTAAATTTGGGAGACGTTTGCAAGCAAAATCCGATCCCACATTTTGCTAAATCCTACCCTCTGATGAGATGGAAAATATTCTGGTGCAAATTTATGGAGCCTAAAACTTATTTTATTTATATCACTATTCATCCCTACATATTATTACTATAATAATATAATATGATATATGTATATATTAGTAGCGAATTAGAAGGCTATCACATTCCTCGCATTGTGATAGCCTTGTAATTCTCTACTACATACCTATCACACACAATGCTTAAAGCAAACTACATATCAATTATATATATATATATATATAATTACATACTTATTACTGTAAGTATTATCTATTATTTATAACTAACGGTTCCCATATCGTGTTAAATTTCATACTAGGTTTAGTTAGTAATTGATCGTCACTCAACATATGTGCTGCTTTTATTAGTCATCTTATTCTTCCCCGTTCTTTTCTGCCTATAATTTTTACTTTATTCAATAAGAGTAGATAGGTGCCATTGTCCATCTATATATGGTCAGCCATATCTGATTTTTCAATTACGGCACGTATTAAGTCTTTTCAATGTTCTTCTAACCTTACTTTTAATGGAAGACCTATGTCACTTTTGTATAGTTTTCCACATTTACATGAGATCTTATATACACATAATTTTTATTCATGTTTTTTTCCTGTATAGGGATTGACTCGCACAAAGTGTATTCAGAGAATTAAATCGCTCCTGAGTACTGTATTTAAATCATATTGATTACGTACTGTTTGAATTTTTTTTCTGAAAACCTCCTTATGTATGGTATACAAACTGTGGTGAACTTTCGGATAGTGTATTTTGGTGTCTAATCCAGATTTCTTGAACTTGATTTCATTCTCAGATAGTTGTTTCGGCGGGGATGTTTTGTTAAACTGTCTATCTCCTCTTGATATGCATGGCTGTAACTACACATTGTTTTGTTCGGTGTTGTAAGCAACGGAAAATCTATTGCTTTACATTATATAGATGATGGGAGTTAAGGTACTGTCCACAAAAGTTGGCTTCGATATGCATATGACATAAACCTTTGATCAGTGCGAGTTAATACGTCTATGAATGATAATTGTGATCTAATTGTTCCATCGTAACTGTATAGACAGAAATATTTTATATGGTTAAGTAATGTTTGAAGATCTTCCTTGTGGGGTCAGAGTATGAATGTATCCGTCACATATCGAAGCTACATTGTTGAGTTTTGTGGCGTTGATCCTAACTGCATTTCCTCAAAGTATTCTACTATGGACAATGGTAGTTCCCATCGCCAAATAGTATTTAAGAAGACTCAAGATGAGAAACGTAGTCCGAAGTATCCATATAATATGAATAACTAATCTTCATCTTAAGAAACGTAAAGAAATAAACATTGCGCTTTATTATAAAATATATGCTAATTTCATATCGAATATATTTCACGGATCGTTTTATTCTATATTTAATTTACTCAATTGATCTGGAGTGACATATCGCTAACTATAACTAGCGAAAAACGTAAAGGAAACTAGTATTATGGGTAACAATTTAATTCAGTTTCAATAAAAGTTTACATGTTTTAGCTGTAAAAGAAAAAACAAACTTGCGTGAGAAAAAAAATGGCGTATGAATAATTTGCGATAATTCGATGGCGCGAAATTCTAATTATGCTGTTGATGTGTCTTTTCCCGAAGAGGTAATTGGACAATTTTTTTAAGTATTAAACAATATTAAGAACATCAAATGGCGTATCTCTTGAAGGCATAATTCAATAATCCACATCGCAGAAGATAACGATGTTAGCAGAACTGTAACTATTTTATCAGCTCATAAACCATGTAATTCCGTTAACGTCAAATGATAAACATGGTTCACTCTCTTATATTCAATTTCTATGTATATTTCGATAGCTAAGAGTTATCTAGCTGCCTCAAAGTCTATATTTTACACTTAGATTTTCCATTCCACAATGCTTATATTTAATTGACCATGTGATATATTTCACGATAAAATATATTTAAAGATACTAGACGTACCCGTGATTCGCAACCACTACTAATATTTACTCTACTTTAATTAAATTTAAATAATTGGCATTGATTAGCATAGCCAATAACAAGAGTTAAAAAATATACAACAAATAAATGTTTCCAAAGGTTAAATGAGTTACTTTTCTTACCTGGATGACATTCTTTGTGTAGTAATCCATTTTAAACTGTTTTTCCTTAAAAATAAAAACAGTGTCTAGTTAAAATGAAATAAAACATGGCATAATCAGAGACATAATCGAGACCCGAAGAGCGTTCACAAATCGAAAGTGAAAAAAATGCCGATAGAAAAACATCCAATAAATATCAGTATTCGTATGAAAATGCAATGTTTTACAGTATATTTTATTATCTATTTTTGAGCGATTATCCAGGCTCGACTAATAAACTTACCAGTTCTCATCGTTCAATTCTACTAGACTGTGTATTCATTATTTTTAATGAAAACAAAAACATTTCGATATAAGTTAAAACACAAAACGTATCCAGGTATGTAAAAGAGTAATTTAGCTTGCTTTTAGTAACATTTATTTATATTTTTATTTTTTCAATCCTAATTTGTTTTTTTATGTTAATCTAACAAATGACACCGGCACTTATAAATTATAATATGTCAAGATACGTTTTGTTAACTTATATTCACTGTAAACATGGAACTTTCTACTAAGAATTCGGATGACCTTGTAAACCTAGCTTACAAGTATAAATCTGTGCAGCGTGATGTGTTTCTACATATCTACTTATATATAAAAGCCATGATGTGCGTGTGCGTGTTAATTCGTCCCTATAGACTCCGAAACGGTTGGACAAATTTTATTTTAAAGTAGCGGCTGCGCCGCGTTTGCACACACAACGCCGAGTCAAACAAAAAATCGAGTACACTCAACATCGTCTTTCCATCAACGCTTAGCTTGTGAACTCGGAGTATGGGAAATTCCCATATGCACAAAACAAAATTACTGAAAAAACAAAAATACCCTAACTAAGGGTAAGGATAATTAGTAAACATTGAATAAAATGGTTAAAATTATTACGAACTTGCCAAGATTCGAACTTAGAATCTTCTGATCCGTAGTCAGACGCGTTATCCATTGCGCCACAATTCGTGTCCGTATGCTAAAAGATGTTAACGTAACTGTATACAGACAGTGCTAAATTCCGTTGACATGGGCAGGTAACTTTTTCAACAATTGCACGAAACATTCCCAAAACCCTTATTTTGAGCTTTTTGTGTGACTTGGCGTTGTTCGTTACGAACCATATATAGATAAGGACAATCTAGGGACGCACACCTTTCAGGGGGGAGAATTTTTCAATTCGTTGCATCCGTTCGAAAGTTTTATTGGTATATATACACACATATGAATAAATAAGCATTTAGAATTTAATAATATTATAGATTTCAGACAAATTTACTTTACCTGGCTGGAAGTGCTCTTTGATAGGTTTTATATTATAATGATACCTATAAATATCGAAAATCGATAATGGAAAAATTCCAATTAAAGAAGGAACAGCTAATTTTGACAAAATTTAACACCCTTATACAGCCTAACATTACATCTGCATTCGAGACGGTTAATCACTTCATAAGCAGAAATTCGAGGCGTATAAAATAAACAGTTGGCTATTTGATAAGACAAGGGTACATGTGAGATGAATATTTCTGTTTAGAGTATAATTAAACCAGAGTACCTGACTTTTAAATTTTAAACTCTAATTCAATCTATTATATAAAAATAATTTAAAAAAATAGGAGTAAATCGCTACATTGCAATGTAGACTACAATGTATTGTGGATTAAAGTCATTGCGGGGAGGCATATGAATCTTCCTAAGGGTCTCCGACTGAAGCAGACAATCGATTTGATTCGAAAATGGGCGATTTTACTTACTGGTTTCGGTGGCAATAAAAGGATTGGAAGTGTGGAACATTCGTTGATCGTCATTTTAATCTCTGGAAAAATCGGGCCTCTCTGCTAGTTACATTTAAATCTCTGCATGTCGATACAGTCGGGAGGGGGGAGAATTTCCAAAGGCAAGTTCTTCGAGTAAAGAAGCTATTAGAATAGAAATTTTTATATCATCGAATGATATCTGTAGTCAAAGGTAAGAATTTGGTATAGGTAAACACCTCCAATCTGCAGTAGAATGGGGACAAAAATGAATGGTCACATTCAATGCTGCCAAGACTAAGCTTGTTTCCTTCAATACTTACTATAAACCTTCTCAAACACTAATTTTTATGGCTTCAGATACATTACCCGAAAGTGCTTCTTTCAAACTACTCGGCTTAACGTTCACAAGGAACAGGAGTTGGAACAGATACATTGAGAGTATTGCCAGGATCACTGCGAGGAAGATGGGTTCTCTCTACCGTGCTAGAAAATACGTACACTTAAAAGTATCTTGTATCTCTACGAGGCATCCATTCGCTCATGTATGGAGTATTGTTGTCACATTTGGGCTGGTGCATCTGCGACTAGTCTCTCGCACCTTGACTAGGTTCAAAAGAGTGTCGCCAACCTGATAGGTCCTAAACTGTCATCTAAGCTTCAACCCTGTCCCATCGACGAAATGTTGCGTCTCTCTACCTGTTTTACAAGTATTTTAATGGTGGATGCTCCGACAAACTACAAGCACTTGTAACCCCTCGACGTAAATACTCCCAACAAACTCGACAAGCAGAAACATCCCCCCTTACACAGTAGAGATCCCCAAATACCAGAAAGCCTTATACTCTAATAGTTTCTTACCCAGAACTGATAGACTTTGGAACTCCCTTCTGGATTCTTGCTCCCCCAACTTTACTGACATGCAGAAGTTCAAATGTAATGTGAACAGACATCTTGCTGTTCAACTCCTTACATAGTATGCCTGCAATTTTGGCCCCAATAGTACATAAAGTGGCACTGTACATCGTTTGGGGTTAAAATGAAATTTAAACAAAAAAAAAACGATTTTCAGGTTGCTTGAGAGAATTTTCATTGAGGAGCACAAGTGCAGTATGTTCCTCAAAGCTTATATTGAAGTACTTTAAAACAAAAACAGATATGTAACACGTAGGTAATGAAACAGAGGCTGGAGCTTGGTAGAGTGTGTGGAAACTATGATACCGCGCTGCATAACTAGAGTCAACAAGTATATTTACTAATCATTATTTTTTGTAGAAATAAAAAGCCTTATTATTTTGCCATCCAAATTACGTCCGTGTTTGTGGTATTAATGACCCACCTATGTACATCAAATTAAACTTAGTTTTTTCTCTAGTCGCGGATCTTAATACTGTGTATGCTTAGGTTCGTATCTTGGGAACATGCAACGTGATTGGATTTAGATGTATAACAAGGCGATTATTTAATATCTCTCAGTTATAGAAAATTGTTATCTGTCTGTGAAGCCGAACCTATAATAGTCTACGTTTCTGAATTTTTTTTTTTTAGATAAGTATTGCTTATTCGTATTATTTGGATTCATCGGACTACTGTTCTCATCTTGAGTGTCATTTTACCAACGTTTCGGTCGATGTGACCTCTGACTATCTTCAGGTGTACCTTGTTGAACTCTGGAATGTTTCTGTCAAACTCGGGAATTTGGAAATTCGTATTATTTGGATTCATTGAACAACTGTTTTCATCTTGAGTGTCATTTTTACAACGTTTCATTCCCGAATTCGAAAAGATACACCTGAAGAAGGTCGAAGGTTATATAGACCATAACGTTGTGAAAATGACACTGAAGATGAGAACAGTAGTTCGATGAATCCAAATAATACAACTATACTATTCTGGTAAGGCACAATCCAAGTCAATATTTCATACTATTGTACTATCTGTCAGGGTTCAATAGATAATCTTTTGTCGTGAGATTATTCTCTCGGGCATCATCTCGTTCTTTTGTTTGATACAGTTCTGCGATACATTACTTCTTCCTTTGGTTATTTTTCGCTATTCACTGTTCATTAGAAAACTCAACACTTACGCATATAAGCAAAACTATGCGACTAGTGTATATAATGTAATCCTATTTTTCTTGGATCACTACATTATATTATCTTATTATCAAGTGCTTCAATTTCTTATAGCAGACTATTCTTTAGCTCGTATGCATTTTTTTTTACTGTTCTAATAGAAATAGTCAGTGTATCCGTGCCCTTCTTTTTTTTCTTTTTTTTTTTTTTTTTTTTTTTTTTTTGGTAGTGGGGGGAATAGTTTACAGTTGAAAGAAAGGTGTCCAGATATGAAATACAGCCTTTAAGCTGATCACTGGACGGAGAATATATTAATATTCTTAATTGTTCCTGCCATTTGGATGATTTTACATTTTTTCACAGCGTTTAAGTTAATGTAACCTCCAACATTTTTCAAGTGTATCGTATCAAATTCAGGAAAATCTCACGGAATTTAGCACGAAACATTTTATTTAATCCACAAAGGTTGAATGTTCTTGTACTCTCAGCAATGACTGGGCAAAAAGACCGAGTAATTTTCAGTTGCATCTTGATAATCGCGCGCACTCAGGTAGGAAGCTTTAATCTCTAAAGGAGTTATATACAACTGGATTTTACCAACTACATTTTTGCTTGCAAAGAATTTTAGTATAATCTACCGTTGGGTCAGTATATGTTATAGCTAGCAATGAAATAGTGAGCATACAGAATTAATGTATAACCGCGCAAAAATTGAATGCATGCGCGCGAAAACAAACATTGCGACCAGTGAAAACAATACGGAATTTCTTGCGCGCGTGCATTCAATTTTTTTTACGCACGCTAAAAAATTGAATGCACACGCGCACGAAAATGAACGTGACCACCAGACGGAATACATTGGATAATAAAGGTATTAACATCGTTGCTCTAAGATTAAATGCTCGTACTACCAGATCAGGCTGCCTATTGGCTTCCTGAGACGAAATACACCTACATCGATTTCTGTTTTTGTTTTCTATTCTCTTTTGTAAAACTTAATTATGTTCTACAAAACAAAATAAAAACAACAGCCCCCTCCCCTTCCCCCCTCCTTTTTTCCTTCCCTACTTCCCGATTGACCCTGTCGGCAGCCCCCCTGCAGAGGGTAAAAGTCCCTCAACGGGGCTACCTATTGGCCGTGGGTGGCAATCCGTGATGCCTAGGAAAAGGATCCTGGTGGCTGAGCAACCGATGCCTAGGGAAAATAAAGGTACCTGTAGCAACACTCTACTTTGGCCTTGTACTAGGCTAGACGGGCGGTTGGAGAGGCCCGATCCAACCAATCGGCTAGTCATGTCAAGCCCTAACACTTACACTGAAAACGTCAATTATAACATCTAAAAAAAAATAAAATAAAATAAAAAAAACTTAATCCAAAGATAATACATTTCATTACTACAAACATAGACAAACCAGGTAAGTGTTGGAAGGCCAATGAATTGATGAGACAAAAACCACACAACTGCTCCCTAACTAACGTTTCTATCAAACTGGGAAAGAAGAAACAAAAGGAGGAAACAGGAAATGATGGAACAAACTCAATTAATTGAGTATATCTCTTTTGTAACCCTGGGATGAAAGGGCAAATGGGTTTCCCCCCTAACATCTCCCAATTTCGGGCTCTGAGGAGGGTGGGGAGCAAGAGAGATGAAAATCTAAAACTTCTATGGATATAATAAATCCAAACAAAAAACCCAGAAATCAAAAAAATACTACAAAATCGAAAAGAACCCACTCTGACGTAACCAGCTCAGACAGTGAACAAGAATATAACTATGAAATAATTGATAAAGAAAAATATCCAAGATTCATAGTAATCGAAACCTTAGATCGCTGATCTTTTTTCCTTCTATCTCCATTCTTAATTGAAAAAATTCTGTCTCAAAACAGCAACCCAAAAACAGCAAAAAAAATGAAAAATGGCAATCTACTTGTCACCGTCGACAACTATAAAGACGCAAAAAACGTTTTAGAGATGGAGAAATTCCATATCTATAAATGCAAAAGTTATGCTCATGAAAGACTAAACACATCAAAAGGTGTTATAAAAAGCCATGAATTAACCTTGGCTACAGCAGAAGAAATAGAAAATGCCCTAAGAAACAGGGGGTAATCGATCACGTCCGAATAAACATAAAAAGGAATGGTAAAACCATACCTACAAAAACCTACATACTAACTTTCAATACACCAAAAATTCCCAAAGAAATAAAAATCGGATACACAATAGAAAAAGTAGAACAATATATACCAGCCCCTCTGAGATGTTATAAGTGTCATAAATATGGGCATAGCAGAGAAGCATGCAAAGGACAGAAAGTATGTGGAAAATGTGGCTTAAAATAACCTAACCATAATGAAAGTGAATGCCCAAACGAAACGAAACGAAATGCCCAAATTGCCAAGAAAGACACCCAGCATACTCTAAAATATGCAAAATCTACACAAAAGAAAAAGAAATAGCTGAAATAAAATACAAACAAAACGTGCCCTTTCCTGAAGCAAGGAAAATAGCAAGCTCTCGAGAAAAAATAAACACTTACGCAGATATTACAAAAACTTCAAACAAAAAACAAACCCAAAACCAAGACCTACTTAAACTAATCTCCGAACTCAAAAATCTAATTGAAACTTTAAAAACTAACCAAAACGAAAAAAAGAAACAAATACCAGTATCTTCGAAAACTCAGCCAAATGATCTAAAACAAGTCCCAAAGAGTAAAAAAGAACCCGAACAGCAAAAACCACAAATAAACCGTGAAAGATCCAAATCACGTACAAGGACAAAAGCAGAAGATAAAAACACAATATCTGGAAAGATGTAAACAGAACGGGAAAACAAAAATCCTCTTTCAAAAAAACAAAGCAAACAAAAAAACAGAGACAATATTAATCGAAAATGAAAACAAATTTGAATTGATTGAAATCGAGAGTCACAGGAAAAAATCTAGCTCCAAAAACAGAACTGACCAGGAAGAGAAAATGGAGACTGAGGAACCAAGCAGTTCAAGTAAACACAAAACAAAAACCACTCAAAACACAACAAATCTATAGAATAATAGATATAAAAACCTAAACAAAACCAAACAGAAAAAAAAGGAAAAAAAAATAAATAAACGAACTTACCTATGGAAATGAATAAAAACATCATACAGTGGAACTGCAGAGGCATAAAACCAAACTACGAAGAAATCAAACATATAATACCACAATATCACCCCAGCATAATCGGCCTACAGGAAACTCTTCTAAAAGAAACAGACACCATCAACTTCAAAGGATACCACATCTACAATACAACAAACAGATCACAAGCTGATAATAGACCCACAGGTGACACTTCAATTATAATAAAAAAACAGATACCACATATAAAATTACAACTCCAAACAAACCTACAAACAATAGTAATTAAAGTTACACTTCACCGACCAATAACTATTTGTTCAATATACATTCCACCTAAACATAAACTAAACAAAACGAAATTGAAGATCTCATAACACAACTCCCCATACCTTTTATATTAATGGGGGACTTCAACGCCCATAACAAAATGTGGGGAAGTGAGAATATTAACCAAAATGGGAAAACCATTGAATCATTACTGGAATCACCCAAAGTAACTATATTTAACGACAAAACACACACATACCTTCACCCAGGCACAGGAACGACATCAGCTATCGACCTAACACTATGCTCCCCCACAATATTTATGGAATTCCAATGGGAGGTACATAACGACCAGTGCGGCAGCGATCACTTCCCAATTTTTCTCAAAACCCAAGAACCTACAACAGAAGAATCAAAACCAAGATGGCGAATTTATAAAGCTAACTGGACTGAATTTAGCAAACTTTGCACAACTCTAATTAATCAAGAAATAGTTAACAAACCAGATCCTATGTTAGCTTTCACCAATACACTAAACGAAATAGCAATCAAGACAATCCCAATATCTTCCACCAAACCACACTCAAAATCAACGCCATCGTTCACAATAGAATATAAGCAAGCAATAACCAACAGAAAAAAAGGCTAAAATGCTTCAAACAACATCCTACAAAACCGAACCTTCAAAAATACCTACAAGCACGAGCTAAAGCACGCTATATTATAAAAAAATAGCAAAAAAGAAACCTGGCAAAACTATATTTCCAAATTGAACAACAACACGCCATCAAAAAAAAACATGGGAAATAATAAGAAAAATAACTGGAAAAAAACTTGGAACACCAATAAATAATATAAGTACACCAAATGGTAGACAAACTATAGACAAAAAAGAAATAGCAAACATAATCGCAAATGAATTCAGCCAAAACTCATCATCCAAGCACTACTCCCCCAAATTCCAAAAATACAAAAACAACGCAGAAAAAGAAAAACTCAATTTCACATCCAATAACAAAGAATACTATAACACCTCTTTCACTATAACAGAACTAAAAAATGCAATTCATAAAAGTAAAGATACAGCTACCGGTCCAGACGACATCCACTACCAATTTCTAAAACACATGCTAGACACATCTCTCAACATTCTCTAACAGATAATTAACAAAATATGGTGGACTAACAATTTTCCAAAACACTGGCTTGACTCCAATATCATCCCAATCCCTAAAGAAGGAAAAGATCACTCCAACCCTACCAATTATCGTCCTATCGCCTTAACAAGATGCATATGCAAAACAACAGAAAGGATGGTCAATACAAGACTAATGTGGCAATTAGAAAAATATAACCTCATTTCTACACACCAAAGCGGATTTAGACAAAATCAAGGTACTAATGACCAACTTATTCGGCTAGAAACATACATTCGTAACGGTCTAATAAGAAACCACCACGTGGTCTCAATCTTTTTTGATATCGAAAAGGCGTATGACACCACGTGGAGATATGGAATCTTGAAAGATATTCATAATATGGGAATCAGAGGAAACCTAGCAAAATTTATCCAAGAATTCTTATCCCACAGAACATTTAAAGTATGCTTAGGAAATACAACATCAGATCAACACACACAAGAAACAGGGGTACCACAGGGTAGCCTACTATCTGCCACCCTTTTTCTAATTAAAATCAACGGTATAATCGAAAATGTTAACATGGGGTTCGAAAAAACACTATTTGTTGACGACTTTTCAATAACTTGCTCATCACCAAATATGCCAACTATTGAAAGGCAAATGCAACATTGCCTTAACAAAATAGACCTTTGGGTTAACCAAAATGGATTTAAAATGTCCAAAAGCAAAACCACATGTATCCACTTTTGTAGGAAACGAAAATACCACCTTGACCCACAGCTCAAACTAGATGGACAACTAATACCAGTAGTACAACACACCAAATTTCTATGGATCATTTTAGACAACAAACTAAACTTCAAGGAGCACATTAACAAATTAAAACAAAAATGCTTAAAAGCAATAAATATCTTAAAAATAGTATCAAAACTAGATTGGGGAGCAGATCAAGCTACAATGCTCAAAATATATCGCTCACATATCAGATCCAAACTGGATTATGGTTGTGTCATATAGAGCTCTACTTACAAATCCTACAAAAACAAACTACTAACAATACAGAATCAAAGTTTAAGACTTAGCCTGGGAGCCTACCGAACTTCTCCAATGGACAGCCTTGACGTAGAAGCCCAAGAACTACCCCTGCACTTAAGATGGAAAAAACTAGCGTTACAATACGCAACAAAACTACAAACCAACCCCGAAAACCCAACATACAAAACTACCTTCAACTTACAATGTACAAACTCTTATTCAAGGAAACCAAAAAGTATACCCTCCTTTGGACACAGAATTAAAGAAATAATACATCAAATCAATGAAAACCCCGACAATATAATTACTCAGAAAACAAACGACAGACCCCCATGGACATTACACAAACCAGAAACCGACATAACACTTACTACTTACAAGAAAAACATTACAAATAATATAACAAACAGAAGCAACTTTGGAGAACTAAGAGAAAAATATGCAGAATACATAGAAATATACACCGATGGGTCTAAAACTATAAACGGAACAAGCGCAGCATGCACAGATGGACAAAATCAATATCAAATAAGACTGCCCAACGAGGCTTCAATATATACAGCCGAACTGCAGGCCACCAAAATAGCTCTGAAACACATCAAAGACATCAACGAACAAAAAGCCATAATATATACGGACTTGCTATCCTGTATCATGGCCCTTGAAGTAAAATCTAAACACCCTTTTATCACAGAAATTATACAAGAATACAATGAAATAACCGAAAAAAACAATTAAAAAAATTATAATAGCCTGGATACCAAGTCATGTCGGCATGCCAGGAAATGAAAAAGCAGACAAACTGGCTAAAGAAGCCACAAATCACCAAATGGAAAAAATTAAAATACCACACACAGACCTAAAAAAAAAATCAACGAATATATAGAAAACATGTGGCAAGAGGAATGGAACAAATGCACTGCAAACAAATTGCATGAACATCAACCAATAATTAAAAACGAAAAACAAAAAATTTTTAAAGGAAGAAGAGAAGAAATTGTACTAAACCGAATAAAAATCGGACATACAAAATTAACTCATTCCTACCTAATCAAAGCGGAGGAAACACCAAATTGCACACTCTGCAACCAACAACTAACAATTAAACATCTACTGACAGAATGTAGAAAGCACAAACACACTCGGAAGAAATATTTTAAAACAACAAACATTAGAAAAGTATTCCAAGAAGTGGAACCCCAACAAATCATAAACTATTTAAAAGAAACAAACGTATTCAAACTCCTATAAAGTAAACAAGTAAAACTCAGTTTAGAAAAACAAATCTCTTACAACTAAAACAATTTTTCAGAAAACCTAAAACATCTTGCTTCAAAAGATAAACTTTTTCAAGAAACTTAAAAAAGTTTTACAAGAAACTGAAAATCTATTATATCAACAACACTTTTTTGGCATTAAATGACTCTTAGAGGTTGAAATGCCGTTAAACAAATACACTCACTCACTCACTCTAAGATTAAATGAAAACATTTGATATAGGAGTGTAATTCGTTGAAAAAAAGATGAAAAGAAAGAAATACAAGAAGGATGTGTACATTTTACAGGTCCATCCTAGTTTTTCTTTTTTTTTTCTCTGTGTGTTAATAGCCTTAAAAGTGTCAGGAAATAATTTATTTGTGAAGTAATATTTAACGATGAAATCTTTTCCAAGCAAATCTTTAGAAAAATGAAATATTCCCCCACAAATACACGTCTTTTTGAAGTGTTTCTACGCATTTAAAACAAGTTAGAAATTCATGATCCCCCCCGTACCCTCTTTTTGCCCCTTTCCGCCACTAAACTTTATAAAAATTGCTAACGATTACCTGTCTCGTTTACCGCTACGTGGGTGTACATTTTACGTAAAATGTGTACCAGAAAGTGATCACCATCTCTAAAACGTTAAATTTTTATTATTTAAAAAAGATTTATTTCATATTATCTTTAAAGGTCGATGAAACGTATTAGCATAAAAAGGGTAGATTTTGATTTTTTTTTCTAGTGGTTAAACTACGCTAAGTGGGCCGTAAAAAAACAAATATTTTATGTAAATTGATTAAGGAGTTGTTTTTGTTTGTTTTTTTTTTTTGTTTTGTTTTTTGTAGCGTATTTGTTTTATTTTTTTTTTTTGTTTGTTTGTTTGAAACCAATTCCAACGTGCAAGTAAAATACAATCAAAATAATAAGTTAAAACATTTGGGAAGCTAAAACCTTACATGTTTTTATTATTGTTTTTGTTATCTTCGGTTTTATATAGGTGTGTTGATATTAGAATTCTTCATGTTAGGACTGTGGGAAAATAAAATATTTAAATCTATTTAAAAAATAAATTAATTAAAAAAAGATGATCCCCGTAAATTGTCGATTTTTAAAAATGCTTTTATGATTTAGTTTTCATTTATTTACACATGCGCATCGTAAAACGGAACTGGAAGGACGGTTTTAACGCCCAAGTAAGATGATTTGAATTTTATAATATAATAAATTTTGGAAGTTCGTTTTGGGATGTGCAATCTTACTACTTGTTAATTAACACGATTATTATTTATAACTGTTAATACTTATCACTGTAGAGTACTATGTATGAACACGTGTGTGTGTGTGTGTGTGTGTGTTCCTAATGTGTTGTTGCGACAAGCGCGTAAAGTAAATCGGTGGGTATCTAGGATCTCTGTAAAATAAATTGGCCACAAGCTTATTGTAAAATCTTTAAATAAAAATACTATATTTTAAACTGCAGTTTTGTATGCCTGATTATTTTTTAGACAGTTGCCGAGATAAGTATGTATGTGATCCTTAAAGAACATTTTTACGTTGAACGTGTGTTTGCATAATGAATTCCCCAGTAATTCTCGGCGTCATCTGGATCTGAATCTAGGATTGTTGTGGATTTTCAAACACATCAAGATGCGGAATTTTTCAACAATCATGGGAGATCTAGAAAATCGTGACGAGACTATTAGTCGTTTTTTGTGAATCCGGTTTACTTCACATAATATTATAAATAACTAGATGACCCGTCTCTTGGCGTTGCCCGATAAATTTAATTAACTCAGGAAAGTAAATGTCATAACGGTTCTTCTGCAAGTAAACTGCTATAGGGGAAATTAACACGCAAATTTGTATGTTTAATTTAAAAGTTATAATTTATATAAACAAAGATTTATATTAAAATTTGTCCCGATCGTTTTTTAGGGAATAACTCTTCAATCCGTGGACTTTTGACTCTGAGGAATGTTTAGCATTTGTTCCGATACTAGTCTGCGTTTGTTGTCCTCAGAGATATCCTAGACTAACTTTAATTTTTTAAAATCAATTGTTACTGTCTCATCTGCATGAAATAGATGTTCCCACGTTAAAACAAGACCTTGTTCCTAAATCTACCTTCGTAAAAAGACAATAAGTAGGAATTCTTCAGGATAACAAAAGTTTATTTCCGTAATGAGGTTAGGTGCTGCAGCCCTCCATAGCAATCGACATTATAATTTCTTCCGATGGCTTTAAATATATCATGAATTCTTTGCATAAGAAATTCTTATCTACGTACAGAAATTGTGACAAATCCAAAAACTAGCAATATACTGTGGTTGCCCATAGTCGAGGGCGACCAGTTGGTATCGTTTTCATTGGCTATTATATAGATGTAAAAGAGAGCATCCTGTTTTTCCTAAAATTACTTTAATTACCTTTGATCCTCATTTTATGAAGTTAAGTGTTTAATAAGAAAACATTAAGTAACTTTTTTAGTTATTAGTATAACTCGATCGAGGATTGAACTCCGGGCTCCCAGCAAACTTTCCTACGATTAGCCGAAACGGTCTTTACATTTACAAAAATTTACAAAGCGATTAACTTCGTTTTCTTTTTGTTTTGTTTTTTTTTTTTCCAAGGCATTACCGGAAATGTCAGCATCGACGACAATGGTGACAGAAATGCGGATTATTCTCTTCTGGATATGACCGATCCGAAGGAAGGAATTTACGAGGTAAGTATATCATCATTAATTCTTATAGGAAAACGATATACATAATGGCTCTGTTGAAAATAGAACATTATAAAAATTCCAAATATATCGATAAAAAATGATTAATTTTCATCGATAAGATCAAAATAATGTGAGATGACGAATGCAATTTCTAGTTGAAAGGTGTTTGTCTCTAAGCAGAAATTGAGTACACATATTTATTTTGTCTGCCGCCTTGCGCGCTCACGTTTATGCAATCAACATATTCATTGTGAATGTCTGTTTTGTTCGTGAGCAAGTGTGTGTATGAAAAGTGTGCTTGTGTGTTTTTAAGCGATGTCTACTGTCGCTGCGCTTAATAATGTCTGTGATTGTTTTACGTATTACTTGCCTCGGCTGGATTGTTTCATACGCAGGTTGCATCTTGAGAATTTCGTTTTAAATAGCTACAATTGCGACGTTATAACATCTGTTTTCTCGTGATAAGGATTTCTTTTATTAACTTATGTTGTGCGTTTTTTTGTTTTTTTTTGTTTTTTGCTCACAAAATTTAGCTTGAATAAAAAAAAAACAGGAAAAAAAAGAAAATCAGTGTTTAAGGTTCTATAGTATAAAAATAAATAATAACTTTTGCATAGTAATTAGTTGAAAGTAAATTATGATTTGATCTTGTGTCAAATCGAGAGTTAGCACAGGAAAATCACAATATATTGAATACTAGTCGTTTGAAATGCATTATGTAAATCTATTCACATCATATTCTTTTACACAGTAAATATTATTCTGTTAACAAGATAAGAGATATTGTCTAATAATATGTATTTACAATTTAGTAATATATTTTGATGACGATAGATTGGCGAATGTCGACACTCTCAGTATACAGACCTTCATATTTCAACAGAGCTTAACGTCGTTGATCTAATGAAATTTATTTCTTAACGTGACTGCCGTAATATCTCGAAACTTAACTAAATGTTTTATGCGACAACATCAACTACACAGAGAAGAGAATTGTGTTATATTGCTGGGGGTACCAACATGATGTATATGTTGTATATACTCTGAATGGCCTTACTGCATGTTTATGTAACGAAGGGTTCATCTTGGCAACCAAAAAGGTGATGTTGTATAACGGAATCCCAACATGCATCCAGATATTTGTATTTGTGAGTGGGGGGGGTCAATATTTAAACCCCAAGTTATATTGTTGCTTGAGAGGTGTATATACTCGTTTGAATCATGCAATCGTGACCTAGCTGAATGTATGTTAAGTTGTTGAGTGGACAGGTTGAAATACAAAGACAATTCACAGTCCCTTAATTTGGGACTAAGCTTTTTTTATGTTTGACGGTTCATTTCCTGGATCCTCCAGACGGCTGCAACAAAGCAGTATTCCCTCGGAACAGAAACCACAACTAACTGGTTACAAAATCTATACATTTCTCCTTTTGTTCCAGTCCAGTTGAGTCCCATATTTTCGAAGGCTTGCGAACGCTTTCTTCCTACCCTATCTCTTCGGTTGTGCACGCTTCCCGCACGTCCAACCGTTTCCAATCTCAGATGCTAACTCAAATCTCGGATCTAACTAACTCGAAAACCCTGATCAATTAACTCTTACGTCATACGCTAAAATACACGTATGATAAACTTATTAACTGTCAGGTCTAATCTAATGTTTATTCTATTCTTTCAGATAAAATTCACAACTATAAGTATAATTCTACTTTTAATAATTTTTGAAAGAATGTTTACACTTGTTAAAATTCCTATCGAACTAAATTATCCAAGCATAATTCTTAACATAATAAATTATATTTTTGGTGAAATCTTGACAATCGATCTATTGAGCTCAGTTATCTATACAATAGTACTATTAATTTTAACCATAAAAAGTAAACCTAAAACAGGTACAAAACTAGTGTTTAAATTTTACTTTTCCTATGACGTATATTCTTCTAGTGCACATAAACACACACACACACACACATATATCTTTTGTTTACTATGCAAACATTATTAGTTATCTATGCGCATATGTGGAGGGCTCATCTGAATGTGTGTATGTGTTACTAAATATCTATGGTGGCTCTGCACTATCTGAACCCTATGTTACGTTGTTGCTCGTGAGGTGTGTATACTCGTTTGAATCGTGCAATCGTTGCCTAGCATTATGCCTGTATTATGTTATTGAGTGGACAGGTTGTAATACAAAGACAATTTACAGTACCTTAATTTGGGACTAACCTTTTAATGTTTGATGGTTCATTTCCTGGATCCTCCAGACGGCTGCAAAAAAGAAGCATTCCCACGGAACAGAAACTGACTCCCAAAATAACCCCAGTCTATTATGTCACACACTAAATCATACGTATCCTTAACTCACCAACTGTCGGTTCTAACCTAATATTTATTTTATTTCTTTCAGCTGAAGATTCACAACTAAAAACAATTCAAATTTAATAGTTTCTGAAAGAATGTTGACACGTATTTAATTTCCTGTCTATCTAAATTATCAAAACATAATTCTTCATATAATAAATTGAATTTTTTATGAAATCTTGAAAATCGATGTGTAGAGCTCAGAATGCTCAATTCAACAATACCAGTATAGCTAACTCTAAAACAAAGTTCATATTTATCAATGCCTTTAGTTGGCAAGTCTATTGATTCCTTATTTGTTTATTCATTTTGTATAAATCAGCTGATTCTCTTGATGGCATTAGTTTTCGCTAATACATTTCTAGTAAGGATTCTTCCTAAAAACATGGTCCTGGATATGACCTTAAAATATATCCGATGGTGAGGTCCCAGCTTACGGGATTTGGGGAGTGTGAAGCCACCCTTTAATTGGCATTGCTCCCAGGTCCACTCTGACCCGGAGTTAGGGTCCCAACTATAGGTTAACTGAAAACCGACTAAGAACGTTTTATCTGGGCTGACGTTATTCGCCTGATAGTCAAGGACCCGAACCTTGGATTAACCACTAAGGAGGCTGTCCTAACAGCAGGTGCAAAGTACTGGGGCTGCTGTATTGCCATTTGGTGAATGGATTCTGGACCATGCAGTAGCTTCTGGTGGGGCCTCTCGATGCCATATTAGTGGATAATTGTTACGGCTTTACCTTATCATGAGCTACAAAAAAAAATTCTTCGTTTCTTTTTCTCTCTTAGTTTCCCTCTCTGTCCTGCTCTAAGTAAATCTGACGACCTAGTCCACAAATTCCAAAATTTCATCATGACAAGTTTCAAGAAAAAATATACGATTAAACCCGGTTCTCCAACTTCCAACGTATACCCCTACTACCATGTCTCCTTCTCCAACATCAGGGGTCTACGTTCTAACCTTCCAGAGATTGAAGCCCAATTACAGGAGACTAAACCAGACCTTTTATTTTTAATCGGAACTGGCATTGGACAGGCTATTTCCCTAGAAGAGTTCGCAATTAAAGGATACTCTAACTTAACTTCTAAATCTGACCCCCAAGATCGCCATGGGCATGGAATATGTGCTGATATTAAAGATGGCTTTCCATGTGGTAGGGACATCTCCAGGGAAGATCCTAACTTACTCTATATGTGCTTCCGGTTGCTTTAGCTCCCACTACTGCATTTATATTTACTCTTTATCTCCCCCACAACAGCGGAGTTACTATCTTTAAAAGCATATCTGAGAAAATTGACCACGTCCTATCTGCTTATCCCTCAACTAACATTCACGTATGTGGAGACTTCAATGTTCACAACGTCGAATGGTTGACCTACTCAAATAATGACGGCCAGTATGCGAGCCTACTAGACCGTTTTCTTACAACTTGCCCTGAACTATTTTCAGTTTCTGTTCTGTCTCCTCTTGGATCTTCCGACCACTCTGTTGTATCAATTAAGATAAAAATGAAATATAATAAGTCCTCAGATGTACCTCTCCATCGTACAGTACATCGATACACTAAGGCTGACTGGGATAGCTTCCGTACATTTATATCGGATCTACCTCTGCGTTCCATGTTTAAAAAGGATGTGTCCTCTATAGTATCAGACCTGACGGAATGGGTAATTGTAGGTATAGACCGTTTCATACTCTCGAAAAAGTTCCAGCAAAAACCTAACAGCCAGCCATGGTTCTCTCCAGAATGTACTGCTGCCATTGCGCACAGAAATCACTTTTTCCACTGCTTCCAACGTAATAGATGTATGGAAACTATAGTCGCTTTCAGGACTGCCAGCAACCATTGTAAGAAAGTAATAAAGAACGCAAGAGAGTTGTATGCTCAATCCGTCAAGTCCAAAGTAGCTGAGCAGCGGCTTGGTTCCTACCAGTTTTGGCAACTAGCAAACATAATCCTTAGCAGAAGCGTATGCTCTATCCCAACTATCATCAATGGACCTGAGGTAATCTCGTCAGCATCAGACAAAGACAAACTCTTTGCCAAGAACTTTGCAGCTAATTCTACCCTTTGCGACCAAGGCCGCCAACCCCCAGTATTTCCTCGTGTATCAGAAAACGCGCTATGTGACATACGTATATCTGTACGTGATGTTGTCAAGCTAATCAAAAACCTTGATTCCAGTAAAGCAACTGGCCCTGACGGTATTCCAATTATAGTACTAAAAAAACTTCAACCTGAACTAGCGCCCATACTTACAAAACTGTTTAAACGTTGTCTTAAGGAGAATTGCTTCCCATCACCCTGGAAAATTTCATCAGTATGTCCTGTATTTAAGAATTCAGGTGATCGCTCATCCCCCTCTCAGTACAGGCCAATAAGCCTCCTGTACGTCATGAGTAAGTTGCTGGAATCTGTGTTAAATACAGAAGTAATCAACCATCTCAACAAAAATAACGTTCTTGGTGACACTCAATATGGTTTCCGTTCTGCTAGATCTACAGCAGATGTGCTTCCAGTTATATCTCATGGGATTAGCAAATCTCTCGACGGAGGCAATCTTTCTAGGGCAATTGCTCTTGACATATCTAAGGCCTTTGATAGGGTATGGCATAAAGGTTTACTTCAGAAGATCTCTAGCTACGGTATAGCTGGAAATGTCTTCTCAATTATTAAATCATTTCTTTCTGATAGGTTCATAAGAGTAGGGGTTGAAGGGCAAAAATCGGAAGCTCACAGTATTAATGCTGGTGTCTCTCAGGGGTCCATCCTGGGCCCAACTCTTATCCTGATCTACATTAATGATCTTCCAAATCACATCCTTACATCATTTCTAGACATTTATGCTGACGACACTACCATTTATGGTAGCACATCTAAGACAGTAAACGATCAAGTTCTCTCCGATTCTCTCTCCTCTGATCTTGAGCACGTAGTACGATGGGGAAAGGAGTGGCTGGTTACTTTTAATGCATCTAAAACCAAGCTTCTCTCTTTCATCAACATTCTGATCCACATCTGGCATCAATTGAAATTAATGGCTCTTGTCTTCAGGAGGCCTCAAGTTTTGCCAAGCTTCTGGGCTTGACCATTACTCCTGATTTTAAATGGAACACGTACATCAAATCTGTTGCCAAGGCCGCTGGAAAAATGGTGGGATCTTTCTATCGATCCGGTAGATATCTCACTGCTGATGCAATTCTTTATCTATATAAGAGACAGGTACGTCCAAGGATGGAATACTGTTGCCACATCTGGGCAGGAGCTGCTAGAAAGGACTTGTCCTGCCTTGATAGCGTTCAAAATAGACTTCGTAGCCTCGTAGGAGATGTCCTTTTTTCTTCGCTGCAACCTCTATCTCACAGAAAAGATGTTGCGAGTTTGTCTCTGATGTATCGTTATTTTCATGGAAAGTGTTCGACTGAGCTAACTTTCACAAGAAACAATCGTCTAGCTTAAAACACTATCAATAATTCCCCCCACTCTTTATCTGTGCCTAAACCTAAACGTAGATTCCATGAACAAAGCTTCTTTCTTAGAACTGCACGCCTGTGGAATTGTCTTCCATTTTCCTGCTTTCCGGCTGACTACAATATGGTTGTGTTCAAGTCTAACGTAAATAAGTTCTTGATGAGCCGTTCCATATAAGTTATCAAATGTTACGAATTTTCACTACTAATGATTACTATATTGTCCAATTTCTACTGTACACTCTTTAACCCTTATCCTTGAGTGGCCTCTTGGCCTTGATAATGTGGTGATGCCTGTGTAATAAAAAACAAAAAAAAACATAAGTTTTTTACAGGAGGAACCATGTAAATGAAATGGATTCGAACTTGGAACACTCATGTTGTCAAAGTGTGTCATGAACCACTTAGCTACGGTCAGCTCCTAAGATTCCTTACTGAGGTGGTATTTCGCCAAACTTACGTTACCGTCCGTATGGAAAAAAAAGCATATATTTGATAGATAAACATTTTTTTCTGAAGTAAATTCCCTATTTTGTCAAATCAATTAAGATTTCCAAGAATATATATATATATAAGAAGAATCCCGAAAGGATGAAACACTAGTGTCTGTAGGTATTTAATTATTATAGTAAAAAAAATAATTATGACAGCCCCTTTAAGAAATACGTTTCTTATAGTTGAGCACTTTCTGTTGAATAAAAGTCGGTCAATTTAGCTCTTATGCGTAGATCGTCGTATAACGACTTGATCACTGTCTGTCTGACGTAATGAACATTTAAATTTAAAATGTTTAAAATTCAACGCTATTTCACACGATTAATGGTAGCCGAATGGATACGGTCTCCGCTAATCGAGCCAGAGATGTCTCGTGTCGCGGGGTTCGAATCGTTCGACTGGTAGTAATTGTGACACCCTGCACTGAAGAATCCCGAAAGGATGAAACACTAGTGTCTGTAGGTATTTAATTATTATAGTAAAAAAAATAATTATGACAGCCCCTTTAAGAAATACGTTTCTTATAGTTGAGCACTTTCTGTTGAATAAAAGTCGGTCAATTTAGCTCTTATGCGTAGATCGTCGTATAACGACTTGATCACTGTCTGTCTGACGTAATGAACATTTAAATTTAAAATGTTTAAAATTCAACGCTATTTCACACGATTAATGGTAGCCGAATGGATACGGTCTCCGCTAATCGAGCCAGAGATGTCTCGTGTCGCGGGGTTCGAATCGTTCGACTGGTAGTAATTGTGACACCCTGCACTGAAGAATCCCGAAAGGATGAAACACTAGTGTCTGTAGGTATTTAATTATTATAGTAAAAAAAATAATTATGACAGCCCCTTTAAGAAATACGTTTCTTATAGTTGAGCACTTTCTGTTGAATAAAAGTCGGTCAATTTAGCTCTTATGCGTAGATCGTCGTATAACGACTTGATCACTGTCTGTCTGACGTAATGAACATTTAAATTTAAAATGTTTAAAATTCAACGCTATTTCACACGATTAATGGTAGCCGAATGGATACGGTCTCCGCTAATCGAGCCAGAGATGTCTCGTGTCGCGGGGTTCGAATCGTTCGACCGGTAGTAATTGTGACACCCTGCACTGAAGAATCCCGAAAGGATGAAACACTAGTGTCTGTAGGTATTTAATTATTATAGTAAAAAAAATAATTATGACAGCCCCTTTAAGAAATACGTTTCTTATAGTTGAGCACTTTCTGTTGAATAAAAGTCGGTCAATTTAGCTCTTATGCGTAGATCGTCGTATAACGACTTGATCACTGTCTGTCTGACGTAATGAACATTTAAATTTAAAATGTTTAAAATTCAACGCTATTTCACACGATTAATGGTAGCCGAATGGATACGGTCTCCGCTAATCGAGCCAGAGATGTCTCGTGTCGCGGGGTTCGAATCGTTCGACTGGTAGTAATTGTGACACCCTGCACTGAAGAATCCCGAAAGGATGAAACACTAGTGTCTGTAGGTATTTAATTATTATAGTAAAAAAAATAATTATATATATATATATATATATATATATATATATATATATATATATATTATGCTCCTTATCTTGGATTGAGCATATTGGGAATTGATATTAGTGTATTAAGCGATGCTCTTTGTGTAAACAAATCGAGCTAGGTATTTGGGCGATATCAAAACATTAATTCACTACCCGCACAGCAGCAGCCGAATGAGGTAATAGTGAAAAGCCTTGATTGTCGTTTGGGCGGTTGGGTTTGGAGACAGTTTCCTGTCTACCCGCCCTGATGAGCTGCGATACAGCGAAGCAGTACTGTACATGGATGACTATTTATAGGCTATCTCGCTCACACACATGCATACATACAGACATACATACACACATATATATATGTATATATATTTTGGCAGCAAGTCGTTATTCAAGCACGTCTGATTGAACACGACAGGGTTATTCTTTTTTTCAATTTTTCTAGATATCTTCCATTCGCTAAGCGTTTTTTTTTTTTGTTTCAGTTGGCATGGTGTATAAAATGGCGCTAAAAGGTTGTTGTTCAGCCATATTCTACTCAAGCGCTTTCTATCAGTGCATTCGATTATCATCAGAAGCGATTGTTGTTATCGTTTAATTTTTCTATTCTTTTAAGGCTTGGTGTATTTATAGTTTGTTTTTTATTGTTTATAAAGGTAGGTGCAGGATGGTTAAGGGCGAATTATCTTTCATTTCGATTTTCTTGTTTAGTAGTTTATTTCTTTAGCGTTCTTTTAGTTACTAAATACTGTTAGTATATTTGCCCCGGTGTTAAATGAGATCCAGTTTTAAAAAAATATATAAATACACCAAGCCTCAAAGGAAACGAAAAAGAAAACAACAACAATCGCTCCTGATGATAGAACAGTCGGAAAAAAAGAATAACTGTGTCGTGTTTAATCAATTCCCTTTAGTGATTCACGTAATTGGTGACTCAACGGCGGGCAGTGATATTTCCCCAAATAAAAAGTGGCAACATCGTTACAAAGAAAACGATGTAATTTATTAAATAAAAATTAAGAATGGTATAATTAAAAATAGATTTTTTTTACAAAGGAGTAACCACTTATCAAGGCACTCGAGGATAATGTTAATGAGTAAACAGTGATGAAGGGAACATGTCGTAGTAATCGCTATTTAAAATTTGGTAAATTGGATTACTTAAGGGGACGGTTCATCAATAATTTGTTTACGTTGGACTTGAAAACTACAAAATTGTAGAAAGCTGGAAGGCAGGCAAACGAAAGAGTTCTACAGGCGTGCAGATCTGAAAAAGAGCTTTGTTCATGTAATCTACATTTAGGTTTAGGCGCATATAACGAGTGGGGGAAATAAGTACCAGTGGTTTCAGTTAGACGAGTGTTTTTCATCAAAGTTTTGTGAAGGGGGGCCATAGATTGGAGCTTAGACGAGAACTTGCCATGAAAATAGCGATAAAGCAGAAACAGGCTCGCAACGTCTGTTGGAAAGAGGTTGCAGGGAAGAGAAAAAGGCATACTCCAATAGGCTACGAAGTCTATTTTTAACTCTGTCAATGCAGGATAAGTATTTCTAGCAGCTCCTGCCCAGATGTCGCAACAGTACTCCATCTTTGGATGTACCTGGTTTTTATATAGATAGAGGAATGCATCAGCAGTGAGATATTTAATGGAGCAGTAGAAGTGTCCTACATTTTCTCCAGAGATATATAAAAACACGCATGGGTACCATGAAAATACTATACCAAATTGTCGAAGCAATCGAACCAGTAGTTATTGAGATTATCGATTGCGACAAACACACATTTTACATTTTTATTTATATGGATTGTTATTAGTAGTAGTATTATAATTATAATTAGTAGTAGTGACAGTATCTTCTTGTTGGTGTTGTCGATAGTAGTGGTGGTAGTCATGATATTTTTCGGGGTTTTGTTTTTCTCATGTAAGTCGTGATCAGTGCAATAACAAATGGTTGTTTGGGGGGAGGATATCAGTTATAAATATTTCCAGATTTCCAACGCTCGCCAACTCTTTCGAATATTGATGCAAATCATTTTTGCATTAATGTAACAACCGCTTACTATTTATTTATCTATGGCAACGACTATTGGTTTCCTCTTAAATTTTAATGGCAATGTCTTCCGTCCATTTCGTTTTCATCCGTCTTATTAATTAATGACCATTATTATTAGTTTTGCTTTCTTTTGGAAATCGTTCAAGACATGGCATGAAGCCACTTGAAGTAAAGAATTAATAATAATAATAATAATAATACTTCAATGTTAAGGATTGATCAACGATAAGTATTGTGTGTATATAGGGTTTGAGCCGGAAAACAATAATTCTTTCCTTTTTGTCAGAAACATCGTTATGGAATCTGAGGCCTTAAGAGCAATACTTTTTGAGCATGTCGAAAGTAAACTTAAGGTTATTATTTTTATTATCTTGATTACAATCAGCATCATATCATGTTAGTTGTCCCGATGTTCTTCTAGAAAATTCTTTTTTCTAAAAAAAAAAAAACACGTTAAGGTTGTCCGCATCCTAAGTGAAAGTGAATCTGGTGGAATGAAATGGACTTGAACTTGGAACATCCAAGTCGCCAGTTTGTGTCGTTAACCACTTGACTACCATTACCTTTCTTCGGTTACAATAACCCAGGGAAATAGAATTTACACGGTTTGAAATCTTCAATAGGAGTTTTTCTAAACAAAAACAAGTAACCTTAATTCAATTTCATCTTCTATATTTTTATAAAGTAATAGGGTTCGTGTGTTTCTGTCTGTGTGTACAGCTCTCCATCATCAACGAAATATAAAGGAGGTAAGAGGGTAGATATCTCCTGGTAGAGAAACATTAGAACCCATTTTAGGATGTTTCTGTTATAGGAGACATAAGAATCATTGCCTAATTTCTTTATATACTAGTCTACAAACCACCCCCATATCGAATGACTTATGCTCATTTGCATATCACATTATATTAAATCTCTTTAACTAATTACCTCGACCTTATTACATATTGGAAATATTTCAACTGTACTTAAATCTATTTAACATTTAATTATTTAATATATTTTCATTTAATTTTATATTCGATTTATTTCACTTTACGTATATTATCAAAACAATTCATTGGCGAGGAAAGCTTTATGTTTTGGGATTGTATTGAAAATGTAATGGAAATTTCAATTTCGTTCCGTTTTAATCTTTTATATTTTACTTGCCAATATAATTGAAAGAATACAATTCAACTATCGTAATTTTATATAAATAAACAAAAACAAATATTTTAAAATAAAACTTTATTAAAAAAGAAATAATTTTATTTTTAAATGAAAAAAATCAATTTAGTAAAATAATTGTATTAAACACCCCCAGCCTTGTCAGCAAACCTGTAAACCTATAAAAGTTAACATTTCGAATGTAAACAGTGATTTTTCGATTTTGTTAGCGCTTGCCGCAATTAAAGACAATTAAAACGGAACTAACTTTATTTCCATTCTATTTTTTAAACAACCCCCAAAACATAACGCTCTCTTCCAGTTATAGCCAATTTTTTTTTTAATTAAATAAAACAGGTCAAAATAAACAGATAAGCGCATTTCCTTTTACATTTTTCTTACAACCATTGTCATTTAACCAACTGCAGGATATCGTTACTTTTGTGGGGTTGTTTTGAAAATGGCACGGAGATTATAATTTCGTTCCAATTTAATCTTTCTGGTCGAGCCTATTTCGAAAGCCTGTCTTATCATAGATTTGAACTACAAATAATTTATTAGATTTTGATTATTACTATCTTAAGACTTAAAGCTTATATTTATTTCATTTTTCTATTTATATATTGAATTAGTTATTTCCAGTCTTATTTAAACTTAGCGCTTTCTTTAAACCGGATGAACCTTTTATAAAAATATGAGTTTAACGTAAAGAACACGAACAAGGTTTTATTCAACTGAATTTCTTCCAGTTTACTAACAAAATATATAAATTTAAAAGAGATATAATTAATAAAATAAAAAGGTTATGTAATTTAAAAGAAATACACGTACTCACAAAAGCAGAACTTTTTTTACACATTTTTTTCTTTAAAACCATAACAATGAGACTAACAATTACCTAGATCTTAGTAATTATTTGTTTTAATAGAACTGTTTTAATTGTACTGTTTACTTAGTTAACCTAAGTTGGTATTACATTTATTTTACATTTACTTTTTTTTTTATTATTACTTTTAGACTGTGACGTTTACACCCGGAAGTAATGAGTCACACGTAGGTCGCTTTTATTCATTCCTTTTGGTCAAGATCAAAGTGTAGTATCTGTTCTTCAGATGCTGCACTTCATTTTCTTGTTCTCTTTCGGTGGAGGAGAAATCCTTCACGACTGAGACAATTTTTATTTTTGTACCTTTTCTCCACGTTAAAAAACGACCCTGGTGTCTAACTCTGTACCGTGGGGAGGCATATTACATAGGTACAATATAATTGTTTATAATTGTACTATTCAGAAATATTATTTATAGTTCGTCCATTTCAGTTAGTATACATTTCCTTTACGCTTAATTAATTTACAATCATTAATATCGTTAAACAATTCCGTTTAAAACCGAAATTATGCCACCCAAACGAAGTAGAAACGAAAGTGAGGAAGAAAGAATGGAAAGATTGGAAGCTAATAGACTAAGAGTTGCTGCAATTCGCTCCAATGAAAACAATTCAGATAGAGAAAGACGTCTAGAACTTAACAGGATACGTCAAAGAGAAAGGAGAGCAAGACTGTCAGATTTGGAAAGAGAAACCCAACGTGAAGCTGACAGAACTAGACATGCTGTAAGGCGGTTAAATTCATCACAAGATGAAATTCAAGAAAGGCAAAGATATGCACTGGAAAGAGAAGCAATATTACGATCGAATGAATTATATGAGGTAAGTAGACGTACACAAGGTCAGTTGAGAGTGGCTCAACGACATCAGAATGAATCGGAAACCCAACGAAGCTTTCGCCTATACCAAGGGCAACAACGAGAGGCTGCATGGAGAGAGAGTATGACTTTGCCCCAGCAATTGACAGAAAACGAGGCAGCTAGACAACGAATGACTGCTTTGAGACACCATGAAATAGAACACTGCAATAGAAAAGGATTGCTCTACAACAAAAATGACTCTCTCACTACAGCTGATATAGGAAAAATGGACAAAGTATGTCAACATTGCTCAGCTGTAAAATTTAAAGGAGAAACCCCTGGTTGTTGTTGTTCTTCTGGCAAAGTTGTGCTTGATAGCTTTCCACCACTGCCTCAGTTGCTTCAAGATTTGCTCTCCGGCAATGGTCCCATCTCTAAAGATTTTCTGCAAAATCTACGCTGTTATAACAATTGTTTTGCAATGACATCATTTGGTCACAAAATTGCGGCAGTACATGGGTGGAATCCTTCTTTTAGAATTCGAGGCCAGGTTTGCCACCAGATTGGGAGTCTTTTACCACCTGAAGATGAAACGGCAAAGTTTATTCAAGTCTACTTCTTGGATAGTCTGGAAGAGGAACTACATAATCGGGGACGTGACAGTAGACTCAATAGAGACATTCTCCAAAGTCTGACTGAATTTTTACATGAGAACAACAGCTTTATTTGTCAGCTGAAAACAACAAAGGAGAGGATTGAAGAAGAACACTTGGTAGAACATAAAGTTGTCATAAGGGAAGACCGAAGGCCGCAAGAAGAGCATCCACGGCGATTCAATGCTCCAACAACAACGTATGAGATTGGAATATTAATGGAGAATGAACCAACAGCTAACCGGGATATTGTCTTGCGTTTTAGAAATGATACATTAAAATGGATCTCCGAACTACATCCCCTCTACGATACTTTAATGTACCCGTTAATGTACCCCTATGGTTCTCCATCTTACAACATCTACATGAAGGCATCCAATGGGCGAAAAGTTACCCAACAGCAATTTTATTCGTACCATTTAATGACTCGGCCTGGAAACTATTTTCTCTGGTACCGAAGGCTATTTCAACAATGGCTGGTGGATGTGTACTGCAAGATTGAAACAGAACGTTTACAGTTCCTGAGGCGTGAGCAACAGACCCTGAGAGCTGACAATTATAGCAACTTGAGAGATTCAATTCTTAGGGAGGATGGGAATCCAGAACAGTTTGGTCAACGAGTTGTACTTCCGGCAACTTATACAGGAGGCCCTCGATACATGTTTGGCATATGTTCGGCGAATGGGCCGAGCCGACCTCTTCATCACGTTCACAACAAATCCAAAGTGGACAGAAATTACAGAAAATTGTCTTCAAGGGCAAGACCCTCAGGATCGTCCAGATATTGTTGCCAGGGTTTTCAGGCAGAAGCTAAAAAAGTTACTTGAATTTATTAAAAAGGGAGGATTTGGCAGGCTGAGGGCTTTCCTGTACAGTATTGAATATCAAAAAAGAGGACTGCCGCATGCACACATACTCACCTGGCAGGCCCCAGAGGACAAACTTCTACCAGAAAAAATGGATCTCTGCATATCTGCAGAGATCCCTGACAAAGAGGAAGATCCTGATCTTCATGCTAAAGTGATGGCACATATGGTGCATGGACCTTGTGGACCATTTAATCCAAATTGTCCATGTATGATTGACAACAAATGTTCCAAAAAATACCCAAAAGAATTTCTTCAGTGTACCGAGCAAGGCCAAGACTCTTACCCTAAGTACAGGCGAAGAAAACCAGAAGATGGAGGCCAGACTGGGACAATAAGGATGAAGAGAAATGGTCGGTATGTTAATCAAGAAATAACAAACCAGTTGATTGTTCCGTACAACAAGGTCCTCCTTCAGCAGTTCAACGCTCACATTAACGTAGAAATTTGCAGCTCGATCCAAAGCATCAAATATGTCCTCAAATACGTGAATAAAGGATGTGATCAAGCAGTGTTTGAACTACAAAGAACTGATGGAGCAGCTAACCAACAAGGCCAAGTACAAAGTCACATTGTGGATGAGATCCAGCAGTTCCAGAATGCAAGGTATGTCGGCAGTTCAGAGGCGGCCTGGAGGATATTGGAACATCCCATCCATGAACATTTCCCCCCAATTGTACAACTTTCTGTTCATCTTGAAAATGGGCAGCGTGTCATGTTGATACTGCTCTGGAACGAGCCCAAGGTCCACCGCCTGCCACAACTTTGACAGCATTTTTTCAACTCTGCCATGAGGATGACTTTGCAAGGGGTCTCAAATACGTAGAAGTCCCTGAGTTTTACACTTGGAACAAATCGACAAAGAAATGGATGAGAAGAATGCGTGGGGTACAAGTTGAAGGTACTGAAAATGATGATGTATGGAAGGCACCATGCATTGGGAAAATCTACACGATTAGTCCAAAAGCAGGGGAGTGTTATTTCTTATGCCTGTTGCTCAATGAGGTTGCTGGTCCAACTTCATTTCAAAATTTGCGAGCATACAATGGTCAGGTGTTTGAAACATACAGAGCAGCGTGCCTTGCTCGAGGCCTTCTAGAAAATGACCATCACTTGCATCAAGCAGTAGGAGAGGCAAGTGCAACTCAATCACCTTCAAATTTGCGAAGCCTATTTGTGATAATTTTAACAGCCTGTGAGCCAAGAAATCCTCTTGAGATCTGGATGGCTTTTCGTGATGTAATATCTGAAGACATTCTTCACAGATACAGGCAAGAAGTTAACAATCCAGAAGCAGATTTTAATGAGGACATCTACAATAAAACTCTTTGTCTAATTGAAGAAAAAGTTCTCCTTATGTGCGGTCAACCATTCGCAAGCTATGGATTACCTGCACCAACGCAAGGGAGAGATGAAAGACTCGCGAGAGAGTATCAACGTGAAGTTACTTATAATCTTGAAGAACTTTCCCTACAAGCAGAAAATATGCAAGAAAAACTGACCGATTCTCAAAGAGAAGTTTACAATTCATTCATGGCAATGTTGGAAGCACAAGGTGAAATGAACAAAAACATGATGTTTCTTGATGCTCCAGGTGGTACGGGCAAGACTTTTGTAATCAATTTGATCCTTGCAAAGATTAGATCCATGAGAAAGATTGTGCTTGCAACAGCATTCAGTGGCATTGCTGCTACTCTACTACAAGGTGGCCGCACTCTTCACAGCACTTTTAAAGTACCCTTGGATACTCATCGAATGGATCAGCCAGTTTGCAAAATTACTGGTAACTCAGCCTTGGCAAATGTAATTAGAGACACCTCTGCAATCATTGTAGACGAAGCCCCAATGACGCACAAGAGTGCTTATGAAGCAATTGACCGAACACTGCAAGACATCACAGGAAACAAGAATCCCATGGGTGGCATTCCAACCTTATTTTGCGGTGATTTCCGTCAAATCCTCCCAGTGGTTAAAAATGGCACAAGGGCTAACATTGTCAATGCAAGTTTGAAACAATCCTATCTCTGGAGGCACGTTATAGTGAAGAGACTGACTACTAATATGAGAGCCTATATCTCTGATAACACAGCTGCAGCAGACTTCTCAAAATTGCTTCTCCAAATCGGTAATGGTCAGTTTCCTATCACTTCTTCACCTGACACAATTAAGATTCCAACTGCGCTTGGTAAATGTGTCGGTAATCAGAAGCAACTGAAAGACAAAGTGTACCCAGACCTGCAAAACAATGGAAAATCACCGGATTGGCTTGCTGAGAGGGCTATTATTTCGCCATTAAACAGCAATGTGAATCATTTGAACAATTCAATAATGGATGAATTTCCAGGAGACACAAAGCAATACAAGTCAGTTGATTCGGCTACTAATGAATATGAAGCTGTTCACTACCCTGTGGAGTTTTTAAACTCTTTGGGGATATCTGGAATGCCTCCACACATTTTAAATCTCAAAATTGGATCGCCAATCATGATTCTTCGATCCTTGGAACCGCCAAAAACAACAAACGGAACCAGATGTGTTATCACCAGATTGCACACCAATGTACTTGAGGCCACCATTTCCTGTGGTCCCTACAAAGGCGAAACCGTTCTACTGCCAAGGATCCCCTTAGTTCCATCGGACTCAGAACTTCCATTTAAATTCCGGAGACTCCAATTTCCTGTGAAGGTGTGTTTTGCAATGAGCATAAACAAAAGTCAAGGTCAGACATTTAACACCATTGGCGTAGACTTGACATCAGACTGCTTCAATCACGGTATGTTCTACGTCTCCATCAGCCGGACAGGAAGTTCAGAAAAACTCTACATTCTGGCTCCAAATCAAAGCAGCAGAAATGTAGTTTACCCTGAGGCTCTTCAGTGAAAAGTTCGAGAAATGGATATGAGGAAAAACTGACATGATCTGATTGTGGTAAGTTTTTAGTATTGAATGTGCAAGATAAAATTTAAGCAAGAGTTGAAAATTACTTCAATGAAAAATTTACTATGTAACATCAAGTAACCTTCCTTTTTGACGAAAATGTTTTGTGAAGTTCCTGATTGAATTTCAGTCACTACAAGAGGTAGTTAAAATGTTAATCACCTTATGCAATCGTTGCTCTTACAACATCAACTTACTGGAAAGGTGCCCACAGATTTTGGTACCCGAGTGCGCAACAAAGCTCCGTGCGAAGCACGGGTATCTTTGCTAGTATTTTTATATTCCTGTGTCAATCTCGGTTTATGATATTCAATGTTGCAGAAGGGAAAAAAATATGTTGCTAATAAAAACAAGGCCGATAGCCATTAGTTGCGTGCTCTCGTGCAATAAATGAATGCTCTCGTGCAATAAATGAATTCTTAAAGATAAACTAAAATGAACGAAAAATGGGCTGAAATGACTTAAATAAATACAAAGTAAATGACTTCGAATGACTTTAATGAACTTAAGGATGAATTGAATAACCTTAAGAATGACGAATGTTTAAAAAATAACTGGAATCCTTAAAAAAACAACTTGAATGATCTGGAGAATGACTTGAATGGCTTTGAGACAGACTGGTTGTAAAGTGGGTGATCATTTTACATTAAATTAATACAGAAAAGTGATCCCCCACTTTATATCGCAATAAGTACAGCATGTAGTAAGAACATATACCCTTTTGATCTTAGCCAAAAGGCCAAGAAAAAGGTATTTATTTGCTTCCCCACCGAGCAAATTAGGCACAAGGCCGATTTTTAATGTGAGGAGTGAAGGGGAAATGGGGACCAACTCCCCGGGGAGTAGGGGAGCTGGATAGTGACAATTGGTATGAAGGGTTGCCCCTACATTGTCCAAGGTCTTATATGTGGGGTTGCCCACACATATGGTCTTTGCTTGCAGTATCTGCCGGAACATATACTACACTTTGATCTTAGCCAAAAGTCCAAGAAAAGCTTAAAAAGCTAAGAACAGCATCTATTAAGAACATACCTTTGTTCTTAACCAAAAAGGCCAAGCACAAAAGTGTTACGGACAGACCGACCAACCGACAGACGGAGTGACTTATAGAGTAGCTTGCACGCGACTAAAAAGAGGTTAATTACAAAATGAAATACAAAACGATAAATAACTGCTGCTTATTAATAATTGCACGGACAATAGAAGTTTCTCGATTTCGAATAGAAACTATCGCAGAATTTAAAAAAGAACATTTAAAAGGATAATTTACGACCGGAGGTTATCACGTGGAAACGGTTAGAACAATTAAATTCATTTATGAATATGCGTTTAATTGGTCTTAATTAATCATTGCGTGGTTATGTCTTATTTTTTTTGGGGGGGGGCATATCTAAAATTGAATTCTTTGTTATGTATGTTATTCGCGACTTGTTTAATCTTTCCGTGTATGTAAATGTCATTCTGAATAATTATGAGTTCCATTCGATCAGCAGACGTGCAGATCATTTATTCGTTGCATGTACGTGGAGACTTCAAAGGCACAGACAAATAAAATTGCATATCACGCACATGCGCGCGCACACACACACGCGCGCGCGTAATGTAGTCAAAATTGATTATATTAATAACTGACATTTTAGATTTTATATGATGGTTTTTTAATATCTATAGTTTTAGTTATTTTCATATTCTAATATAATTATCTTATATCTTGGCCTGACGATAATAGCGGAGGCAGAAATATTTACTTTGTAGCAGCCCGCCCATTGCCCGGCGTTGGTTTACAAGTAACCTTAAATATGGTATTTGAATTCATTCAGGTATCGTATTTATTATTATAGAGCCCATTCCATATTTATTTTTACATTGTACCTAATATATAGCAGTGATTTCAAAAGTGAAAAAACAAATATGGTTTGGATGCCACCAGCTAGAATCGAAACCAAAACGTTTAGGACGCCAACTTTAATCTTTGGCGTTTAAGCTGCCGCCAGATGGATAAGAAAACGACAAACTTTAACCGACTTTAACGTATAAATGTATATTTACGTTTGCATACAAGAGCATTTAAAGTCGACCTACGCCTACTAAGTCCAATTTTATTTAACTTTTGAACCCATGGCAACAACTTTTTACCGACTAAGTACCGAATCGAATTGATTCCATGCTTTCAAATCTTCTATATATCAAGGTCCAAGTCTGTAGATCAAAATTGACTAGAGTTTGGTGGAGATTGGTGCACAGACAGACAATGTCGTTTTTACATACACATAGGTTACGTTTTCTATTGAGGTTAATTTATAAAGATATTGTAGCAGAAGTAGCAATAACTAAAATGAGGGGAAAAAGAGTTTACCTCGGGTACGTCTGTTGTGTCACCATTTGGGGGGAAAAAGAGAATTCCAAGATGGCGTCCGGGGGTTTTATTAGCATTTACCTCATGCAACTCTCGGAAAATCACGTTTCTGTCTCATGTGATTATGCAAATGGATAATTCCCGGCCACTATAAAAGCAGGAGGCTAGAGACGAGTCGGCAGTGTCCTGCAAACTGTGTGCGTGGGTGTTTCTGGCGATTGGAGTGTGTCTTCTTTTACCACGGTTATCACGGACAGGAATTCCCTCTCTTCTGGAGGTGGGCGATATTGACTATTTTGAAGTTGTACTGTTGCTGACAGAACATTTATTTATTTATTTTTTTTTTTTTTGCCTACTACATTTTTGTTTCAGATATATAAATATACTAATAAATAACTTAACTTTATAAATGTACAGATTACTGTTAAAACTTTAAATTATCGGAACAATCTAAATTCTTAAGAGGGGCGCTCAAACCTTTGTTCTTCTTTACACAAAACTCACGCCTTTACGCATCCCAGCTATGTTTGTAAATAAATAATGATAAATATAGGAGTGTATTATGTACATACAAGAATATATACATATCTTACATTAATTATTTTCACAAGTTTACAGCGCCACAGTTCATACAAGCCGTAAAAGACACAGATTAAAAGCCCCAAGTTCTAGTTTCGCTCTCCTTTTGTCTTATCAGTAGAGCATATTGCAACACAGAATAAAAGTTCGAGTCACTCGCATGCGAGGCATGTACTCTGCTACCACGCCACCTACAAGAAAGACCATTAATTAGCCCCAGGTCAAGAAAACCGCGACAAAGTTCGATTGTGAAATATACCTCCTCTTTTAAACCTACAACTACAAAAAAAAAACAAGCCTATGTATTACTAGCTTTGATCAATCTGGGGTAAATCCTTCATATCACACAATTGCTATTCATTTGGACATTCCCTTTTTATGGGGAGCTGATTTTCCCCAACATCGTGGAGAAACAAATAAATGAAACGTCGGAAAGCTGAACTGGCTTCCAGCCAACTTTTTGATTGGCATCGCTAAATTTGAATGATTTCCACTTCCTATTGCTTCGTAGCGTAGCGGTAAAATTTTACGTTTTCTTTCACTTTATTTTCCGCCTTCACGTCACGGGTTCGAACCTGCCTGCTTACAAACACTTTTTCTTAGTGCTCAACACACACCTACAAACACCCATCTCATCCAATAAGCTAAGCAAGCGAACACTTTTATATTAGATCGTTTTTAATGTCAGTAGATTTACAATTATTTCCAGTCAGACAAAATCTCCATTTGACTAATCAGTAAAGCATATTCGAACTCGGTATTCCAAACTCGAGTCACTTGTATGTGAATGAATATCTCACCACTCGAGTCACGACGACACATTCCAAAGTTTGTATTTTCTGATGTTTTTCTTGTCTGCGTTAGTCAATAAACAGTCATATGTGTGCGTGATGGAACCTGTCGCAAAATACTCGCCTGGGTTACAAGTGATCTGTGTTTCGAATCCTGAGGTCGAATATGTTTTACTGGTGAGCCCAAAAGAAGGGTAATACTAATGCCTAGAACTTCGGATCTCTTACGTTTATGAATTGTGTTGTCTAATTTTGGAAATAATTTAGAAAAAAATTAGTTTAAAGCATAATTCATAACAAAGTTTTTTTTTTTTTTACTAGAATACCTAATCTGCTGCGTTAGACATGGAAAACCCGATCACCCTTTGCAGTGAATTTCTTAAATCGCATATTTCTTCTACACGAGCTCCATTTAAACTTCTGATACTATTGTGTTGTTCTCTTTACCTTAATGCTTTCCTGTTTCCGCTTATCTTATCTGCCCAGTCTACCTTCCCGTTATAGTTGTTTACGTTTTTAGATCAAATAAAGATGAGCTTACTTTGAATTCGTAATTCGCAGTGATAAATCAAGAAAATATAAACCGCACGGATGCGTTTTTTTATTGCTTATCTGTTCAGTATTTCACTTCGTATATTACTTTAAACACACACACACATATGATTTTCGCAATTGGCACAGCTATTAGTCATATATATATATATATATATATATATATATATATATATATATATATATATATATATATCTAGAAAGGGACAGAAATACGCAAAAAACACCATTAGTATCTAGCATAATGAATATCATGCAAGAGAAAATCATAAAAAATATAATTGCCATCTAGAAAAAAGCCCTCTCAGAAGTTGCTTCCAGTGCTTACAATGCAGAAACATTCTATCCTGTTAAGCTCTATCCCACACATATCTCTTTGTAATAGTGACATACACGCCAACATCACGAAGGAAGCATTTACTAATATATAAAAAAGTTTTTATATATGTATGTATATGAATATGAAGATATATATATATATATATATATGCGTGTGTGTGTATATATTTTTGTATATATATACATATATTGTATATTTATTATTAGACTATATGGGGAACACTTATGTGCATAAATGTTGATTATGTCTCCTTTAGTACGTATATACTAATGTCTGTACATTTTATACACAAACATATATATATATATATATATATATATATATATATATATATCATTTTATAGATATGTATGTATAATGTATAGCATATATGTATATACATACGAAGTGTGAGATAATCAAGGCTTGTATCCATAAGTGTTTCCAATGTACTCTAATGATACAACGCACATAAGAAAATATATTCCTTGTATAATACATTCCAGAATTATTTACAAATGGGATTTCCAATCAACCGTTGAACGAAAACCGGTGGATATTCTACTTGATCTCTCGGGCCTTCGGATTGCAATTTGACAACTTTCTTTTGTCCTCAAGGCACTCCATTCATTCGCCTTCTGTTCTCCTATTGCCTGTTTTGTCAGAAATTATTTAGAACCAAGTCTCATGCGTCCAACCAAATGTGTAACGCTTTTTCAACTAATAATTAGATAAGCAAAAGCAAAAACGCGGTAACCAATTTAAATTATTAAACACCTTCAAAACGAGGTTTTCTTCTATTCTACTTGACGACATATTCGTTCTTTCATAATTTATGTACTGCAACCAAATTCGCTAATAATAAAAGGTCGCGGTAAAAAGAACACAAGGATAATATTTTATATGCATTAAAATTGTTTTGTATTAAATATTTTTATTGGCTCACAGTGAGCTTTCACACAGGTCATCAAATATCTCTCCTGTAAACCAGGTTGTGATGTTTCCTGGAAGCTGAGTGACAAGTCTCCCTAGAATTTCAGTACTCGCCACCTCTTTCGATAGTGTTTGCAAATAAATTTACATTATCGCAACAGCTGCTTCCCATTAATTTCTCGTTGGCAGCTGTTATTGGTCTTCACTGGAATTTGAGTGGCAATAATGTTCCAGTTGTCTTTGGAGATCTAGTCAGTGCTCTCTCCTCGGTTTTTCCTTCCTTCTTGATTCTACTGAACCGTTTGGTCTTGGTTTTTTTTTTTAGGGAGGAACTGATGTTGTAATGGGGTGGGGGTTGGGTTAGAGAACTTAAAGATATGCAGCTTCAATGTTCTTGGGTCTGTGTGGCGTTTCATGTTTTGCCTCTGCAGTAGTTTCTCTGGAACGCGATTGTTGCCCATTATTATTATTATTATTATTATTATTATTATTATTATTATTATTATTATAATTATTATTATAATTATTATTATTATTATTATTATTATTATTATTATTGAATGAGAAATCATTTCGATTTTTAGATAAACACTACATCAGATTTAATTCGATGAACATGTTGTTTCTATTCATCTTATGTTAGTGCTGGCACATTTCACGCGTGCTTTTCTTAATTTTACATGCATAATAATAAGCGAATTTAAATGGCAATGTGTTCTATTTATCGATATATAACGAAAATCACATGAACCCATTTATAACTTATACAGAATTGTTCTCGCATTGTTTGCGATCGCAACATTTAAGCATTACCTAGAACCCTAATGTTGACTTATAAGAATCTACCAGGAATACTGTTCATTGTTCTCGTATTAAATAAAAAAATACTATCAGCGACGAATTCACACGCATCTAATTAAGAATAAAAAAGCTAAATGTAAAAATATAAACAATCCCATGTGTCATAGCATGAGGGGGGGTCAAAAGAAATATAGTCATTATCGATTTCTACACAATTTTTTTTTTTTTTTACTTTGTAATAAACTTACAATCATACTCGGTTCTCCTGTGCACGTGGTTTGCTATTCCAACAAAAGACAATTTCGTGCGTTGTAATAAGTAGGCCAATGACAACAGCATATTCCTTCCCTTGTTTTGATTCTCACGTATATCCATTGATATCTTATGTTTTATGTAGAGTAATATGGTTCTCGGTTGATTAATTGTGATTGTGTCGGATACACACTCAAGAGTCAAAACCATGAAAATACTATACTGTTGTCACCAACAACACTTCTTATATTAATTGTTATTTAATTCATTTAAAAACATGTTTTTAAAAGATAAATCATTTATTCAGTCATAATTGCCAAGGAGGCTACAATGTCAAAGTCACTTAAATATGAAAACCATAGCTTAATTATACCCTTTTTAGATTAGCCCAGGTATATGAATTAGGGTGGTAAACAAAAAGGATTCGATTAACTCTTACCAGTAGAGCCTGGCAACATATTCGGTTAATGCATCGCAAAACCAAACGTCTATCTTTACACCACTAACGTTCATATCCCCACTTTGCTCTATTTGAAATGAACCGTTCTATTCTTATTAAAGCGCCTTGTTTCGACAAGCTTTTAGGCCTGACTTTTACACCTGATGTTACATAGAACACCTACATCAGATCCGTCGCCAAAATCACTGAGATAATGGTAGGATCGTCTTACCGCACCAGGAAGTATCTCGATCCGATTCTATACTCTATCTATGAAAGAATTAAATGCGTCCTAAAATGGAGTACTGTTGCCACATCTTGGATGGGGCTCTTAAGTCTACCTTTTCCTGTCTTCGAAATTTAGTCGGTGAGGACTTTTTCGCCTCTCTATTTTCTCTTCCTCGCAGAAGAGACGTTGCGTGTGTATCTCTGCTCTCTCGTTACTTTTATGGTAGGTGCTCAACTGATCTCAAGTCTATACTTCCTCAACCATTCGTAAAAAATACTAGCCTAGCTACAACAACCGCCAAAAACTTCCCTCTATCTGTGCCTAAAACTAAACGAAATTCTGGGAGCAGAGTTTCCTTCCTAGAACTACTCGTGTGAAAAACTCAGTATTGTGGGCCGGCTTCCCGGTTGACTATCACATAATCTTCACATCTCATCTGATTAAATTCCGATCGAATCTTTCTATTCCTAAACAATCTAACCCTACGCTGGTTCTACTAAAACCGATTATGTTGTCTGGGCATCAACGTAACAATTAACTCTTATCCTCGAGTGGCATGCAGGCCTTTGTAAGTAGAGCCAACCAAGTAAAAAAAAATCGTATCAATTTACTTTATCACTGTTTTATTTCATCCAAACGGGATCAAACGTTTAAAGTCCACATATTGCCGGAAATATTTCCTTTTTTATTTTTCACAAAACGCTAAATTCATCTAATTCAAATTAGCCTGATATTTATACTAGTAAACAAACCAATCTAATACCGGATACTTGTCCCGTAATTCAAAGATTTGTTTTATTTTTATTATAAAACTACTGTCTCGGCTGATAAAATTACCGATCTTCTTCAGGTTAACCTCTCCGAACTCTGGAATCTGTACGAGTATTTAGAACGGGACCGTTTATTTAGTTCACGAAGGTGGTTTACTCTGATTCCTTCAGCCATGACTGGGTTTAAGCCTTAAGCAATTATATGTTTTAAGTATTGGCCGCAATGCAGATTGAACTGTGAACCTCGAGAATCCTGTTACATAAAACTGAATAATTATTCAAATAATACAAATTATAACTTATCTTAAAAATTCCAAAACGAAAACTATTGGAGTTGTAGTATTTTCTAATTACTCTGAATTTAAATTTATTAAAGCAAGAGGAGGAGACTTTTATGCCATACCCTATCAAAGCTTCCGTTGAGAGGTTCTCTGGTTCTATAAGATATAACCATTAGCGTATCTGCTTTAAATCTAGCAGAGCAGAAACCATATTGCGTGTCACTAAGAAGGTTATTCTTGCTGAGGTGGTTGACTACTTCTGTATTTAACAGATTTCAGAAACTTACTCATGGCGTACAAAAGACTTATTAGTCTGTACTGAGAGGGCGATGATCGATATGCTGAATTCTTAAATATGGAGCATCATGATGACGTTTTCCGGGGTGTCGAGAAGCAATTCTCCTTAAGACAACGCTTAAACAGCTTTGTAAGTATGGGAGCTAATTCTGGTTGAAGCTTTCCGTTTTTATTTCGAGACTTCCTCTAGATGAAATAAAGACGAACCGTTGATGAACACATCACTCGGTTTGTTCCTTTTTATTTTTCTATTTTATCAAAACACTATTTCTATTATTCTTATATATATACATACACACACACACACACACACACACATATATATATATATATATATATATATATATATATATATATATGAAATAGGGCCAAAGTGTTATGTGTTTAAAAGAATCTAATATTTTCCGGAAACGTTTACTTTTCTTACTGATTGATTTTTTTTTTGTATCCATTTCAATCGAAAATACATGTTAGATGCACCTTTGGTTTACAGTAAAACAAGGGGAACTGAATAATTTAATACTGTTGATATGATTATATCGACACATTATTTAAAATGCTTCACACGAAAACACTCTTAAATTTAATTTTTTTTTAGCTGTATAAGGATCCCATACATAAAAGTAAATTAGGAACAGTAGAACATACTAGTAGGAAGAAAGTTATTTCAACGTCTATTTCTCTTTTAAGATGATTATATAAGAATGTCCTTATATAGTCAAACTCTCGACTCCGGTAATGTATACAATTTTAAATAACTTGTAACGAAACACCGTCATTTCTTGCAAATAACAGGAAAAATCATTTGGTGCATTGGTCAAAAGTACACAGGTAAAAACAAGCAAGTGATATCTAGTGTGTTAGAAAACTGTACGTATGAATATGTTAATTTATTTATATTTTTATCTTGACAGTTGTAAGATGGGCCTGACGTAAGTAGACGGTTAAATAATTATGGACGGACTTCTTTTGAAGATGTGTACATGATGGGGTTTTCTAAATCAAATATTCTTGTTTTAAACAAGATTACACTTTTTAACTTTCTCTTTAACATTTACCCTTTCTCTTTAACATTTAACCTAGCTGTCCATAAAGATGACCACTACTGACCGGATTCACTTTTGCCCTTCGAATGTTCATCCGCAACTGACGTTTCTAGTTATTTCAGCGCTGCACGATACTCTCATTGATATAAGCCATTTTGACCAGTTTCTTAAGTTAAAAAACTAATCAACGTATTTCTGTAAGATCACCGCCGATAGTTTGTTGCGCTTAAGTTCAAAATAACATCCAAATCACTAATCAGGCAGATTGAAAGCAGCTAAACTTGAAAAATTATCTTGCTAATTTAGTACAGGTTTATCCGTTTGCTGTACATTTCCCTCTTGCACTGACTAGGGCTACCAGATCAGACTTGCTGACAATAACGGCTTCCAGACCTAAGGGGTCCTGGATATGACATTAAACTATATCCAGTGGTGAGGCCCCAGTTTGTGGGCTTTGGGGAGTGTGGAGCCACCCTTTAATTACCATTGCTCCCAGGTCCACTCTGACCCGGAGTGGTAGTACCTGTTAGGGTCCCAACTATGGGTTAAATAGAAACCGACGTGAAAACAACAAATATATTCTATTAAAAAAATGTTTCCTCTAAATCTTTGGATTCGGCATTAAATTACCTGAAAAGGGTTGATATGCCGTAAAACAAAAAACAACTAACCAACCAATCTAGACCTAAACTTCACTAAACTTCAGAAAACATTGATGTTATTGTTTCTTTCTTACCCTTTACAGAAATTAATAATGAGCTTCATTTCTTAAAACAATAACAATATTCCGCTAAATTACAACCAAACACGATTATATTTGATAATATAAATAACTCAAAGCATAAAATCTTTCATCCAAATGACTGAGCCCGAAATTAGTTTCTATGCTTTAAAACAAAACCATCGAACCAAACACCATGAATAAATATTAAAAGGCACAAATAACCTAAAGAACCAACTCTATTACCAAAATGATTGGGTTCGCCATTAAATAACCAAAAATAGGATTAATATGGCATAAAATAACGCAATCTAACCGAACCCTTACCCACAGAAGAGACATTTTTTTTTCTTTTTATCATAATTACATGAATTCATGTGCTCGACTGGCCTCCCAGGAGATAAAGGATATTTGTAGGTGTAAAGATACTGCACCTTTACGTATATCTCAGTCATACTCATTTGTGTTCTTAGTTTTGTATATGTGTGTGCAGTCAGCACCAACCCTATTCAGGGTTATACCGGCTTCCTCCGAAAGAGGTCCTTGATATGACCTAAAACTATATCCAGTGGTGAGGCGCCAGCTTGCGGGAGTGTGTAGCAACCTTTAATTGTCATTGCTCCCAGGTCCACTCTGACCCGGAGTGGTAGTAACTGTTAGGGTCCCAACTATTGGTTAAATAGAAACCAACTTGAAAACAAAAAATATATTCTATTAAAAAAAT
>NC_136504.1:89956774-89964274 GCF_053919585.1 Euprymna scolopes
AGTGTCGTATATATAACCGAATTATATAACTAGAGGAAGCATATTTATAAAATAACGTTATTATTTAGAAAGCCATTTATAACATGGGGAGGGATGAATATTTTGTCCTTATTCTGCACCTTAATCTTACAATTTTAAAAGAAAACATATCATAAGACCTTAATTAAACTTGAAAATACTCTTAAAAAAATAGTGCACATAAATAAGTGCACTAGCACCCATATTTTTTAGTAACAATATTTATTGCAATAGAAACATGTGATCATGAAACGTAATATGGTTAAGATTAAACATGGAAAAGTAAAGGACTAGTTGTTAAAACTGGAAAAGAAAAGGACAAGATATTCTAGTAAAAAATATAATAAATTCATAACTTAAGATATTACAAGATTAAGAATTGATTATATAATGTTATGAATTAGATTTAAAAAAATTCCTACAGTTGCAATATTTTACGTTGTAAATTTATTATGTTTTTACTAGAATATCTTTCCAGTTTTAAGAACTAGTCCTTTACTTTTCCATGTGTAAGCTCAACCAAATTATTTTTTAAGCTCACATTTTTCTATTGTAATCCATGATTTTTCCAGACTTCCAATAATTCGTTCGTTGTTTATTTTCAGTCTTATTTTGTTGCAACCCATAAACACATATGTAATAACAATGTACGCCACTCGTCTGCTTTCAATAAAATCCCTCAATTATTTTCCTTTCATGCTTTCATCCTCTCTGTTTCACTTGTTACTTCTCTTTTCGAGAAAGCAGTGAATTAGTAGCAACAGTAGTCGCTGAAACGACGTGGTTGCTATAAAAATCAGTCATAAAAAAGCGTTGCTCACCTCCCTACATACGAAATTTTAGATGTAGGTTACCTGGAAATCAGTCAAACTTTTTGATATATATATATATATATATATATATATATATATATATATATATATATATATATATATATATATATATATACTAGCATTTCAACCCGGCGTTGCCCGAGTATTGGGAGGTATATATTGAGCAAAAAAAAAAAGATACATTTTTTTTATATTGACCCCTATTATATGATCCCTTAAAATTTATTGTTTTGGGCTCAAATCAAGTTAAGTTAGATCCATGTAATAGAACCTATATCTAAAATTTCAAGTGTTTAGACCCAAAATTGTCGGCGGAGTTTGGTAGAGTTCTCAAAGGTCAAATTGTTGAACTTTGACCCCCTAATCTCCAAATTTCTGGCCAACATTTGATATACAGGGTACTGAGATTTTAGAAAAATCGATTTGATCGTTTTTCGGCCAGAAATTTGGCGATTAGGGGGTCAAAGTTCAACGATTTGACCTTTGAGAACTTTAGATACAGGTTCCTTGGACATGGATCTAACTTAATAACTTGATTTGAGGCCAAAATAATGAATTTTCAATGGTCATAATAGAGGTCAATATTTAAAAAAAAATGACCTCTTTTTCCTTTTTTTTTTTTTTTTTTGCTCAACTCCAAATACTCGGGCAACGCCGGGCACCCATGCTAGTATACATATTAAAGTTAACGTGTCTGCTATTGTGTTTGTCTGTCGGTGTACATTTCCCTACGCTATAACTTTGCCAGTTTTTAGTATACAGACTCGAAATTTGATATACAGGGTACGGAGATTTGGGAAACTGATGCGATCGGTTTTCGGACAGAAATTTGGCGAGTAAGGGGTCAAAGTTCAACGATTTGACCTTTAAGAACTCTACCAAATTCCTCCGGCAGTTTTGGGCCTAAACACTTGAAATTTCAGATATAGCGCCCTTGGGCATGGATCTAACTTAATAACTTTATTTGAGCCCCAAACAATAAATGTTAAGGGGTCATAATTGGGGTCAAATTAAAAAAAAAATGACTGCTTTTTTTTTTAACATACCCCTCCAAATACCCGGGCAAAGCCGCGCGTAAATGCTAGTATATATATATATATATATATATATATATATATATATATATTCTACTAGCATTTCAGACCGGCGTTGCCCGGGTGTTTGGAGGTGTATGTTGTGTAAAAAAAAAAAGCTAAAAGTTTTTTAACTTTGATCTCTATTATTACCCCTTAACATTTATTATTTGGGACTCAAATCAAGTTATGTTAAATCCATGTCCAAGGATCTATATCTATAATTTCAAGTGTTTACACCCAAAATTGGCGAAGGAGTTTGTTAGAGTTCTAAACGGTCACACCGTTGAACGTTGACCCCTTAACAGACAATTTTCTATCCGAAAATGGATTGCAAAGATTTTCCCAAATCTCAGCAACCTGTATATCAAATTTCGAGTCTGTATACTGAAAATTGACAGCTATTGTGTTGGAAAATGTACACAGACACACACACATACACCTTATATATATATATATATATATATATAACGGTCTGAAATATTCAACAGCTTAAGAAGTCTTTCTAATGTCTACTTTCCTAATTCTTATTCCTCTTCAGTTAGTGAAATTGTTTTCGTCGATGGTTTTTCCATCATGAAGCCATGATAACAAGACTCATCATATACGAGTGTGCAATCGGCGTTGCCTATGCACAACCACTAATCACTTCTCGGTGACATACTTGAGATCTTCGGTCTGACCGATGTCGGCACGTTATCAGGCACGATTCTGCTTGGATAGACCCACGGGTTATCGGGTTATTCACTGTCGACTGCCGTTGCATAATTTTATATTTTACACGGGTTAAGGAGTCAACTTTCATTGTAAAAATCATCCAAATTACTGTAATTAGATAGAAAAGTAATATCGCTGTTCAACTTGGCCTCCGGGTGTCTCGGCCTGGGTTTTACTATATTGCCCGCGTATCATTACTATTAACATGAATTTAATTGAGTGTAAGGTCGAGCAAATCATGAAAGACAAGGGGAGAAATAAGATTCGCTTAATGTTTTATTCGTCTGGTAAATATACAGAAATCGAGTGGAAGTAATGTTCGACAAAGAAAAATGTTGCAAGAGAATAATAAAGGCGGAAGTAATAGCAAATAGCATTCTGCAGTAGTTTACGAGGTTTCACTTTTTGTGAGCAACTCCAATTTAATATACGCACGAAACCTCCATGTTTAAATATACTGCAACTACACTACTATATATGTAGTAATATAACTAAAATAGCGTTTTCCAGGGATTATTTTACTATTTTTTATGCATGTCTCGCTTTCCTCCAAAGTATACAAAACTTTTAAATAGAATTTTGTATATTCAATTTCCAAATACGAAACGATGTTTTCAAAGTGTCATTATCCTGGTAATACATACCACTGGCACAGGATATTTAAACCAACAGTGATTAACATCTCCACAGACTTCTATCCACAAAGAATTTATATATCTCTGACTGTAAATATGATTTAGAAAAGAAAAACTGTTAGAATCTGATAAAGTTTGTTTAAAATCGAATGGTTGTTCATTCCGTACGATAAATAATTTATTTTGGAGATAACCAATACAAACAGAAACTCATCGTTATTTAGCCTTCTGCTTTCTATACTCGAATAATTACGATATCTTTTGCCGGTTTCATAATTAATTGAACCAATTTGTAAATGTATTTCCATCCTCCTAGGAATTTGTTTCGGTCGACTTCGTAAATGTTGGCTTGTTTGTTTGCATCGTATTTATAAGAAAGTGTCTAACATGGAGTTTTATTAGTATCGACCTCTTTAAAAAAATCATCGCCCAACTTAGTTAAAATATCGGTCATAATTTCATTAAGTTGGTTGGTTGGTTGGTTGTTTTTGTTTTACGGCATATCAACCCTTTTCGGGTTATTTAATGCCGAATCCAAAGATTTTGAAGAAAATTTTTTTAATAGAATATATTTGTTGTTTTCACGTCGGTTTCTATTTAACCCATAGTTGGGACCCTAACAGGTACTACTACTCCGGGTCAGAGTGGACCTGGGAGCAATGGTAATTAAAGGGTGGCTTCACACTCCCCAAAGCCCACAAACTGGAGCCTCACCACTGGATATAGTTTAAGGTCATATTCAGGACCCCAATTGAGGGACTTTTACCCTCTGCAGGGGGGCAGTCGGCGTATTCTAATGCCCCCACCGACAGGGCCAATTTCATTAAATGGTAATCAATATAAACAATAATGTTTATCAATAAAATATTTTTATGTTTCTTAAAATGTGGCTTTATTTTGTACTTTTACCTCAAGTTTTAATTTTGTTTGGTTTTCCGTTTCCGATCAGTTTCCCTTTTGGATCAACAAGGTCAGTGCGTTTTGATTCGAAATGAAGGACCTTGACCTATGATATTATAGAGATTCATTATTCAACTAATATTGTAGTCCAAAACAAAGAAGTCGTATATAGCCTTAACATATTACATTAAAATTTCAACGATAGCAGGAATTTTGACGGAATAAAAAAAACACTGATAATACCATTAAATCTAGTATTGAATTAATTGCGAGAAAAAAATCTGTAAACATTAAAGAAAATTTTTATGTAAAATATTACATGAGTCATTTCGAGTTAATATTAGGTTGGTGCAAAATAATGTTTTTTGACGTATGTATATCTGATAAAAAACGATATTATTATTATCACCAACCTAATATTATTTTACACGTCTAAACCCGAGAAGTACACGCCTTAGATATGTAAACATTAGTTAAAAACCAACCAACATGACTGCATTTTAGCTGCTTCATTTCGAAGCGAAAGGTCATGACCTTGTAGATCGAAAAAGCAAAACGCCCTAATCCGAAACGACAAACATCTTAGTTGGTTGTTTAATTTATTGTTTTCTGATTACACAATGTTTATAAATAAAATATTTTTCATGGCTGTTTTTCAAAATCTGGTTTCAGCTTTTACTTTTGCCTCGAGTTTTAATTTTGGCTTGTTTGGTTTTCCATTTCGGATCAACGTTTCGCTTTTTCGATCAACAAGGTCAGTGTCTTTCGATTTGAAATGAAGGAACTACAAGACAAACATGTTGATTAGTTTTCCCTGATATTTGCATATTTAAAATATGCATTTGTCGAGTTTAGACGTTTAAATTAAAATAAAATTTTAACTCGAAATAACTCCTCATGTAATAATATTTAATATAAAAAAATTAAGGCCTGCACAGATATTTTTCCTGATAACAGTAACAACCATGCTAAATGCCAGCCTAATAAAAAAAAGTTTTGAGTAATCAATCTGCTGATTGTATAATTTCCAGAATACTTCGTACCATAGAGAGAACTAAGTGCCAGATAAAATTTGTCCTATCCTTACGTTGCCATATAAAGATATGCAGTCGCACGAGTGAATTATGTTGTTCCTTGTATATATTGCCTTCTCCTTTTCTTTGTTTCTTGCATCAATGTTTTTTTTTATTTGTTTTATTTCTTTAAGGTTTCTATAGTTGACCTTTTTAATTGTCTTGCTTTTAAAATCTAATATTTTCCTTCCTACCTGGCCACTTATGTTCTTGCTTTGTTAATGTAAGTTTAAGATTCAGAATTTAGCTTCATAAAATTATAGGAGGTAAGATGTGCCCAAAATGAGCATCAAGAATTTTTAAACCTAAAATTACTTTTTTTTTTTTTTTTTTTTTTTTTTGGACAGTTTAAATGTGAACAAATTCCTTTTACATTTTGGAGAAAATTTCACATACTAATAAATGTTGAATAAGTTAACACCGACACGTATTCTGATGAATTTAATATTTTTTATTGATAAGTATTTAAATAATGTTTTTTTAAAAATTAGCTATACGTGCAAAATTTTTTAATCAAATTAATTTTATTCATTCTTTGACGGGTATTTTATTTACTCTACATAATACATTCCGTCTTATTTTCCTAAGCGAAGTATAAAAAAGATGGCGGCAGAAAGTAATATAAAAATAAAATTCACTAATGATAGCCGCGAATGTGAAGCCGTAAAGAAGCCGCCAACACTAAGCAAAATGTACAGATAATTCGATGGAAATGAATGGAGAGGAAAATGCGGTGTAGAAAGCTAATATGAAGTTGTTGACGGCGTAAGATATTTTCTTTTTGTTGTTGTTAGTTCATCATCAAGAACGAGAATTGGCGAGATGTCTTATAGTATATTTACCGTGGATTCATATATAGAAATAAGCTTTATTACCAAACGAACTTCCGGAATATGACAGTTTGATGGAGCGAAACTGCTTAAATCGAGACAGTATAAACGTAAAAACATCTGCTGATCTCTAACCGGAATTCAGGTAATGCTGATCCAACATGTCACACACACACACACACACACACACACACACACACACACATATATATATATATATATATATATATATATATATATATTAGTGATTGGGACGATTCCAATATTTTCCCCGATACTGATACAATTACCGATTACGATTTCGATGCTTTATAAATCTCTAAATATTTAACTCTTAAAAAAAGCATTATTTTGTCCCGATTACTGTAAAGACACATCTTAAATGTGCCTATATTTTCTCAAACGTAAAAACCTACTTGTGAGGGGATGATCTAGAGATTTTAGTTTTACTGAAAGTTTAAATCAATAAATATTTATTATTTTATTATTACTACAAGCAGTGGAATACGTTTCTTAAACCAAAATCAAATAAAATAATTAAAGGAATGAATTCTGGCATCGGAAATTTCGATTCTGATACCCCCAAAAAACTCTGATTTTTCTGATTCCCGATTCCAATTCCAATCAATCATCCCAACACTAATATATATATGTGTGTGTGTGTGTTTATGTATTCCATCCATCCAGCGCGGCCGTAGCCGAGATTGAACTCACTACACGAGTTGTGTAATTCAAATCTTGTCGGTAGCTGAATACGTGATGCTTCACGAGGGCTATCAAGAGTATTTTTTTATCGTGACGCCATCACTAAGACGGGGGTGCCTACCACGACTTAACAGAGTCCCATCTACTATCGAGAGAAGGATAGACCGCGCCAGTTTCTCAACCTGGTATTTGACCTCGCGGTACACACAACGCCTCCCCTTCCCAAATGGTCACCCATCTAGTATTGGCAAGGCTCAACGTTGCTTAACTTCGGTGATCTGGCGAAAACCGGTGGGTTAACGTGATTGTGACGTGTGTGTATTAGTGCGATAAAAATGCACTTAGATACTTACTAGCATTTCAGCCGGCGTTGCCCGAGTGTTTGGAGGTGTATGCTGAGCAAAAACAAGAAGGGTCAATTTTTTTACTTTGACCCTATTATGACCCCGTAAAATTCGTTGTTTTGGGCTCAAATCAATTTATTAAGTTAGATCCATGTCAAAGAAACCTATATCTAAAATTTCATGTGTCTAGACCCAAAATTGTCGGAGGAGTTTGGTAGAGTTCTCAAAGGTCAAATCGTTGAATTTTAACGTCTTAACAGCGAAATTTCTGGCCGAAATCCGATCTCAGTACCCTGTATATCAAATTTCGAGTCTGTAGGCTTAAAATTGACAGAGTTATTTCGTAGGGAAATGTACACAGACGGACAGATG
>NC_136504.1:89975462-89992962 GCF_053919585.1 Euprymna scolopes
CAAGATATTCGCCAAAGCGCGTCTAAAAAGAAAAAGAAGCATACTGATAGAAGAGGTCAGAATTATTGAGGAAAAGCTAAGAACAGCCATTGCTGTCGCTCAGACCAAACAAATTAGAATGACTTTCAAGCAATTAAATTTTCGTAGAAATCCTTAATTGCAATGAAACTGCTGGCAATATAATTTTCTCTGCGCCCTACATATGATCGTCTACCATAAGCGACCAACCTAAATGTATGGGGATGTACCGATTCAGACCTGCGTTTTTCATGAATAGTGCATTTTATTAATGATTCATTTGTTGGCATTTTTAACAGGTCAACCTGTACAACTCGAAAATATAGAGGAAATGGACTTGCTGATAATAGGGAATACTGCTACTACATAACAGATAAAATACTGTGTAAATTTATTTGTACCTGGCCTTCTCTGCTAATTGCATAAGACTTTTTTTCACGGTCATCGCTAAGACAACGAGAGTATGCTAGTCCATAAAGGAAAGAGTTCGGTTCAGAAATCCGTGCCAATTTCCGAGTTCGACAAAATATCTGAAGAATCTCAAAGTTACATCGACCGAAACGGTAAAAAGAATTGTTCCTTTTACTTTCTGATTTCAAGGGTGATCATAGTAGCTTGCGCTATGTACTGTCTACGTGCCTGAAATCGCTTTAGATGTAAACATGGGGACATAAAACTGATGGAACAAGCCTGAAAGAACTGCGCACATTGTTGATGTCACAGTCCCAAATGATTTCGGCCTTAACAGAGCTGAACGGGAAAAGATAACAAAATATCAGGACATAAAAGATGATCTAAAAACAACATGGTCTCTGAAAGAAATAAACATTATACCGGTTGTGATAGGAGCCGCCTGTATTAATAAAAAAGAATCTTCATAAATACTTAGAAGCAATCCCTGGAAGACCAAGCTGTAACGAGATACAAATGTTATATTTTTAACGAGTCGCTTATTATTAGTAAAGATAAAAATGTATGTTATTTTGTTGTTCATGTTATAAGTAAGAATAATTGTCTTAAGAGAGATGAGACAGTCTTAGGAGTGTTCATGTTGTAAGTGATGGAGATTGGGACATTAACATTAACATTGTTAGAGAAGAGATGTGGACATTAACACGTAGATATAAAGAGAGAGTGTGCATATAAATAAGCTTTGAGAGGTGATTCGCTATCTAGATAGATAGACCGATAATTGAGAAATTTGCATTTATGCCGATGGATTGACAGGTTGGCATTTATGCTTTGACAGTTCGTACGAACGGGAGTGTTTGTATAACATAAATAGACACATATACTTTCTAACACATATATTTTTTAGATGATGAATTTCAAATAGTTTGTACACATAAATAGACAATACCTTTTTCATGTAATGATGGACACAGGAGACGGAGTTATAAAAACACATTGAACATTTATTCTTCCACTTGAACCGGTTGGTGGCTTTGCGTTCAGGAATTCAAAGGTTCACATTCTATCGTTTCAAAAGTGATCGTCTCGCTTCTAGACGATTGAAACCCATGTCTGCACCCAGACTATCGTCTGTCGATCTCAAACTCCCTCTGAGCTTCTCACTAACTTACTCTAACTAACTAACTCTCACTTCCTATATTGAGAAATCCATGCATGTTCGGCCGCCTGACCAAACTCACGTGTCACCAACGTGCGCGACTTGCACGTTTCCGACATTCTGATTTCCCAATAACCTATTTTTCTTTTGTTGTTTCCACAAAGGAATTCAACCTGCATATCTAATTTATTTAACCCATATTTTATTATCCACATTCTTTTAACTATGAATAGTTTATTTATTATTTATTTCATCAGAATTAACAATTTACTGGACATTCCATTTAAACCTATTGTCCTTTAAAACTTATATCCAAGATTCGATTTCTGCTTTCTCTCATTTTATTTTCATTTTAAGTAATCTCTCTATTTTTATACTTACATGAAAAGGGGACAGCCCTTATCATGTAACACAAATAGCAGCCATAAAGGGAACAGCATCTATTCTTAAAAGAGCCCTCAGATATAAATTTAAATCATAACAGAATCAAGTGTTAGCTCCAGGAGGGAGCCCTTTGATATCTTAAAACTTACTGAAGTAAAAATTAAAAAAAAAAATGAAAATAATGGTGGAGTTGTTGAAAGCGCAAAACAGCAAATAAGCAAGCTGTTTGAGTCAACGAATTCAGTTTCACAAAGAAGATGAATGCCCTGTGGGAAAGCAAAAACATCTAATGTGAATTTGCTGTTTAATGGAACTAATGATTGGAAATTACACTGGATCTCACAACATATCTACAATTTTCAGTTCACCCGAACAAAAAAACAATCATCCAGATACTGTAGCACGGACCGATACAAATTGGAGTGTCCTCTTCGTTGAATTGACCATTCCCGAGAAGGAAAACCAAGGGGAGGCACACGAACAAAAGAAAAATATATTAGGCAATGCATACCGACTGCGTAGTAAAGGATTTTATATGCCTTGTGATTTGAAATTTGATTATCGTGGATTTCTAAGACACTCGGTCGTTTCGTTTATTTTAAAAATAGTAATCACGGGATGCAACCTGAACGTTGCCTCTGATAACCTTAAGAACACAGTCCAATATAAGCAAGCTGGGTTTGCAAAAATTATTGCATGACAGTTTCAAGGAGAAAGAGTTATAATTGCCAGATTGAAAAAAAGTTTTATCGGAAAGAGACAATATTCCGTTTGAAATAGTTGTGTTCCCTATTCAATTAGGATTTGATCTAACTATTCCGAAGTCTCAAGGACAGACTTCACAGAAATTTTAAACTTGTCTTTCAGCATGACCATTAATATGATGCCCGTTGCGGAGTTGAGGGATAAGATGACTAAAATGTATTTTTAAATCACTCAAATTGTACAGGAAATTCTGAAAATATGAGTATTGTCTTAAAGGTTTTATTAACCTTAATACTAACATATAAATTAAATATTTATTTAATCTAACGGATGATAAGAATTCTCGTAACTAATATATTTAAATAAACCTGAAGAATATAGTCCAGACAAGAAACTGTATTCATATATTCAAATAAGATAAATCTATTATTATCATGAACATTGCGACTCAAAAATGCCATGCATTGTCACTTCATACAAATTTACAATCCTGGTCATACTCCTAGTATATCTTCCGTTTATTTCTGACTTGGCTGCTAAGTTTTAATAATGAATATCCAACAGCCGCCTTTCAAGGACGTGTAGATACACTAGTATACGGATCATTAGCAAAAGATGTGATCTTGCATGTGTTTCACAGTTAAACTTACATATATTTATCTGTGGTGTTATCGTAAATAATCTGAAGAGGGTTGCGTCATAGAGACTGGCATTTTTTATCGTCGCATCTATCTTTGCTTATCTTTAAATTGCAATAAAGCAGAGATTGGACATTTATGACGAACTTGGCGGACAAATTAGACATAAACCGTACGAAATAGGCTTGAATTACAGTAAGGCTTGTGCATTATATTATCGATTCATTTAATAGCATTTTTGGTAGGTCAACCTGTATAACCCGACAGCATAGAAGGAATAGACTTGCTGATAATAAGAAACAATGGTATAACATTTTTTATTGTTTCTGAAATTTTGAGATGAGGACTAGTATTATTTCGGATAATTCAGAATGCTGTTCTCATGTGTCATTTTTGCGTGTTGGTCGATGGAAACCACCGTAATAAAGACCCGTAACATAACGGATAAAATACTATGTAAAGTTATTTGTACGTGACCCCCTCTGAAGGATGATGCTTCAGTCTACAGTGCGAGAAGCATTCAGAATTTAATTTCCTGATTGCTTAAGATTTTAACACTGTCATGGCTAAGGAAACGAGAGTATGCTACTCCACAAATTTACTCAAGAGTTCGGTTCCAAATTCCGTGCGGATTTCCGAGTTCGACGAGATATCTGAAGAACCTGAAAGGTTACATTTCTTTTGTGGATCACATCAAGAAGTAACAGCGGCCCCCCAAACACGTGGTTAGAAACCCAACAATCCTTAAAGGTCACAATCCTACTTCTCAATTTAAATAGCCTATCTTCTCCATTTGCATGTGTGTGGCGATATTTCGCGAGACCACAGCCTATAAAGCCACAGACGCCATCTTTAATTTGTCTCTTTATCGCCCGAGTTTGCCCAATACATACACATGGCCCGACTTGTGTTTCCTTAACTTAAGAAAATAGTTACATTGACCGAAACGGCAAAAAGAGTAGTTTCTTTTTTTGTTCTGATTCTGTTGTTTATATTGTTCTCCACAAGTCTTTGTAGACTCGTTTAATTGTGGGAGGAACAGTGCGAGGTTTGCCAACATTTATAATGGAAACTACTCTTATTGAACGGACATCATTCGAACTTGGCACGTTATTATCCACTTCGAATCAATAATAACGCATATTCAGGTCAACCACGTGAAGAATTCCGACAAGCATTAGAGGAAGTGACAATAGGAAAGCGATGGATTCGAACTTGTCACAGTTAGAATATCGATGCACATCATTATCTCGCCATTTCCCACATCTCAAAATGTATTTATCATATATTAAGCCTGGTTTGGTATAAAACATACGTGGATAGATTATTCTAATCAAAATCCATACGAAGCACTTGAACGAAAAACTAAAAGTAAACTAACAAATGAAAACAGATAAATCGAAGTAATCACTAGATAAATATTCACCGAACTTCAAATCTAAAACTCAATCGTTGGTAATTTTTCAACCGTTACTAAAAGAGACTGGACATATAGAGATTACACTAGAATGATTAATGACATTTTTTTCATTGATGTTCTTTCGTTTTTATCTGTATTTATGATTGAATACGCATGCAATCTGCATTGGCTATACATTTAATTCCATGTCATAGTAACCTTAACCACAGTTCGGATTTGTTGCTGAAAGGGTTTAACAAGTAGATCACAGTCACATTAAGCTCGTTTTTTTCTTAGACTAGGTATGGTCATATATTTAAGACATTTGTTGTGATTACGCTGTATTTCAATATTTATATCGTGCGGATTCTTTGATTTTATGTTAGGATTTCACTAGATGTTTTACTTCACTTGTGAAAACGTAGAATATTGATAGTCTAATATATAAAAGGAAAATGCATGTTTGTATACACAGAAAACACCTGAAAAATACACAAACACTCAACAAACTGTTTTATTATAATCTGCACAATCCGTTATGTTATCTAATTCCCTTATGCCTACTCAAGTTGTGTGTATGTGCACGTCCAGGGAGGAATTGTGCGAGTGACGAAGAAAATTGTATTGGAAAATTAGCGAGGAATACGGGAGATTGAAAGGACAAAGGTAAAAGTTATGTGACACTTTTGTCTTAGATGATGCCGGATAGCGCTTCTAGAAATATTATAAGAGTATCTGTGCATGTTTAGTCTTTAGGTTAGTTTAGGTTTTGTCAGTTACGGCAGTGATATTTCTAACACGTTTTATCCTAAGAAATACGATAGTGTCTGTGTGTTTAATGTGTACTTGTTATAAAACAGCCCCTGTTTCTTTGGAAAGCACTCTTTTGTATATAAGTTTGTCTGCTCATTTAATAAAAGGTATCCGTTATCATTATATATAAAAAATCACAATCGTATCCGAAAAAAAAAACTTTATTTATTATACACCATTATGCTAAAACAAGCACCGATATTTATTTTAGTATAATTTCTTGCATATCATAAATATGGATACTTTTGAGATGAGGAAACACGATTGTACAATGGTCTTAGTCGCTAGTCTGGAAAGAATTTAATTCACTTGAATTTTTGTGAATATCTTTATTTATTTCTGCCTTGTTTCGTTTTAATATTCTTGAATGTAAAGTCTTTCTTTGAACAGAAAAATCATCCAAAATCTATGACGAAACAAATAACTATCGTAGATATTAGAAAATTATCAGGTTGCAAAAATTAAACGTATTTGTCTCAAGCAAAACTTGATAGCAGCAATCGATCCAGAAGCTTAGAATTGTAAGGAATTTAGGTAAAGAATTAATCCAAACACTGCTTTCCTCGTGTCAAGATAAAAATGCAGTGACATAAGAATACAGAGATTTAGTACACAGACATGAAAGAAAAGAATAAACCTCCATAGAAACAGTTTATTCCAATAAACCTAAGTTATAGAACAAAAAAAAAGAAAGAAATGGTCACTAATTTAATAACTAATACTTGCTTGATATTCCCTTTGCTGTTTTAATGCTAGGGCACTTTTAGATATGGCATGATATTAATTTGACGAATATCATCTTGAGAAATATTTTTCCATGTCTGACGCAAGGGTTCGAAGATGTCTTCCTTTTCTATTATCGAAGGTTCCGGTCTAATATGCAATAAAGGTTTTCAATTGGATTCATATCCGGGGATGACTTGGCCATGGAAGTTTATTAACCCCATTTTAACTTAACCAATGCTGTGTCGTCCTAGCAGAGTGACAATGAGCTCCGTTTTTTTTTTAAATAGGAAGTTAAGTTGGTTCATTTTACCACTTGATAATTTTAGTAGGAGTCCTTCATGTAATATTAAGACATATTTAGCAGAATTGATTTTCCCTCGCACTTCTCCAGGTCTGAGAGACCATCACTCCAAATTGCATCCCATACCATAACCGAGAGACCCCCTCATGTTTTAGCGCTGGCTGCAGTCGTTTTAAGTAAAACTCTTGTTGAGGGAGCCTCCATACTCATGCCCTTCCCCTTTCAGGAAATGATGAAAATCGTGACTCATCAGAGAAAATGACATTGATGTAAAAGGTCATAGGTTCCTTCATGCTCTCACAAGCCAGCATTTTCTGAGCGGGATATTGGCAGAACGAAGAAGAGCTTTCCTTTTCGCAGCCGTAACGTAGTAGCCACGCATGTTAATATACCTGACAGCTGTTCTGGGACTGACACCAGCTTGTCTTTGAATATCAGAGGCTTTGCACCGAGGATCATATTCAGCATATTGTTTCAGCAGACGCAAGGTCCTTTCAGGAAGCCCGGGCCGACCTGAATGAGGTTTTGTGCATTCTTTGTCCTTTCTTGTAAATTGTACGATCACTATTTGTAGTAGAACGTAGTATTGAAAGATTTCCTGCTATTTTACATTGATTAATACCATCTTCATGTTGGACCATGATTCAACCTCAAAGAAATTCTAATAGATCTGATGCTCCCTTAGGTCCTGGTATGCTTCAATGTTTTTGGATAGAATTTTAATAAGCTTCTCTAAGTTATTTCGGCACTATTCTTATCTGCAAATATAAATATGCATGTATGAAAAATATTTAACTTAGTGTCCATTTTTTCTGTCACGTTTGCGTATATTTCATGCAGCGATTCTAGTATCTGATTTGTAAGATGATCCAATTTTTGTGATCATGCCTAACACAATTATACCAAAACTATTGCAGTAACACAATTGAAGACGAATACAGAGGCTTATTTCTTAAATAAGCATTTATAATGAAACAATTAAATGTAAGCTGATATTTAGACACCCCCCCTTTCATGAATGTACATGTCAAACTTTGGGAATTATCAAAATAACATCATTAATTTCCGATTTATTTTCTCAAACTCAAAATCAAAAATATTATAGCGAACATAATCCATATATGAAGTTTTGTCTACCATTTTCTCCATTTGTCATCAATTGCTTTTATGCTACAATCTAAATATCTCTATAAAAATATACGGCATAATCACGTTGATACACCGATTTTCGTCAGATCACCGAAGTTAAGTAACGGTGAGCCTGGTTATTACCAGATGGGTGACCCTTTGGGATTTCTAGGTTCTCGGCTTATCTAGGCATTTGTTTCCAGTCTACTTGTACATACACTTCACTTGGCACTGGTATTTAACAATGTCGAGTAAGGAGAGCTGTTGTTTGGAGATTGCGAACCATCTGCCTCAATAATTTCACGCGCAGGTCCCACTCACTCCTTTTGCCGCTTCGGCGGCACGGGGGTGCAAAGATCAAAGTGTAGTATCTGTTCCGACAGATACTGCAAAGCTAAGACTAGCAAAGACCATATGTGGGGGTAACCCCACATATCTGAACTTGGTCAAGGTAGGGATCACCCTACGACCACAGTTACTATCCAGCTCCCATTTCCCACCTCTCGGGAGCAGGATCCCCCTTTCCCTCCCCCCTCCCTCCATCTCCACATTAAAAAACGGCCTTGTGCCTAATTTGCTCAGTGGGGAAGCAAATAAATAATCCCTTTCGAGGGTATCCGTAGTTTGCTAAAGACTGAAGACGTCTTCTCTCTCTCTCTTTCTCTCTCTCTCTCTTTCTCTCTCTCTCTTTCTTTTTCTTCTTTACAATATAAATATCCAATTCCGAGTCGCCAATTCCTGCAGATCGTTTCACAGCATTCCTTACAACATAAAAAACTCATCTAGATTTCAAAAAATACTTTATCCGATTCGGAATATGTTTCGAATGGACGCCATTTTTGTTAGTAGTATCAAATGTAAATCAGATAAGACGATGTATTTATTAGTATCAATTTAATAATAATAATTTATACAAAACTATTGCATGGGTATATCAATATGCACGATAAGCTATTATATTTTTCATCCTTTATTATTCTCTATATATATTTGCATGTCTTTATTTTTTACTTATCGCCTGCGACGCATTGCCATAGCTTTTTTTTACAGCAGTACTTGAGTTATTATTTTTCTCTGACAGGTCGTGGCAAATTATTACGGCAAGACGAAAGAGTACGAACCGGTAAAGGATAAAAAGATTCACTGGCCAGGAAAAGTACAGCGACCGCCACCTGACACACCGAAATGCGGATTTGATGGTTCTAAATGTCCACCAGATAGTAAGACAAATTGATTATTAATTCATTTTTTCATTTATTTTACTTTGTAAAATAACTTAGATTTACCTAAACACAACACATTGCTACTAAGAGTGAGAGTGCTACGTAAAAAGCCAGATTTATTGGTATATCCTAAGTTGGGATTTTTTTTTTTTTTTTACATTATATTTACATTTCTGACTATTAGTAAAGTTGGATAAAAATGCAAGGAGGAAATTCCGAACGCGAGCAGTTCGAGTAAAGAAGATATTAAACGAGAATTTCCGTTAGAAATGTAGAACTTGTCAGGTTGGTCTGTGATATTTACGTTGAAGGGCAGTATATGTGCAGACAGTTTTCGGAGCTCAAAAAAAAAAAAAATAAAAGTAAGTTTAAAAACAGAGGTCCACAAGCGAAAATATTTTATTTTATTAAGTGGATTCTTCGAATTACTGTTCTCATCTTGATCATTTTCACAACGTTTCGGCCGATGTGACATCTGACCTTCTTCAGATATATCTTGTCGAATTCGAGAAATTTTTTTTCTAACTCGAGAATTTGGACGGAATTTCAAACGATAACTGTTATTTAGTTAACTGTATAAAAGTTCCCAAGTAAAGTATTTTTCGATCGCCCACACTGAGAATTGAAATTTCAACCTTCAGGAGAATATAATATTTACAATTGATTTTTCTAAGTACTCTAACCACTGCGCCAGGGGGTCCTGGCGGACCAGTGAAAAGTCGTCCGAATAATCCAAATAATGTGATTAACCAATCCTCATCTCAAAAATTCAGAAACATAATATTTTTCTCTATCACCAACTTTTGAAAAAGAAATAATATAATAATAAGCTAAGACATTTCATGTTCGTGCGTACGTTATCACTTTCACACACCTTAGCAAATTTTAAAATGAATTGTACTGAACTCAAATTTTTCCAGTCACGTTGAGTAAATAGTTGACAAATATATTTAAGGTAATAAGACAGAATACATTTTAATAAATATATTTGTATTTGAATTATTTGCACTGTTTTTCTCATCTCGAGAGCCCGCACGTCTCGAGGGTCTGCATGTAACCTCCGATGCATTTTAGGCATATCTTGTCAAACTGAAGATTTTATTTTTGTTAAAGTCTAAAATCTGCTTGGAATTTCGAACTTATTACTTATATAATTGGTAGTATGTTCTTGTTCCGTCAGCCTTGATCGAGTAAAAGTCTGCAACAATTCGCAATTGCATTCTTTTTATAGCTTGGATTCAGCATTGAAACTTGCATCTTCATAAGAGTTTTGACTTCGAATATGAACATTATTAACACTAAATTATACACATTGATTTAGAAATTACTTGAATTTCAACGGAGTGTTACTCAGAGAAATTATTCTTGATTTGATTTTTTTTCTTTTTGTATTTTCTCTAACTTTCGAAACAAACGTCAAATATTTTGTCTAGACAACAGAAACAAAAAAGAACCCAATAAAATCTCAATATTAAGCAACATAAAACGGGTGTTCTTCGTAGCACGATTAATATAATGAACATAATTCCCAGGTGGAAGTATATTCAAGCATTTAAAATATAACAAGATATTTTAAATTACTCTTTCATTTCAGTGTTTATTTTTCGCTTTACTGTCCGTTATATAACGAAAGCAACATATACAACATATAAAGCAATATATAAAAGAACATATAAAGCAACATATAAAAGAACATATAAAGCAACATATAAAAGAAAATATAAAGCATATAAAACAACATATAAAGCATATAAAACAACATAGAAAACATATAAAGCAATATATAAAGTAACATAAAACAACATATAAAACATATTAAGCAATATATAAAACAACATATAAAACAAAAATGTTTAACTTCCTAAGAACGTTAAATTCAATAAATCGCAGTTTAAAATCTTCCTAAGCCAATTTACCGCTAGAAAATTCCCAACTACAAAATGAAATTCAATTATATAACATGGAGAAAACAAGTAACGTCAACTTAAATTGTTAAATAAAAAATGAGGAGCATCAGTTCTTCACCATATAAGTGTTTTGGAGATTAAAAACAAGACAGCTGTTTAATTAATAGCTATCCAGAGGAAAATACCGCTTCCTTAATAATAAAATATAGACCGATCTATCTATTATTTCAGTAATATAAAAACAATGGTTATATTATTTTCATATAATGGAAAACTATTAAAAACCATGACTCAGTTTTTTTATTGGCGATCTCTCATATAAGTCGTAATTTTGTAGACTGATTCTTCCATCCACGAGAATTGACCAAACGGCGGCTTCCCATGCCGATGGAATTGCGATATGTAGATGATATACAATTCATTTACTCTGCACAAATGACAAATCTTTAAATACATCGTCAGCTAAAATGATAGTAAATATTCGTCAACAGTGGATTCTTTGATAAAGCATGGAAATGAATATTCCTGTTTAAAGCACAACTGAACCATAATATTATACTTTTGCTTTTTAAAATTTATATATATATATATAGATATATATATATATATATATATATATTATCGAGCACTATCTAAAAGCCCCGTTGTATTCATGAGTTACTACTTTTGAACCTGTCAAAACGGAATTTATAAATTTGTATATATGTATATATATATATATATATATATATATATATATATATATATATATACATTATATAATTATATATATATTTATATATATAATTATATATTTATATATAATTATATATATATTTATATATATAATTATATATTTATATATAATTATATATATATTTATATATATATAATTATATATATATTTATATATATATATATAATTATATATATTTATATATATATATATATATATTTATATATATATATATATAATTATATATATTTATATATATAATTATATATATTTATATATATATATACTTTTATATATTTATATATATATTTATTTTTTATATATTTATATATATATATATAATTATATATATATATATATATATATATATATATATATATATATATATTAGGTTCATAAGTCAGCGAGACATGGAAAATAACAATTAAAAGATGTATAAGTATTTAAATGTCATACAGTAAGGGCGTTAATGAAAAGTATATAAAAATTCAAATCCAGATTGCATGGTAAAATCCGAAATTGAATGCCTTTGATAGCAGTGTGTTAAAATATAATCACAGGTTTCCATACCAGTTGATTGTTAGATAATTTTTTTCTGAAGTGTGTGTGTATATATATATATATATATATATATATATATATATATATATATATATATATATATATGCTAACAAATGCTGCTCTACACTCTAATATACACTATAATGTATTGTGACCTAAGTCACTGTGTGGAGCGATGTGAGTTTTCCTACTAGTGCACCGCAATGGATTCCTTACTATAACGTATTCTCAATGGATTAAGTTTAAAAAAATGGTTACTTTATCGATTTCGATGTTAATTAAAGTAATGGAAAAGTGAAACATTCGCTTATCCACATTCAATCTAACGTAACACTAATCCCCCTTCTAGTATTTATCTTTGTTCGGAAATCATACTATTACTACTAATATATTACTAAGGCACTATCTTTTAATGCTCATTTAAAGTTGGGAGCGTCGGGCTGCATAAATCCGATCATGATAATACCATCCTTCTAGAAATTAACTCCCCAATTTCAGTATTTTTCTTTATTCATAAAATCATCCTCACAAACATTTCCTCATATTTTAGAGGAGTAATGGAGTATTTATTTTGTTGTAATGAGACCTTCATCCCACGTATTACCTCCTTACTAGAGAGGCTGCATAGTTTCATTCCGTTTATCTTGATACCATCATCCCAAGCATTACTCCCTCTTTTTGCAGGCAGTGAAGTATATGTTCATTTCTTACTATACAATGTTGCTGTCTAGCAAACATATGTGGCAGGGTGTAGCATATATTATCCTTTATATACAATACCTGGTATTAAAGTAACGTACACAAATTCTATTATCAATAAACTAATTATATGTTCATACGTCTATATTAATAGTGCATTATTTATTGGCGCAAATTTTGTGTATTAAGTATATAATATTTTTGCATTTCACAATCATGGACACATAAGATATGAAATCATATAATAATAACAGTATGCAACTGTCTACAATTTTACGGTATAATCACGTTGATCACCGAATTTAAGCAGCGTTGAACCTGGTCAGTACTAAATGGGTGATCATTTGAGATTTGCAGATGCTGTATGATAACTCTGCTTATCTCGGCATTGCTTCCAGTCGTCCTGGATTCCCCTTGCCAGTGGACTCAAGCAGTACCGATTCAGGAGAGGTGTGGTTGGGGATTCCGCAACCCTTTCTTTACAATTATAGACGCAGCTGATCCTACAGGGGGTAACCTTTGTCTTTTAGACTAAATGAAGGCTGTGTTTATTTGCTTCCCCACTGGGCAAATTAGGCATGAAGCCGTTTTTTAATGTGGAGAGGGGGGAGGGGAAGGGAAAAGGGGAGCAGCTCCCGAGAGGTGGGAAATAGGAGCTGGATAGTGAAAGGCTCTTGGTATATAATGTTGCCTCTACATGGACCAAAAGGCCATTGCCACAAGGACAATAGTCTTTGATTGCAGCATCTGTCGGAACAGATGGTATTTATTTGCTCCCCCACCGAGCAAATTAGGCACAAGGCCGATTTTTAATGTGAGGAGTGAAGGGAGGGGGAAGGGAAAAAGGGGACCAGCTCCCGAAAGGTGTGAAATGGGAGCTGGTTAATGGTTAGGCATGTGGGGTTGCCCCCACATCTGGTCTTTGCTAGTCATAGCTAGTCATAGCTTGCAGCATTTGTCGGAACAGATACTACACTTTGATCTTGGCTGTATTCATTTGCTTCTCCACTGGGCAAATTAAGCACAAGGCCGCTTTTTAATATGAAAAGAGAGGGGGAGGGGGATCAGCTTCCCAGGGAGCAGGGAAGCTGGATAGTGAAAAATGGTATTAAGGGTTTCCTTTACATTGACCAATAACTGATTGCTACAAGAGCAATGGTTTTATATGTGAGGTTGCCCCCACCACATATGGTCTTTGCTTGCAGCATCTGCTGGAACAGATACTACACTTTGATCTTGGCCCGAAGGCGGGATTTATTTGCTTCACCACTGAGCAAATTAGGCACAAGGCCGTTTTTTAATGTGGAGTGAGATGGGGAGGGGGAAGAGAAAAGGGGACGAGCTCCAGAGTTGGGAAATGGGAGCTTGATAGTGAGAGCCAGCTGGTATGTAGGCCTGCCTCTACATGGACCAGAAGATTGCCACGAGGGCAATGGTCCTTGATTGCAGCATCTGCCGGAACAGATACTACACTTTGAGATATTAATTTTTTTTATTCACAGGAAGAAAATACAATTGGGAAAATGAACAAAAAACTTAGGCACAAGGCCAATTTAAAAAGAGGGGTGATGGTGAGGTTGGTTGATTAATCTCGTCTCTATTCGAAATTTTAAAAGATTTTTCTCTCGGCCAGCATCTTTTATCATAGTTACCCTTTTAAATTTGTGTGTGTGTGTGTGTGTGTGTGTGTGTGTGTGTGTGTGTGTGTGTGTGTGATGGGAGAGGGGGGGTCCTACTTAAACCCAATTTTTAAACATTTTTTATTTATATCAAAAAAACACAAAAAAGCTAACAATATTAATAAAATTTCATTTGTGTCGAGGTACATGGGAGGAAAAAAACAAAAAAGCTTTGATCTTGGCCCGAAGGCCAAAAAGGTTCCTATATTGAGGCTAATAATAATAACGATTGTCGATGTTTCATACATAAATAAAGCAATGTAGAATCGAAAAAGTATTATATATAGCGAAACTGAACGCAACTCCGTTGGTTCTACTGAGGTTAAAAAAATAGGACGTGCACAAGAACCACCGTCATTCGAACCCAGAATCCGTCCACTCCAAAGAAAAGAGAGATATGCAAATTGTGGTACTGCCGGGAATAAAAGTATGCATACAAGGGCGTTTTTTTTTTTTTTTTTTGCAAGAGCGATCGAACGTAATTGTGTGAAGAAGAAGAAGAGAAAAGAAGATTGCTTTGCTCACTCGGATTTACTTTTTTTTACGCGTCAGTGGGAAGAAAAAGAACGCCGGATTTTTTTTTTTTTTTTTTTTTTGCGTGTGCACAAAAGGTATTAGCCAATTTAAAACATAAATTTCAACTCTTCAGTATTTTTTTTTTTAGCAATTTTTTCTCACAAATACATTTGACATTTGCAATTTTCTGTCATTGTACTATATATAAAATAGGGTGCTAATGCTGAGACTGATCTGCGCTATTTTTTTTTAATCGTATTTCCACGTTTAATTAAAGTTGAATGATATGTATTTTTATTCAATTGTAAGATTAAAGTACAGAATAGGTACAAAACACCCTCCCCTCCCCATGTTAAGAATGACTTTTTAAATAAGAACGTTATTATTTCAGCACGGACCACTCTCTGAATGAATTCCTAAAATAGATATGTATGTTTATAAATAGATGTTAATTAATGTGTGCAGATGTGCATGTTCATAACTATTAGATGTTAATAAATATTCATGAAAGTTTAGTTACAGTGCAGTATTCTATTGAGCTTTTCTTAATGTATAACTAGGACATGACCTCGTTTAAAAATTCAAGTATTTGAGCTTTTTATTCTATTTTATTAATTGTGATTGCATAGAAATTTTAAATATACACTGATATTCGATTTTATCAGTTAAAATTGAGCCTTTAATCTTAAATATTTTAAAAAGCAAAATTCTCTGTATTTTGATCAGAATTGGAATGGAGTCTAAACCTTCGGATGAAACAAGTTTAACAACTTGCATATCATGAGAAAGTTAGATCGGTGGGCTGACCGTTTCATTTTTTACTTTGCAAAACGTTTGATGTTTTTGGCTCTGGTTTTATACGCCTTACTGACAGGAAGTGGCTTGTTGCAAGTTATTTATTTCTTCCAGGAGTGCCTTTGAAAAGTTTTCATGACGAGTTTACCTTTTTATTTTTGCTTGTGATAAATTATGTTAAGCGTCGGCCTCTTTAGGCGTCTGCGGTGTCATATTTTAATTCGGTGCTAATGCACTTACTGATCCGCGCTATTTTTTAAAATCGTATTTCCAAGTTTAATTCAAGTATGTTTTTTTTTAATCAATTGTAAGGTTAAAGTACAGAATAGGTACAAAACACCCTCCCCTCCCCATATTAAGAATGGCTTTTTAAAATAATAACGTGAATATTTCAGCACAGATTAAGTGCATGAGTAGCTCTAATTCTGAGGCATGTGTGATTCACGTGTGAACGTGATTTCATGGTATGCTTCCATCTTTCTCCTATTTAAAGCGGCTGAATACCGCATACTGAGTGTTTCGTTTTTTTTTTTTTTTTTTTTTTCATTCCGGCAGTGGGAGAGGTTGGACGCACATTAGTGATTCCGGACTTTAGAGGTCGCAACAGGTTGCCCTGTTGCAACTTTTTCCCTGTTTCGAGCCTCAGCAGAAGGAATTTTGCCATATCTTGCAACAGGTTGCTGTCGGTAATTTCTATACTTGATTGAATTATTTTCCGTGATGGCGCCTTCCTGGGTTGAATGCCTGCCGGCGCGTATTTCTTTCCTGGAAGGACCTTTAATATCGAGTTTATCAACATGCAGGTTAGGAGAAAATTTGATGCTATATACTTAAACACGCGTTCGAAACTCGGACTTTGGAGTCATTTTTTTTTTTTTTTTATGAACCTTCAAGTCGTTTTCAATGCGGAATTTAAAATGAAATCCTGTTGTATTGGAAAAAATTGTCGCTTTTAAACGAAAGAGTTCTTTTATGAAAGTATAATTCGAGTCGAATTTGTTTTGGAAAAAGGTCGGCGCTTTTAAAAGAACTTAGAATGCGATTCGGTCTACCTGTATGTAAGAAGTCGTTTTTTAATGATAAATTTAAAATTAAATTCGGTGTGCTTAGTCGGCGGGGGAGGGCTAGCTGTGTTTAGCCGAGTATTGTCGACTGGTTAGCGAGACTAGCGGGGGGGGGGATATCTTGCGTCGGCTGGTAAGCTGACTAGTAGGGGTTTAAATGTTAGGTGATCTTTAAGGCATTTACCTAGGGGCTTACATTCTGGAAAAAAGAAAAAGGAAATATATTCCAAGACTCCTTTTTCTTTTTTTGTATTGAGACGGGAATGTGAGAAATTGTTAAGCGTCGGCCTCTCTAGGCGTCTGCGGTTCCATCTTTTAATTCTTAGGAATGCGTGATTCACGTATAAACGTGATTTCACGTTATGCACCCCCCCCCGCTGCTTCCTATTTAAAGCGACTGAATACCGTATAGGCGTGTGCGTATGTGTGTTTTGTATTGGGCATTGGCATTACAGCAGTGGGAGAGGTTGGATGCACATTAGTGCTTCTAAACCTAAAAAGTCGCGACAGGGCAACCTGTTGCAACTTTCTCCCTTTTTCGAGCCTCAACAGAAGAAATTCGCCATATACTAGAGTTCATGCGCGCAGGTTTATAGTCTGTAGTTTATAATTTTGTATTAATTCCTGAGACTTAGGGTCGGGATTTAGCAATATTTCGC
>NC_136504.1:89997962-90002962 GCF_053919585.1 Euprymna scolopes
AAGTGGTTTTGATATACATGTAAATAATATTACTTTGATAAGTATGTTTTAACTTAAACAGGGATGGTATACTAAAATTGTGGGGTCTGCGTTCGCGCCTGGCCTCCATAGAATGGTAATAGGCACAAACTTTAATAATGATTTCATATCTATCTGCGTAGGTATACTTTGATAATTATGTTTCAGTTTGAAGAAATATGGTATAATAAAATTATGGGGTGTTCGTTCGCGTCTGATCTACATAGAATGGAACTATGTCACCAAGTTTAACCGTGAAAGAGGCGTTGATTGAATTTTAAAATATAGTACGCGTCAAATACATTTGAAAGCAAAATTACAACGTAATATTATGAAAATAAATATTTACTTATATATTATTTAATTGGAATTCATTATTGAGATGCGTATTATTTATTTATTGCGGACTATTATCCCCGTCTTAGTTGTTGTCTTACAACGTTTCGGGTCCCGTGACGCAGTGGATAGAGACGTTGAATTTCTACGGTTCAAGGTGAGAATTGTCTGAATATAGCGGTTTCAATCCTAACCAAAACCGGTCAGAAGCTTACTTGGCCAAATACGTGGCGAGATGACAATAACTATGGATGGCAGTAATTGTTGAGAATGCAGTTAGTAAATTCGGAGTTCATATCCCATCGCGGTTACCCATTGACAAATGCCAAAGGAATAGTTGGCTGAAACGTTGTGAAACAACTAAGAAAGATAAGGATAATAGTCCGCAATAAATAAATTAATAAATAGTTAATTCTTTAAAATTAATATTTCGGCGCCATATTTTTTTTCCTCGCTATGAAGTTAAATGGAAGAAAAAAAATTTAGTAAAGACTCCGCGCATTGTTTGCGGCGTTATTCTGAAACGCCAGAAGAATACGAATTTCAAAAATAGCATAATATTTTAAACCCAAATAAAATCTCACTTTGGCTATACACTGACTCTTACGGCGAATGGTGTACGTTATCTAAGCGATGATTACAGCACTTAGCAGGGTTATTCCACTCGACAAGATTAATTCTTGTCTTGGAGTCTGGTAAGGCCAAGAAATCAAAAGAAAGTTATGACCTAAGAGCAAGTCAATTGAGGTGAGACGAAATGTTTCAGACGTAGACGTGAATCTTAATTGAACACGTGGATATCTATGTATCTCATATAGACATTCAGTATTAACTAAAAAAAAAGGTGTCCTTGATTCATGTGAAAATATTTCAGTAAAACGAATACAAGAATATGTGTGTGTGTGTGAAGGGAGTAATCAATGTCGGCCCTAAAATTTACGTAGAACTTTTTTTATAAATGCATGATATTATAAACGCTAGTCTTAAAAAATAAATACATGTCAGTTGTAGATAGCGCTTTTTTCGTATTTCAGTTCTCAATATCGGAACAGAGCGCGTAATACACGTAAAAATATTTAAATACAATATTAAAATAATGAATCAATAATTACAAATAATATATATATATATATATATATATATATATATTAGTAGAAAATATGAGAATATAAAAATCAGTATATTTTTAAATAAATCGTATCTGAAACCAGATGTTCTATATTTTAGATAGAACGTTAATAAGCGAAGAAAAATTGGTACTAGTGCATTTATTAATTCGTGCTGAAATAACGTTTTTATTTAAAAAGCTATTCTATACATGGGGAGGGGATGATGTTTTGTACATATTCTGTACTTTAACCTTACAACTGAATAAAAAAAGCCCATAAAACTTTACTTAAACTTGGAAATACGATTTAAAAAAATAGCGCGGATCAGTAAGTGCACTAGCACCGAAAAATTAAATGGCAATAGCTAAAGAAGTAATCATCACATATTCAAACAAAAAATAGTCTATTGAGTTACGATAATATATAATTTCTCCTCATAGAAAATAGTTAACTACAGTAGAAGAAATTACTAGTCAGTAAGAACGCTTTTTTTTCTATGTGACTCTTTCCTTTCCTCTGGACAGAAAAGTACGAATTTTCGAAACTCCATGAGTTATCTAAATTTCTTTTAGATTGCCTATTTTTAACATTTCGTGATTCAATAAATAATCTAAACTTTAATCAGTCATCATTTAATTTTTATTGTGAGAACAGTATCTTCTTTCATACATATTTGAATATGTATGCTGGTTCGAGCAGCAAAGAGTGTTATTGGTGATTAATCTGATATCGCTATGGTAAACTATTGCGAAGTTACCAATTTTAAACTGTATTGGTCCAAAATCAAATTATGTCGACGAGAACAGTACAATTTTAAATCAATATATTTCTACAGGTTATATTGATTTCATTGATCTGACAATGCTTTAAACTAAGACAGAAAATGTTTGTTTTATTAAATCCTGACATTTTTTAATAAAAATACATTTGTTTTAATTGACTAAAACATTTATTTTAAATGTTTACGAAAAGAAACCACCCATATATATATATATATATATATATATATATAATCAATCATCCACATACAGTACTATTTCGCTGTATCACTATTTATCAGTGCGACTAGAACAGCACCTTTCTCAAGCCAGGGATTGAACCTACACTATCGCGTTGATAATCCGCATTCCTTTTAGAGCGCCGGAGCTACTTGTATATTTATAAAAGAAAAAAAAAACAGCGAACCTCGCTGTCTAGCTAATCAAGCAGCCTGCAGTATTAATGCTGTAGTCCTCAAGGATCCATCCTAGGCCCAACTCTCTTTCTGATCTTCATCAATGATCTCCCTAAACACATACTTAAATCATTCGTTGACATCTATGCTGATGACACGACCATCTCCAGCAACACATCAAAGGTTGTAAATGACTAAGCTCTCTCTGATTCTCTCTCCTCTGATCTCGAATGAGTGGTTCAGTGGGGGAAGACGTGGCTGGTTACCTTTATGCATCTAAAACTAAACTCCTATCTTTATATCATCAACGCTCTGATCCCCATCTGGCATCAATTGAAATGGATGGCTCTCGTCTAGGAGAAACCCCATGTTTTGACAAGCTTCTGGGCTTGGCCTTCACTTCTGATCTGAAATGGAACACGTACATCAAGTCTGTTGCCAAGGTCGCTGGAAAGATGGTGGAATCCTTCTACCGCTCGAGAAGATATCTTACTACTACTGATGCAAGTCTCTATCTATATAAAAGCCAAGTACGTCCGAGGATGCTGCCATATCTGGACAGGAGCTGCTAAAATCAGCCTATCCTGCCTTGACAGAGTACAAATTAGACTTCGTGGCTTAGTGGGGGATGCCCTTTTCTCTTCCCTGCAACCTCTCTCCAACAGAAGAGACGTTGCAAGCCTATCTTTGTTTTATCGTTATATCCATGGCAGGTGCTCGTCTGAACTCCAATCTCTGGTCCCCCCTCGCCAATCTTTTACAAAAAACACCCGTCTAGCTGAATCCACTGTCAAAAACTGTCTCCACTCTTTATCTATGCCTAAATCAAAACGTAGATTCCATGAACAAAGCTTCTTAGAACTGCACGCCTGTGGAACTCTGTTCCGTCTTCCTGCTTCCCTCCTGACTACAACTCGGATGTCTTCAAGTCCAACGTAAACAAATTCCTGATGAACCGCCCCCTTAAGTAGACACTTTAAATATCCAAACTAACGTACTGTACTTACAATAACCTTATCCCTGAGTGGCCTCCGGGCCTTGATAAGTGGTGACCACCTTGTAAAAAAAGGGGGGGTAGGACATATTTACGGCAATGCTCTACTCAAACAGTGGGACTTAAAATATAGTAATCAGCATACAGTACTGTTTCACTGTGTCACAGTTCATCAGTGCGACTAGATCAGCACCTTTTCCCAGCTAGGGATTGATCCTAAAACCATCGCGTTGATGGCCAGAATTTCTAATCTCCAACTTATGGGATCGGTGCTCGCAAATGACCTCATCAAATGTTCATTTAAGTAGACACTCGTCCTCCGCTTTTACACTGCTCGAACTGCTTGTTTACAAACCAACAACGAGCCTCGCATTAATGCTAAATAAGTAGCGGGTGAGATACATTAATGTCAGTGCTCTACCCAAAGAGGGGGCTTAAAATATAGTCATCAACCTGCAGTACTGTTTCGGTGTATCACAGCACATCGGTGCGATAAGAGCAGCACCTTAACCTCAGCCAGGGTTTTTAATCTACAACCATCGCGTTGATAATCGGCAGTTTTAACCTCCAGTACGTGGGATCGGTACTCGCAAATGATCTCATTAAATTTCAATTTTAGTAGATATTGGCCCACCTCTTTTACAGTGTGTGTGTGTGTGTGTGTGTGTGTGTGTGTGTATATGTTGACAAATTTTTATGTAAAACGAAATATCAAGAATCACTACGAATTTATAATGGTATTCAGCTTATATCAATATGTATTGTCTTAATATTGTATGTAGATCCACGTTTGTTAGCATATAGTCAGTGGCGTGCAGTTACGTAGGTTTGTATGATATACGAACGAATTTCTATTCGTATGTAAGTATGGATATTTTGCCAGAAATTATTCCAGCCTTGTTATATCAAATGTTTGTGTTACAAGTACTGCTACAGAATATGCTCCGATGAACAGAATGCACTTGTACACATTGAATGTAAATGCCCACGACCAACGTGACTGCTAAATCCAAACAGCTTAGTGTAGAGGTCTGAAAGTCTTCCACTATAATTTTTTTTTTCGAAGAGTATCAAAATGGAGAAATTCAAATCTAATGTAAACAAATTCGTCTCTTACATTGCTCCTTATCAAGCTGGTCTTTAATCTTAGTAACCTCTTAAATTCCAGTAACTGTATGCCTCGTTTTTTATGAATAGATGCATAAGAAGAATGTAAAGCTTCTCCGATTTTAATTTTCCTAAGCATTTCCGACAATACTGTAATCATCCATACGAGATGATAATCTCAATTATAACTCAACTATATTAGTTTCATTCTTAAACGTAGTCAACGTGTTGTGACAGTGTTGAAAAACTATGTTATTTGTTT
>NC_136504.1:90010462-90037962 GCF_053919585.1 Euprymna scolopes
AAAAATAAAAACGTTACTTTTTATCGTGTCAAAAGAAGGAAAAAATCCTGTTCACGTGTTATTTTAAAAACATTTACATAACCTTTTTATTTTGATTTATATATGTTTGAGCTTATTTTGTCAGTGTATTAGAAGGAATTCTGTTGATTATAACCCTTTGAGTGTTCTTTACATTACAATAGTACAACTCTGAATCCGACGGCGCAATACTACACCTTCAATACTGTAAAACTGAAACGAAGCTGTGCTGTTTGAAAAGGGCGTCATTTTCTTATTTATATCGATTCTTTGCTTTAAAAAACTAAAGTAGTTACGTGTTTACTTTTTAAATATGCCATTTTGCTGTTTCGGATTATTTTAAAGCTTCATTATTTTTTAAAACTTTTTGTTTCTTTGTTTTTCGATATTTCGTCAATATTATTTAGTAGGAGTGTTTAGCAGAAAAGCCAACAAAGGACTACCCGAAAAAATTAATATACAAGAAATAAATGTTACCATAGTCAATAAAAGTTTAGTTCATGTTTTTTTTTAAAAATAGTTTTCAATGCTCTTTACTTGAAATAATCCCAGCGAACCGAAATTAAAACATAATTTAAGGCGATAATTACTTAAATGAATGTTTATATAAACTACACATACCATTATCGAATATTCCCCAAGGATAAAATAACGGAAAACATTAAAATATGCTTATAAATATTCCTTACGTTGACGGAACTCTTAAATTGTTCACACAGAATGCTCAGGTGCCCCTCCTTCAATTTGAAAAAGGGGCTCTCCATCTCAAAGCCGCTGCCATTTTGTATTTTTTTAAAAACCGGTTCGTGAATTAAAAAAATATTTTTACAAAGTACTTAAAAATAGAAACCAATGAACTTTTCTACCATGAAAGTAACTTTTATTAACTATAGAAACATTTATTTCTTGCATATTTGTATTATATATATATATATATATATATATATATATATATATATATATATATATATATAACATTTTCTATTTGTAAGAAAACATCATTTTTTTAGTCACTCTTGGCTACGAATGGAAACAAAGTTGATATAAAAAAAAATATATTTTCGCGAATATTATCTTTACTTTCATCATATTTTGCTTACGGTAAAATTTTGGAGTATCAAAACCTATCTTTACAACCCTCTCCTTTTCATAACCTATCATACTTTCATCAATCACGGTCCATTTTATGTAGGTCTTTTTTTTTTAACCCAGTCAACGACGAGTACTTCTGCTAGTGTGTGTATGTATATATATATATATATATATATATATTATATATATGGCGATTACGCTACACGGAATATTCCGCGTTTCATCCACACTAGAATTCATCAGGCTTAAGCCGTAGATGAAACGTCGAATATTCTGTGTAACTTAATCGCAATATATATTTTATAACTTACTACCAAGCTCTACCTATTTATTGATCGCTGTTGAAGTAAATACTTCAAGTTTACACATAAATCTATACTTTCGTATATTTATGTGGTTAAATGACGTAGTCATATATTATATATAATATAATTATACGCTTTAAATTATCTCAAACTTGCCACATGAATACGCTTTGCTATTTTCTCAAGATGTTTAGGCATAAAGAATTGCACTTCCTTCAGTATGTACACCCATTTCAAGTGAAAATCAAACCTCACGACATATATGATAATGATGATGATGAAAACGTGAAAAAATTGACACGATCCAATAAAACTGAGATAATCTCTCAGTTCGGTTTTGCCCTTGGCAGAATGAAAGAAAGCAATCAGAAATAACATGCTCACCTTTAAACTTCAACGCAAATGTTATTACAGTTATAGGATCCAAATTGCAAAAGATGTGCCATCTTTAGCATTCTGCCGAAACAGAGCTGATAAAATTCGTAAGGGTAGTAGTTCATGGTTTATCTCCACGTTTGCAGGATTCAAGATTCCATGCTGTTCGAAGAATAGTTGCAACAAGTCGATGAGTTAAGTGATGCCTTCCAAGGATGAATGATGCAAGTCCGATAATCATCGTGAAGTTCAATGTAAATAATCACCCGAGTGGTGGACAAAGGGCAGGTCAAACTGGAGACTTTAAATTCGTGTCGGAGATACATTATACAAGTAACGAAGAAAGTCAAGACGTAAAAGCATATCTTGATAGTCACCTGCGGAACAGATAGTTAGGACGAGGAGGAAGTATCGAATACTGTACACGCTTACCGGCTTTGATCACCCCCCCCCCTCACATGGGTTTTTCTCTTTTGGGGATGCGGGGTTGGGAGTATATTAAACACGGGGTTCACACCAAAAACGAGCTACAATTAATGAGTTGAAAGCAACCATTAAAGATGTGTTAACATACAATTGAACTGATTAAGAACATTTCAATGCAATCAGTGAGCGTTGTTAGCTGTTCATGGGCTACAATGCCCAATAATTTGAACACTTTCGATAATTAGCTGATTTCTATATTTGTTCATAGTATTTTGATGTATGAAACTTTTCTCTTTCATAATTCATGTTGGTTTTACGGTCATTTAAAGAGTGTATACATTTTGAGACATCCTGTGTGTGTATATATATATATATATATATATATATATATATATATATATATGTGTGAGTGTAGCTAGATATATAACAATATTTTCGTGTGCTGGAACGTTTCCAACTTATATTTTACGCAATTATGCAGAATGTAGAAACTATGCGTGAATAGAATTCGGCCTAATAGTGAAATGAAAGCCAGCATCTGAGAAGAAACCATAAAAAAATGAATCAGTAATTTAATTAACGCCCGTTTATCCAAGAAATATGCAAATTAGTTAACCTTCATGTAATCACCAGCATATTTATTACTGAGTATATTAAGAAGTTCGTCTTAATATTTTGAATAGTAAAGAAAAAGGCTTTTTGTCTCAATGGCAGAACGAGAACATACTTAACTTTATAGGTATATAGATGTAAAGATAGACCTAAATACATGAGTTCAGTGTTGTGCAGTAACAAAATGTTACTCGAATAAAATACACATATAAAGATAAAACGTGTGGAGTCAAAGTGAGTTTAATTAATACCAACACTTCCGAAGAAATTTTGATCAAAGGCTTCGATTAAGATTTTCATATTGATATATTCCTTTATTCCAAGGCGATATCGCACCAGAATTATCGATCTGAATTTATGAATCGAGTTGTTTTATTGATTCAGAGCTGGCAATAATTCTTAATCGAATTTGTGTGCTACGTAAATGAAGGTTCCTTAACGCATACATTATACCCGATTGTACTCGCACACGCACACACATATATATATATATATATATATATATATATATAAGTTGTGATACTGCGAAATAGTCTATTTGTAGATGACTAAATCACTATCAATTTCCTATATACCAATCAATCAACTATTATATATAAGGAACTTTGTCTCCCTATGTGTATGTGCGTTCGTTCCCTATGGCTTCGTAAACGGCAGGACTTACTTTATGTGCCTGACAGTGTTCTTATGTAGGTTTTGTATCGGAATATCTTCCATAAGTATCGATAATCGAAATATACAGATGAGAGCAACAGGAGATTTTGCCCAAGTTAATATTTTACACGGCCTAATATCACAAATGTACTTGAAGTTTTATTACACAAGCCGAAAGGCCCGACATATAAGATTAACAGTAGCTTATTTGTAATGAGAGAGACGCGTTCGAAATGAACGTTTCTGTTTAAAGCACAATTCCACCATGATGCTTTACTTTTTCATTTTAAACTTAAATTCAAGTCATCACTGCACAAGCAGTAGGGCAAGGCATATAAAACTAAGAGTAGGTTATTTAGTATTACGGGACCACATTGTAAATGGATGTTTCTGCTTAGAGTATGATTGAAGCATGATACTGTTTTTTTGCAAACTTTAATTCAAGCTATTAAAATTATATAAAAAATCATTTTATAAACTTAACAGTAGGTTCTCTATTTGATCGAAAAATGGCTTATTTCACTGCCCTGCTAGTACGTGTGTGTATATGTGTATATATATATATATGCGTGTGTATATGTATATATACATATGTGGGTGTGTGTATGTATGTATGTATGTATATATATATATATATATATATATATATATATATATATATATATATATATATATTATAATCTTGAGAGACGGACAGATTTTTATTTATATTCTTTTTTGTAAATACCTGGCAAATGTATTTTGTGTATCGGGAGGGTCCTTAAATTGGTTTAATGTTGGAATACCTCTGATCAGTATCGATAAACGAAAAATCCGATTAAAGAAGTAACAACCAAATTTTGACCAAAGATAACACCCTTATATAGCCGAACATGACAGATGCATTCAAGAAGTTTTATCACCGAACAAGCTAACGGGTTCGGCGTATAAAATCAACAGTATGTTCTTTGAAAAGACAGGGGCGAGTTCGTAGTTATTGTTTCTGTGTAGAGCACAATTGAAATATATTACTAAAACTTTTATTCAAGTTATTATATACAAATATTTTTATAAAATCAACAGGTTCACTACAGTGCAATGTAAAATACAATGTACTGCGGACTTAATCACTATAGAGAGGCAGGTAAAGCTTCCTTTCGGTGAACGATTTGATTTTTAAATAATCGTCATTTCCCCCATTTCGATGACAAAAAAAAATGGGCGTGTGGAACATTCGCTCACTAGTTACTTGTATATGAGGTGATTATATTTGATCCCATGCTAAGTGACACAAGTTTTGAAATTGAAGAAGAACAAGTCCCCCCTTTCCCTCCCCCTCCCTCTCTCTCCACATTAAAAAACGGCCTTGTGCCTAATTTGCTCAGTGGGGCAGCAAATACATCCAACAAGAAGATTGCCAGGTAATTCAGAACAGCATCTTAATAATTTCCTCAACAACGGTCATAATTCTACAGTAAGAACGCCTAAGGCAGTCAGCTATAAACTCTATCCAAAACGATAGGGTAAGCCCTGGGAAAGTGGGACCACATAGTTGATCGGAAATATTACCACACTCCACTTCTTCGCAACCTCTTTTCCACAGAAGAGACGTTGCGAGCCTGTCTCTGCTTTATCGTTATTTTCATGACAAGTGCTCAGCTGAGCTTCAATTTCTGCCCCCCCACGCCAAACTTTTACGAAAAACACTCGTATAGCGAAAATCACTATCAATAATTTCCCACACTCTTTATCTGTGCCTAAACCTAAATGTAGATTCCATGAACAAAGCTTCTTTCTTAGAACTGCAGGCTTATGGAACTCTCTTACGATTGCCTGTTTTCCCACTGACTTTTTTTTTTTTTTTTTACACAGTGATCACCACTTATCAAGGCCCGGAAGCCACTCAGGGATAAGGGTTATTGCAAGTACATTATTAGTGAGGAGATTTGCTGATATGTTTACTTAAGGGGGCGGTTCATTAGGAATTTGTTAACATTGGACTTGAAGACAACCAAGTTGTAGTCTGGAGGGAAGCAGGCAGACGGAACAGAGTTCCACAGGCGTGCAGTTCTAAGAAAGAAGCTTTGTTCATGGAATCTGCGTTTTGATTTAGGCACAGATATATAGTGGGGGAAATTTTTCACAGTGGATTCAGCTAGACGGGTGTTTTTCGTGAAAGATTGGCGAGGGGGGACCAGAGATTGGAGTTCAGACGAGCATCTGCCATGGAAATAACGATAAAACAAGGACAGGCTCGCAACGTCTCTTCTGTGGGAGAGAGGTTGCAGGGTAGAGAAAAGGGCATCCCCCAGTAAGCCACGAAGTCTATTTTGTACTCTGTCAAGGCAGGATAGGCTGTTGTTAGCAGCTCCTGCCCAGATATGGCAACAGTATTCCATCCTTGGACGTACTTTGCTTTTATATAGATAGAGAATTGCATCCGTAGTGAGATATCTTCTGGAGCGGTAGAAGGATCCCACCATCTTTCCAGCGACCTTGGCAACAGACTTGATGTACGTGTTCCATTTCAGATCAGGAGTAAAGGTCAAACCCAGAAGCTTGTCAAAACACGGGGCCTCACCCAGACGAGGGCCATCCATCACAATTGATGCCAGATGGGGATCAGAGCGTTGATGATGTAAGGATAGGAGTTTGGTTTTGGATGTATTAAAGGTAACCAGCCACATCTTCCCCCACTGAACCACGCTGACTATAATCTGATTGTCTTCAAGTCCAAGTTTCTGATGAACTGTCTCCCCTAAGTAATCTAATTTACAAAATTCCCACTACTTATGTTTACTACGCTATAATCACATTGACTACTGTATACTCATTAACCATTCTTCTCGGGTGGTCACGGGCGTGGTGAGTGATGATTCCTGTGTATAAAAAAGGGCCACCGCCGCCATATTGAACAAATCTCTGATGGAATTCTTCTCCTTCTCCATTGGTATATGTTTGTCGTCGCCAGTAGGGGGTGAATTCTCTACCATCTGACATGCTACACACTGCAAGGTTTTGCTGTTATTTTACTGTATTCCTAAGGATTACCTTTTCGTTCTGTTCTGATGTACTTAGACCATACTTCGGGGTAATATTTCCGAGGATGGATAATGTAATTTTTTTACTGACAAAACATTAATAACCTAAGGAATTACACTCTCGGTTGTATGGCCTGTGTAGCGTTCGTTAAGAAGGGAATGCCATATTTAGATGTTTGTTAAACTGGATTCTAATATATATCTATATATATATATATATATATATATATGCACCCGTGTAAATAAAGGTCTACACACACACACACACACACACACACACACATATATATATATTTATTTATTTATTTATTTATTTGAAAGAAACGTTTTCGTTTTTTTTGCCATTCGAAAGACTTTTTGTATTCCTACACATCTATACATAGGAAATAAATACAAAAAAGGTATAAGCATCTATATATTTTTCGAATTTTTTTTATCCATAGACATTTAAATACATGTGTTATCCACATACCATGCATACTTTTTCGCTGTATTACAGATGTGTGGTGTCAGCTATATATATATATATATATATATATATATATATATATATATATATATATATATATATATAATTTACAGAAAGCTTTAAGATGAGACAAGTCATTGGTACTGTCGGTTTCTAACCCGATAATTAGGACCGTTTTAGATACCTATACTAAGCTCTCTGCAGCCAATACTAATCTATGTTATAACCGGAAGTGGAAATATATATACATCACGAGTTTACATTAAATTCCCGTTTTACGAGACCTCCCCTCCTTTTTATTTATTGCCTGGTGATGATTTTATTAACTTTAAAATTATGTATTAAATTTAAAATCTAATTTTAATTAATAAGTATGTTAAGTGTCTATAATATTAAAGCCAGAGTTAATTTTAAATTTAAAAAATATAAAATAATTTAAAATTAACATTTGTTTTTAATTTCAAAATTAAAAACTTACAATTTATCTCAATATCGATTAAAACGAAAAATTCTATTTAATTATATCGAAATGCGTTTAAAAATTTCAACTCTTTCAGGTTTTTTTTGTGGGGGGATACTTATCTAGCCTAAGGAATTTTCCTAGTATATTAACCTTAATATTATTGTATATTTCCCTATGGTTTTAAAATTGAAATAGATTATAAATTACATTTATGAAGTATTATTTCTAAAAATGTATATAATAGAATAATTTAAAATCTATGATAAAATAATTTTAAAATCCAATTTTACAAACTAAAATCAATTTTAGAATTTAAAAGTTAACAAAGTAAGGTCTTTTCGGTTTGTTTGGGTTTTTTTCACAGACCCCGTTTATTAGGAGCGCTTTCCTTCTATGTATACAATTTTGCAAAGATTCACTCCTGACATTTAAACATCTTATTTCTGGATCATGAATTGCCCGTAGGATGTGGTACTTTTCTGCATTACAGAGTGATCATTGACTCAATTACGGGTCGTATGCTGATTTATGCTCGATTTTTTTCTATTTTACGGAAAAAGGTGTACCCTCTTCTTTAAACTCCCAGACTAGAGTTGCTGATGCTGTTTTTATATCCTTGTTTTAGCTCTAAAGGAACCCATATGAGCATAGTACCTTTGTTTAAATGGGCCTTGCTGTTACATAGGGTTATCATTGAGGGGCACCATTTACATTTGGTGAATAACATAAAAGGATTCCGTGTGCGTATGATTGTCTCTAATATAAATGGTTGTGTGTTTGATTATCATAAAGGGAATCGTGTGTGTGACATGTATTTTCAGAACCTACCTCTGCTTCTTCGATGTTGGACCATCTGGAAATTTCTCATCCTGGAGGGAGACTTGATACCTGTTTTTGGATGAAGATTCAATCACTCCTAGAGTTGCTGATGCTGTGTTTTATCCTTGTGTTAGCTCTAAAGGAAACCATATGAGCATAGTACCTTTGTTTAAATGGACCTTGCCTCATACCTATATATTTTTCAGGTATGCTTGTAAATTGGTCCGTTATTGTAGCTTCGTAAACAAGGGATTCAGCTTTACAGTTGCCCTCCGATGGGCACTTATTCTTGGTCCTGCAAGCCAGCCTGTGTTTACTATCTTTCCTGGTTCCTTAGACATGAAACACTTGATCGATGGTGCTGTCGAGTAACTTACTTTTACAGTGTTCATATTAAAGATTTTGTGCAGTCTGTGCTTTTCTGGGAAATGCTCATCTAGAAGCCTAAGAAAAATGTCCTCTAGTTTTTGTATTAAGTGAGGACAGAGGTAAGAACTAAATTATATTCCATCTTTATTTATTTTCCTTTTGATCCTGAGTCTGTTGGAATTTTTTATTTTCACTGAACCCACTTTAATGTAGTGCCTCATAACATGGCGCTGCTTGTTCGAACACTTGGCCGTTCGAAGAAAATCTTGATATTCTTTTGCTAATATTAGCTACCATATTTTTAAACACTGTTTTTCATTTAGTTTATGGAAAGGTTTATGCGTTTTTTTCTCGGGATTTAGACTTGCATCTAAAAAATCCACTTTATATAAACTTGTCTTTCTAGTTATTTTAAAACCTAGATCCTTGAAAAAATTGGCTAAACATTTCCTAAGCCTGTCTAGAGTACGTCCATTGCAGTCCCGCGATAGGCAAAATCCATCATTCCTATATAACCCAAAAAGGTGGCCTGGGAATTTGTTCATGGTCTCTAGTATGAAAAATCCAACTAGATTAGCCACACTGTCATACGATCCCATCGCGACATCAAAAGGGTCTTCAGGATTTGATTTTTTTTACCTATGTTTTACCTTTAAAAAATAAGAGGGTTTGTCTTGCTTGCATAATAGTTTTCTTATTCAACTCGCTTATCTTTTTGTATTTTGATGCGAAAAGTAATGATTTTTCTAGAATGTCCTTAGTAATTGAAAGGTAAAAATCCACGATATCTAGTTGTGTGAATTTACGCCTGTGTGATTCGGTTATGCTTTTAAACCAGTTCAGTACCGCACTTGTATCTGGGCATAAATTAAGGTTTGATTTTCTTTATATCTTTTTCTATTTCTCTCATAGATTTGCTAACTAGACCGATCTCGCTTCCAGCCGAGTTTATTAGCCTGCAGGTTGGCTTAAAATTTTCCTTGTAATATTTTAAAGTAACGAACACATTTTTCTTTGCTAACTTATTCACTGTGCATTCTATGCCTAACTTTGTGGCTACTTCTGTAGCCACTTCGTTAATAGATTTATAAATATTCTTTTCCGCTAATTGGTATTTTTTCCGTAATGGAGTTTAGTACAAGCTGTTTCTTTTCCTTTTCATTCAATGTTTTTCGTCTTATCTGAGAAAACAATTGTCTCATTTTTTATATCAGCTGTTATTGTTTCTTAGAATCCATTTGTTCTGTGTTTAAATTCAAGTTTAGGAATAAACTTTTTCCAAATGTTCTAATTTATCTACTTTATCCGGGTATTTTATCGATTTTAATCCGAAATTGTTTTTTTACTTACGTTTGTTTCTATCTCATCCTCTTGATAACGTCTTCAATTTTTGTTAGTAGGATTCTTGTATAGTAGTTCGTAACTGGGTGTTGGTATATTTTTAGTGGAGTAATTTAACTTGTATTTTTCCATCTCCGGTTCCTTTGAAAAAGGCGGTTTTTACTTTCGGTTTTGTGGTGTTCTTTTTCGATAGTGCTCAACCACTGAGCTATTGGTATTGATCATAAATTCCTGGTGGGGGCGATTATAATTTCTTTTATAATAAATCTTGCAAAGTGCTCAATTATAGGAAAAATCCGAAAATAAGAGCGTTATTGTTTACAGAAAGTTTATATATATATATATATATATATATATATATAATTTGTGACCAGCGCTAAAATATTTACGGTAGTAATACTCAACCCTTTGGAATGGAAATCGTGTCAGCATCACGCAATACCAAAACCGTTGATGTGTCGTACAATAGGTAGGCCGTTTATCAATTCGGAATATCTTAATGCATAAGGCAAACGGTAAAGTACACAAATAACTATCTTTGAGGACTGTTCATACACGGCTATTTTTTTTTACTTGCATCAGAAATCTTATCGGGAAAGGCAAGTTGAAAATAAAAGCTGTTGAAAAGATTCCTATCCTGTTTCAAGAGAGTTGTCTTCCCAACAATACTAGGTGTCGATTAAGAGATCTTGACGAAAATAGAAAAGAAAAATCAAAATGTTGAATAAAAAGGAGCACTTGAAAACCCGAAAAGAACATCAGATAAAAAATCTAAACTTTTATTTCGCAGTTGTCAGAAAAGAAAAGCAATTAGAACAAGATTGAGGATGGCGGATATCGTTCTACTTTTCAGGTTGCACGTTTATAAAACATAACTTTTGCACTAAAATATTAGGTATTATGTTATTTAGGATGTGCTAAAATATTAGGTATTATGTTATTTAGGATGTGCTAAAATATTAGGTATTATGTTATTTAGGATGTGCTAAAATATTAGGTATTATGTTATGTAGGATGTGCTAAAATATTAGGTATCATGTTATGTAGGATGTGCTAAAATATTAGGTATTATGTTATTTAGGATGTGCTAAAATATTAGGTATCATGTTATTTAGGATGTGCTAAAATATTAGGTATTATGTTATTCAGAATCTGCTTAAATATTAGGTATTATGTTATTTAGAATGTGCGAAATATTAGGTATTATGTTATTTAGAATGTGCTAAAATATTAGGTATTATGTTATTTAGGATGTGCTAAAATATTAGGTATTATGTTATTTAGGATGTGCTACAATACATCAGGAAACATAATTACCGTGGAGATGTCTAAAGACGTGATTCAGATAAGGTGACCACTATGACACTAGTTGCGTTGCTCTCTGGAGGCTGAAGTATGCTTCTGTGTACTCTTAGACGGTCCACTTTCGATGCTTTACTTTCTTTGAATGGAGATATATTTTTCGAAAATCATTTCAGGTGTTCCTACTGATAAATGCCGACTTTGCTGCATAAGCATTTCTGTGAGTTCAGAGAGCACTATCTTTAGCGTGCTCCTTTCTTATATCCCCACGTACTGGTATTAAAAAATAACTATTCGTTGTAAATATAACTTTCAGTGTTTATCTCAATATAAAGTTAAGTAGATGTTTATATAAGGTGTTTTAGAGGCGGCCAACTTTAAATTGACAACATTGCAGATTTGGCCACTATCGATTGTTTAGTGTTCAGCTTGGTTTAGCAATATATCATGAAGAGACTAAACACCCGATAAATGTTTGCAAATTGCAAATGATACGATCAATTTACTGAGGGAAATATTGGTACACGAAAAATTAAACCATGAACTAGTTACCTGGTGATCTTGTTCGTCGAATAAACCTTATTAAATTTTCTCTTTGGAGATATGTAAAACCCTACATCTACGTTGAAAAACCAGACCCAATACACCATTTGGAAGACAACGCTCGACGCATTATTGCCGAAAAAAGCCCTATTTCCTGTGTAGTTTGTGAAAATTGAACCTCTAGATTACGCCATACACTCACGATCCGCGGGGTCATTATCCTAAATATATATTTAAATTAAAATTTAAAAAAATTATCTTCAAAATAAACCAGATTTTTGTATAATAATAAAAAAAATTCTGTGATTTATTTTACTTTCAAAATTTGCTTCCTCTAAAAAAATACGTTTCATATTTATGTAAAAGTTAACTGTTAGATTAATTAACCGATTATTATAGACTTTGGAACATGGTAGCAAGGCGGAAATATTAATAAAATACGTTATTTTTAATTTTATGCAAACGGGAAAAATAGAATAGGAAATATAGCTCTGGTTTTTACCTTTTTAACGAAAAGGATTTGTAAATATTTCCTAAATTTTAGTTTATATTGGTTATTTTGTATGATTTTCATATAAGAATTTCATATATATTTTCATATATACATAAGATTATATATATAGGAATTTTATATATATAAATATACATACATACATATATACGAATTACATATATATTTTCATATGCATATATACGAATTACATATATATTTTCATATATATATATACACGAATTACATATATATTTTCATATATATATATATATACGAATTACATATATATTTTCATATATATATATATATATACGAATTACATATATATTTTCATATATATATATATACGAATTACATATATATTTTCATATATATATATATACGAATTACATATATATTTTCATATATATATATATACGAATTACATATATATTTTCATATATATATATATACGAATTACATATATATTTTCATATATATATATATACGAATTACATATATATTTTCATATATATATATATACGAATTACATATATATTTTCATATATATATATATACGAATTACATATATATTTTCATATATATATACGAATTACGTATATATTTTCATATATGTATATATATATAGGAATTACATATATATTTTCATATATATATACGAATTACATATATATTTTCATATATATATATACGAATTACATATATATTTTCATATATACATATACGAATTACATATATATTTTCATATATATATATATATACGTATTACATATATATTTTCATATATATATACGAATTACATATATATTTTCATATATATATACGAATTACATATATATTTTCATATATATATATATACGAATTACATATATATTTTCATATATATATATATACGAATTACATATATATTTTCATATATATATATATACGAATTACATATATATTTTCATATATATATACGAATTACATATATATTTTCATATATATATATATACGAATTACATATATATTTTCATATATATATATATATATATATACGAATTACATATATATTTTCATATATATATATATACGAATTACATATATATTTTCATATATATATACGAATTACATATATATTTTCATATATATATATATATATATATACGAATTACATATATATTTTCATATATATATATATACGAATTACATATATATTTTCATATATATATATATACGAATTACATATATATTTTCATATATATATATATATATATATACGAATTACATATATATTTTCATATATATATATATATACGAATTACATATATATTTTCATATATATATATATATATATACGAATTACATATATATTTTCATATATATATATACGAATTACATATATATTTTCATATATATATATATACGAATTACATATATATTTTCATATATATATACGAATTACATATATATTTTCATATATATATATATACGAATTACATATATATTTTCATATATATATATACGAATTACATATATATTTTCATATATATATATATACGAATTACATATATATTTTCATATATATATATACGAATTACATAAATATTTTCATATATATATATACGAATTACATAAATATTTTCATATATATATATATACGAATTACATATATATTTTCATATATATATACGAATTACATATATATTTTCATATATATATACGAATTACATATATATTTTCATATATATATACGAATTACATATATATTTTCATATATATATACGAATTACATATATATTTTCATATATATATATACGAATTACATATATATTTTCATATATATATATATACGAATTACATATATATTTTCATATATATATACGAATTACATATATATTTTCATATATATATACGAATTACATATATATTTTCATATATATATACGAATTACATATATATTTTCATATATATATATACGAATTACATATATATTTTCATATATATATATACGAATTACATATATATTTTCATATATATATATATACGAATTACATATATATTTTCATATATATATATACGAATTACATAAATATTTTCATATATATATATACGAATTACATATATATTTTCATATATATATATATACGAATTACATATATATTTTCATATATATATACGAATTACATATATATTTTCATATATATATACGAATTACATATATATTTTCATATATATATACGAATTACATATATATTTTCATATATATATACGAATTACATATATATTTTCAGATATATATATACGAATTACATATATATTTTCACATATATATATACGAATTACATATATATTTTCAGATATATATATATATATACGAATTACATATATATTTTCATATATATATATACGAATTACATATATATTTTCATATATATATATACGAATTACATATATATTTTTATATATATATATATATATATATACGAATTACATATATATTTTCATATATATATATACGAATTACATATATGTTTTCATATATATATATACGAATTACATATATGTTTTCATATATATATATACGAATTACATATATATTTTCATATATATATATATATATACGAATTACATATATATTTTCATATATATATATATATATACATAATAATTTCATATATTTTCACATGTATATATTTATATATATAAATTTATATATAAAAAATATTAATTTATATAAATATGTATTTATATATATATATTTTTCATATATATATAAGAATTTTTATCGTGCGTAATATGGAAATAACCGCTCATTAGAAAGTTAAACTATTTCATATTTGCATTGAATGTGATCTTTAATCATTAATAACTAATTAAGCAAGATATCGTGAATTTCAATTTCTCTAGGTTTAGATCGATAACAGTTCTTTGCATCGAATAGAATCAACATCATGTTTTGATCAAAATATGGATCAAAATTTCTATACATAAGAATCAATAGCATACCTTCATCTCTGGAAGGGGCATAAAAGTTGTGTAAAACTGCTCTATTTGGGAAGCAAATTATGGTCGTATTAAGTCTCGCGCCTTTTTAGTTAGCGTCAATATAAATTATTCACTTAATTGAAATATATTTAATCAATTGTATGTAAGCGTTATTGTTAATAAAGTCACTCGAAGTTTTGTACGCGCTTGATTTTTTTTCTCAACTTTGCAATCTTTATTTGCATTCTTTATTGATTAAAACACTTTTTGCAATTTTTTTTTCTTTGCAATATTTTATCATCAAAGGCAACTATTTTTGGAATATTATGAATTGAATAAGTTTCTTATTTAATTTATAAGAAGTCGCCTTTCGTAAACATTTTTTTTATAAAAATTAAAATAAAGTTTTATTTTTTTAAACTTATGTAAAAATACTCGTATCATAAAGATGTAATAAGAATTAATGTTATATATTTTATAATTTCCAATAATTTCCTTATTTTTTGTATGGGGGTCAATAACTTTCTTCACAATAAATATACTGTTAACATTATTATAGGCACCGCCAAAACTGGGGGGGGCAGGTAAGTACTTTATAACGGACCGTCTTTTTAAAAATCTACCAAAAATCAGGTAATCATCCGATCAATACGAAATTTTCAGCGATTATTAAAAGGAGAATGAACGTTATAACTGTACTTATTTTTCATAAACGATATTTGTATATATATATATATATTTTTTGCTTGCAACCCCCCTTGTTTTGAGGGGGTACAAAGATGCTTAAAATAATCATCTGAAACTGAACACAACATATTGTGTTGTAAGAGACAGAATTATAGATTTAAAAAAAGAATTGTTTGCATACCTTATTTTGACGTCTGAATATCAGAACTTCGATTGTGTTTAATTATCCCGCTTTTGAGTTTTGAAGTGTGAAATTCGGTAAATATGTTAAGTAAAATAATTTAAGTTAAGCAAAACAAACAATTTTTTTTAATATTTATACGAAAAAAGCCATTTTAAAATCTTTGATAAATAAATTAACAATTTTTTTAGCGAGCCGAATAATGCATGACCATTATTAAACAGGGCATGCTTTGAAAAATCGATACAACAAAAAAAATAATTCGATAAATATTGTGCCCTTTGTGTTAAAAATAGCATCATTTTTTCGATCCCGTTTCAAAACGTTTGCCGCCTTTCGACTATGGTAGACCAAACGCACTGAAATATTATTTTTATTCTGCTTTAAATTCCTCCCCCATTTTGGGGAGCCTGGCCCCCACACACATACACATTAAAAACCAAACTCATACAAATGGTCACCCATCTGGTACTGGCCAGCCTCAACGTTAATAATACATTGAAATTTTCGTCACTGAAAAATAAGTTTTTTTTTTGGCCCGTTTGGTCTTCCATAGTTTGCTTTTTATCAAATGCAAACGTAAACAGTGTCGACTAGACTCTAGATCGACGCGAAGTAACTGGTTGCCTATATGAATAAGTGGAATTATTTGAAATCCAGGTACTTGTATTATAATATTTTTGCATATTCTCTTAGAAAATCATCCTAAATTTTAGACAACAAATAAATTATTTCAAAAACCTTTTTTGTTAAATATTTATGTACGTTTTTTGTGCAAGAAAAAAAAATGTCAATTAACTTTTTGGGAAAATTTAACATTTAAAATTTAATTAAAAATAGTAGGAAAAGTTTTACATTATTCTGTTTTCTATATGATAAAATTCAGGGTTTTATCTTTCTGGAAAACAAAAGTTACTCAGAAATAATAGATTTTAATAAACGTAATTTCGTTTTAAAAAAAACAACTTGATTTTTCGGCCATTTTTTTGCGGTGCCTACATTATTACGTGATGAATCTTTTTCTAATAAAAAAAGACAATTCTGAGTCCTCGCCGCTTCCGATAATAGGCTCGCATAAAACTTCGAATGCATTTACTTGACGATAACCAGCTAATGATTAAACTATGACGTTTCTCTATTGCAATGATAAAATAAAGATATAAGTTTTTTTTGTCTGCAAATGATAAATTACATGAAAAAAATGTAAAAAAATAGAAATACATGTTAGAACATTAAATATTGACATAAATCCTGTTGAATATGTGGGAGTGAAATTTGAACATCGGACATGGATAACTTTATTTGTACCAAATGCATACAAGATTACAACAATTGTAGTATTATATACAGCGTGAACACGAATAGATTAAAATCCAATCCTTTTTATAATCCATTACGATTATAGAAAGGATTGGATTTTAATCTATTCGTGGTCACGCTGTATATAAGACAATTGTTGTAATCTTGTATGCATTGTAAAGTACACATTGAATATTCAACAGATTTTATCGTTTTCATCAGTAAATCTTTTTAAAGGGCGATTAGTATTTATCGTGAGAGAAAGGGGTGAACTAGATGAGAAATGGTTAGAAGAGAAAGATGTATTAGTCGCTCATGAAAAATCATACTTCCTACTTTCTGGCAGCTATCAGAGAGCCCCGTCATAAAATTGATCTCTCATGAAACAAATGTTGGACATGATAAATAAAATTTCGTTGTAAGGTCAACGAATGAAAAATATTTATGTCATAATTCCAATGGGGCAAGTAATCGTTTGTAGTGGAATAATATAGTTTACTTTATCACATTGCAAAATGTGACGTTTCTTAATTTTTTTAGATGAGGATTTCTTATTCGTATTATTTGGATCCATTGGACCGCTCTTTTCATCTTGAGTGATTTTTACAACGTTTCGGTCGATGTAACCTCCGACCTTCTTAAGATGTATCTTGTCGAATTCAGGAATTTGGACAGAATTTCGAGCGGAACCCTTTATTTACTTGACGAGGGCAGGGTGGTCTTGTTCCGTCAGCCATGACTGGATAGAGGTCCTAATTTGTAATTGTATTTTTCGGTCGCTCACACTGAGGATTGAACCTTCAACTTTCAGGAAAATATCACTTTTTATAATTGATTTTTCCCAAGTACTCTAACCACAGCGCCACGGGTCCTAGCGGATGTTATATTGACAAAACACTCTGTGACCATCACACTCAAAATGAGAACCAGGAAAATGATATTCAGTGATTGTAGACAAAAAAAAACAGAATTTACGATAGTGATTAATGTGTAAATAATTAAAAATCCATTGTATGGTGCTTTCATTCGAAGAGAAATATAAGGGGGATAAGTAAAATTGGGCAAACGGTGTTTTGTAGAGGCGGCGAAGTTTAAATGAATCGCAGAAAAATATGGGTAATCTCCAAAAATACCGTTAGGGCTTACAACATGGCCGCCAGTTAGTCACGTGATCCGGTTGATTCAAAACATGAATCGTGCAAATGGAAAACGCAGCCTTGAAGGCAAACTTGCGTGCGTAGACATTTTGTAAACATTGTTTTTAAAAAATAAAAAAATAATACTTCTATTATGTTTTAAACGACTGTAATAGTTTATTTTGGAAGTATATTTCATGAAGAAAATTGACAACCCACTTCAAAAACAGAAATTACGAGTTTTATATATTTTATTCGCAGTTTTTTGTTGGGGGTGTCAAATTCCGCCTAAAATTCTGATACACCTAGTCGACCACTTGTTTGTTCTGAATAAAATACTTTTTATAAACACTGTTTTAACTAAAAACAACCTAAGATTGTCTCTCAAAGTTTGCCTATTTTTATAACAACATTATATCAAGAAAAAATTAAATACAAACAAATTGTGATTGTTTGTCAAAGTTTGCCTTCAAGGCTGCGTTTTCCATTTGCACGATTCATGTTTTGGATCAACCGGATCACGTAACTCTTCTGGCGGCCATGTTGTAAGCCCTAACGGTATTTTTGAAGATTACCAAAATATGTATTCATTATACAAATATGCGGTTTATCAGAAAGAATAAGTTTTGCCATTTCCAATTTAAATACAACTTCCGGTATATGACGTAATCTAGAGGTCCCATTCTCATGACCTCTACACGGTTAATTAGACTGTATTTATGCAATAACGGGTCGAATCTTATCTACAAAATGGTATATTTTACCTGTTTATCGGCGTGGATATAGGTCTTTTCATACTCCCAAAGAAAATCTATTAAACTTAAATTGCCAAAACGAGGTGTCCACTTGACAGATTCCTTTTGTGAAATTATCCATTCATTAAATGTTTCTTGCAGTAAACTTGTCAATTGCTTAATTGTAACCGCTGCCCGAATATCAGTCCATTCATGATGAATTGAAAAACCAAGTTAAACTCTAAATTACCGATAGTAGCCAAATCTGCAATAAAAGAAAATAGTTCTCAGTTTAAAGGTCGTCGCCACTAAAAACACATTGTATGTACATAAACGCGTCTTTGTTATGAAGAGGTCTTGGGAGCCAATACATCGATACTTAGACATTATAAACATAAACGGTTCAAAGCCCTTGACATTTCCCTATGCTTCCTTAAAATATTGTCGGTTTTGTCTTATGAAAATGTTCCTGACAAACCTCCGTCCTTTTGGGAATTAATGCCTTTCTTTATTATGATAAATCTATTTACGCCAACACCATAACCCGTAGATGTTAAGCGTATATTAATTTTAATAGCCAGTTTATTAGCAACTTATGAAATATTGCTTGTGAGACCTCATTGTTTGAATTTCAAGGTCGATGTAAACTGTTGTATATTATTGTACATAAACGCAGCTTCTAAGTTATGAGGCTTGGTATTATTAATACACATTTATAATTGAATTTTCTTGTATTACTTAGGAACATTTACGGTTCTTTTCTGTCAGTTTTGGTCTTTTATATCGACATGTTTCTATCCTGTTATATTTGTTCTAATTTTTTTATGTAATTTGTAATTAAGATTTTACTATTCCGACAAAATATTAGATCTGAAAATAACTGACTCTGACAAAATCTACAAGATATCTTTTATATTTTACGATTATATATATACTTCTTGTGCTTACGAAAATATATCATCTAAGAAACGATCGTACATGGTTGGTTGTGTACGGTGAATTAGTGATATATACTTAAGGATTTTTTTCCATGAATAATATTACCTTTAAACTTGTATATAAATATATAGTATACCCCGCTTTATAAGAAAAACTATTGTATGTTCGTTTGTCTGTGTGTGAACACGCGCGCGCTCACACACACACACACACATACATATATATATATATATATATATATATAAGAAGAGTTATATTTAAATTCTACAAATTATAGTTTACAATTTTATTTTTCGACAATGAGTACAGAGAAAATAAAATTTGATTTTCTTTGTACCTTTTACCGAAGAATAACTTGTAAGGTTTAATTTATAGAATGAAAATCCAATTGCGCAATTCTTATCATTGAGCTTTTTAATCTGTTTGCTGTTGCACGATAAATATTGATACTGATATTTTTATGTTCTTTAAATTTTACAAATCTATTCAATTTGTAAATTGAAATTAGAAATTTTCTTATATTTTATTTTTATTACCGTTTTACCCGTTTGCTTATGTTTAGGATGTTGGACCATGTTCACCATCCAACAGCCTCGTCAGACCTTACCGTAAGGCTGTTGGATCGTGAACATGGTCCAGCATCCGAAACCTATGTAACCAAACAGATAAAACGGTAATAATAGTAATAATAATAAAATGCATATTTTCTCTGCAATAGTATTGAGCACTCTCTTAAGGTTTTTACTAATTACAAGTTTACTATATATATACACACACACACACACACATATATGTGTGTGTGTGTGTATATATATATATATAAATATATATATATATATATATATATATATACACACACACACACTATTGAACAGATTCTAATATATTGGGTCCTGGATATGACCTTAAACTATATCCATTGGTGAGGCCCCAGCTTGCGGGCTTTTTTTTTGTGGAGGCACCCTTTAATTGCCATTGCTCCCAGGTCCACTCTAACCCGGAGTGGTAGTACCTGTTAAGGTCCCAACTATGGGTTAAATAGAAACCGGCTTGAAAACAAATATATTCTCTTAAAAATAATTCTTCAAAATCTTTGAATTCGGCATTAAATAACCTGAAAAGGGTTGATATGCCGTAAAACAAAAACAACCAATCTAATATATTGATAAAATAGACCTACAACCAATATTTTTCAAGTGTGCCATAGAAGGTAGAACTTTATAAGTATATTTAGATAAATTTTGTAAAAGGCTATACAAAAATCAATTTATATTTCGTTACTACTGACTTCACATGTGTGTCTAAATTTTTAACCCGTGTAATCTTTATTTGTTTGAAAGTATCAAATATCTACAGATTTTTGTATACAACGTATGAAGGATGGCATCTTATTTATCTCGTATTTTGATTTGCAGATATGATTATAAAAATATCTGCTCTTCCTCAACAAATCAAATTTGTGTAATGCAAAAAAGAAAATCACACTCTGAAGTTATTTCTGAATGCTTCCATTTTTCTTCTCTCTCTCTCGCTCGCTCGCTCGCTCGCGCGCGCGCGCAGATATATATTTTATTATGAAGAAATGTAATATTGTGCGTATACATAATTTCAGTATTTCTTCAACAGCTTTCATTACAGGAGTTAAACATAGTAATATAACAATATGATTATGGCAAGTAAGCTACACTAAAACTTGTGTTTCATAAATGGACTTCGACATGCTTCTTTGGAAACAGAGCGTGAATTTTTAATGCGTAGCTTATAAACATTTCATACTATACGAAGAAAAAATATGTGCATATATTTGTAAAGGATTCACTCGTAAACTAAAGAGAAATTATGAATTGGGGAATACAATTGCTAAAAGTAATGGGAGCTGCATTAAGTATGATTTTATGCAAATAGATAAGAAATATTTGTCGTTATTTCCGCTTTTCTTTTAGAAAAAATAACTTATTTTGTATCTTTATACTACGAAATTTACTTGGAGACCTGACGAACATGAAAATATTGAAGCTTTGATCGATCTGCGTAAATTCTTTAAAATGGTTATTAATGTGTGTAACCCGGATAGAAGAGACTTATCTGGTCCTTAACGCTCTCTAATATCCGGGTTATACTTATATTCGTGGGTTCTTATATTCGAATTACATTGTACATTAACAAAGGTTCTAATTTTGTACCGGTGAAAATTTATCTTATATCCATGTTCTTACATTCGATTCTCTTATATCCGGGTTACACACACACACACATATATATATATATATATATATATATATATATATATTAAATGGAGCATTCGTAGGTTGTTGATAATAAATATTAAGACATTTGTTTAAACGGACGTGCGCACTTTCAACAAAATCTCTAACACTGTATAGCTGTGATACAATAAAATTGGATTGTATATTTGTGTATCTGTGTATTTGCTTATATTTACGTATTTTTAATCATATACCAAAGCAATTATTTTCCTCTTATCGAAACTTTGAGAGAAATGTATGCTAGCCTAATTAGAATTCCATTCATATCTTTTCCGCTTCAGTCTTTTTTTTTTTCTCTTCACAATTCTTGTTATACATAGTTTACTTCTCACCACTTCTTAGAAAGAATTCAGTTTTAGAAATATTCCATTTTATTTTCATATTGTAACGCGGCAAATGACTCTGTATTAAATGAGGAATTCTCGGTCCATTTTTTTCCTATCTATTTTTCACGACCCAGAATCTGATTTTAATCTATGGTCACTCCAGATGCCCCAAAGAGTCTCTCTATAGTCGAGCTAAAATAGGAGAAATTGATTCGCATTCGGACTGCTCCTTTAATGATTGAAAACGAAAATGTCTGTGCTATATAAGGAAATATATTAGTTATCTCTTCGCCATATTACCTTTCTCGTGCTTCTACTTCAAGATTTCGTAATATTCATTGATGTGTCTTGCGCTCGAAAATGTGCAAAGCATCCATTGTATGCGAGAGAATGTATAAATTAGTCATTTAAATTTTATGATGTGAAACGGTTAAATTTCAAATCTAGAATTTTTATTATAAGAAAGACAAAGAATACATTTCGATAAGTATATCTCCTTAACCTATAGGTTTTCGATGTCTACCAAACTCTCAAGAAGAGAAAATATTAGCAAATATTATAACGGTTTATAACTAATTTACTAAATACAACAAACATAGAAAATCATAAATGTTTTCTAAGTTTATTTTAATGAGAGAGTAAGGAAAATATATATCGGTTCAAAATGAAAATAATAATGTAATTTCATATATTACAACGATTAATATTTTGTAAGACCAATAATCACTGGATTTTCATACACGTAGATCCATTGCCTTACATGATTCTGAAGTGTGTGTGTGTGTGTGTATTTATATATATATAAACTTACTAATATACTATAACCAATTTGAAGTGCATCCAACTTTTTACAGGCATCAATGATGTAAGGTGTTCAAAAAAAAAATTGAAAAGGGTATTTAAATATCCTTTTACACTTTTGCAAACGTCACATAAATAATTTTTTAAATACAAAAATTGAATTTACAACAAAACATTTTTATACAAGAGATAAGAATGTAAAAATTACTTTAAACAATGAAAATGTCCATAGTTTGTGTAAAGAAATTGATTGAATAGTGATCGCAAGTCATTATGTTCATAAAATTAATATGTGTATAGGTAATTTATGCATGCGAGTATTTGGCAGCGTGTCATTGTGAATGTGTATGTGCATTTACCTTGTTCTGTTTAGTGCATGTATGGATGTTCACAAGTTGAAGCTGATCTGTGAGTCATTGAGTACTTTTCCCCCTCACAAGTTGCTCTTCCATCCTGAAAGGGCACAGGATAGTTTTGAAAGAATGTTTTTGGATTCCTTTCATTCGATCAACTGATGAAGTCAGTTGAAAACTGATTGTAGTAACTAGGTATGTCACAATTTTTGGAACATTGCAATTTAACATTACAGTCGTCCAAACATTACAATTTTCAAAGTGCCCCTGTTTTTTCTAACTAGTAATTTTAATTATATACTTTTCTTAAACTAGTCATTATCCTATCAAGTGTATAATCTTTTGTATGTAAAGTTCATTATGTTTGTATGTATATGTGGAGGCAAAATTGACATTATTTTGATACAAGTATCGGAAAATATTTAACCAATTAGCTTAGTTAAAGTTACGAAACTAGATCTGCAACAAGTAAATTGACGTCAGCTTTTCGATTTCCGCTGCATTTACAGTTTCAGACTGAAAATAAACAATCTTTCACATTCACCACTTAGAGGACTTTCAGAAGTTTTTTTTAGTAATCATTCTTACATTAGATCCTCCGTTTTAAAAATATTGTCTATTCCGAATACACTGCTTCTCTCAAATGCGTAGTCCGATAAAGTACCAATTAGTTTTAATCTCTATCCATTAAGTCTTCTCACTTTTATCGGCGTGAACTTTTTGAAAAGTTTTTCGTGTTTATATTTGATCTTTTGTTTTAAAACATTACATTTATTCCGAAGATATAGTTTCTATCAAATAGGCCATCCCACAAAGGTAGCACATATTTTTTTACTCTATATCCATTAAGTTCCCTCAATCGCTTTATTTACCGTGAAACTTTCTTAGCATTTGTAACAAATTTAAGGTACGGCTTTTAATTTCATTCATTAGTTATAATAATTCATGAATGGTGGAACGATAAATTTGTTGCACAAATGAAAAAGACACTATAGTTTTATTGTAAAACTTATTGAAAAAATCAATTCAGGTAACCTGATTATGCAGTAGAGCTGACTCCTATTTAATGTAGCCGCCTTCAGTCTCAATCACCGTCTCGATACAGATCCGGAACTGAATGATGCCTTTTCCACAATCGACGGCAGCATCTCGGCGGGTGGCGGGTATCAGACTGGCTTTGGTTTTGTGGTAGGCCATGTTAGTGATGTTCTCGACGGATGACCAAAAGAAGTGGTCTAGCAGTTAGAGGTCAGAAGAGGAGGACCAATGATAGGTACAAATTCGTAGCACTCGTTCTGAAGCCAAGCCTGGGTCTCTTTGGATTTGATAGCCGGCGCCAAGTCCTGCTGCCACACCCATAGTTTGCTAACGGCCATCTGATTTCACCAGGAGATTACCACACTCTTCACCACCTCCAGGTACCCTTTGGTGTTGACTTTTAAGCCGACTTCAAAGATGTGATGTCCTCACTTGAAACCACACCAAAGAGCATAACTATGGCCGAAAACTTTGAGATGTGCTCTTAAGCGTTGAACAATCCGAATTAGCATTTTGAAGGTGCTGTCAATGATCCTGTTGTCATAACTTGGATCGGTAGGGAGCATGAACTGTACAGCGGCACATCTCCAACTTTGTTCGTTGAACATTGTGACACTTTCAGACATGATAGAAGGCTCTTTTTGCTCATGGGAGTTGTACAAAACTAGCCATGTAGTAGACTGTCTTTAACAAAAAAGGAAAACTGTTTTATCAAACGGAAATGGAATCATATTTTTTTCTATGGCGACAATTTTGTCGTTCTACCATGTGATAGAATGCATTAAAAATATAAACACCATTTTTCTTTCACTTAGATTCAAAACTAGCCTGGATGGCCAGCGTTGCTCGGGTGTTTGGAGGTGTGTATTGAGCAAAAAAAGAACTGTTAGTAGTAGGCAGGCAGGCTCGAACCTGTGACGCAAAGGCGGAAAAGAAAGTGTAAGAAAATCTGACGTCTTACCGCTACTCCATGACGCAAACGGTAGGTCGGAACGTTTAAAGTAGGCAATCCAACCGATACGATGACTTGCAAAAATGCCTCGCATAAAGTCGACATCTTGTAAAAAAAAATGCCAAGTTGAGGGTGCAGGAATTAATGTTTTTGGCTAATTTTTCGATAATTGTCGTCTTAGTCGTCGCGCTTCAAAATGATACCAATCTCCTAAAAATCTGTCGCCTCTCTCGAAAGTTTTAGGTAGACATGCATACGTTTAAACAGACGGATGAGATTTGTTATAGAAGATGGCCTTCTGAATGTATAGCAACGACACATGAACTAAATGTTCACAACTGACTATAAATAATACTTTTACTAATTTTCCAGAATATTTGCTTAAATAAATGAACACCTCAGATCATTTTCAAACTAGCGTCTACTCGTGACTGCTACGCTAGGAAACTAACTTAAAAATATGTCGCACGTTTTCCGTTCCATTTGTTACTCGATTGCCGATCTCAATAATACTCTTTATGGAAATCGATCGACTTTTTCCGAGTAGTTGCTATGAACAAACAATGCACAAACTCTATCCAAGATTTCTATGAATTATGCCACCTTTCATTTTAGGCAATTACGTCCTAAACATTTCACTTAATATAAAAATTACCGCAAAATTAAAAAATAAAGAAAAATAAAAAGATCTCCCATTTCTAAAGACTTATTAATCTAGATACCAGCATAAAATACCTTACGATTGTCTAAATATTTTGTTTTTAAAAGCAAAGAACAATGTTTACTGCCATAACAAAAATGTTCACCGATTGACCTAACAGTGAATTTAATAAGAAACGAAAATTATTTAATACATTTTTTTTTTACCTAAAAACAAAACCAAATCTGGCCTCCTAAATCCAATTACAAACTTGGTAGCCTTTCCGTCTAGACTGATTGCTTTTTAATGTAATTTATATAATCTGTTTGGAAAAATGTCTAAGTCCATAAGGATTTTTAATACAAGAATTAATAGATCACATATTCGTGATTTTGATTTTTCCCCCCTCAACGGTCAAGGTCATATGTTTTCTTTAATAAGAGAGGATTTTTCATCAATGATGTTTTCTGTTAGATATTTTTATCTGAGGGGAATATCAATTTCATTACTATTACTTCTAGTTTGATGATAGTCAAAATCCCGCAATTAGGGCCACTTGATTGAAACAGACCTCCGTTTAGAGAAATGCCTCCTTCTAGGAACGAGAACAATAATGGTTTAAGTATTTTTCACTTGAAAATTGTAAATACTAGGAGTTTCTGATAACACTTCGGCACTTTCTCATTTTGTTTAAACAGAAAATCTGGGTGTATCTATTTGTGTTTTTCATCAGCTAGTTTTTTTTTTTACAGTTTATATATATATATATATATATATATATATATATATAATATATATGCTTCCCACCGGACTACAACTTGGATGTCTTCAAGTCCAATGTTAACAAATTCCTAATGAACCGCCCCCTTAAGTAAGCAC
>NC_136504.1:90042962-90052962 GCF_053919585.1 Euprymna scolopes
AATAGATTGTATTTTCTTTTGTGGGAATTTTGAAACTCCCTCAAGAGGACATGATGAAAAAGATGATTCAGTAAATCCAAGTGTATTTAGAGGATTTTTAAATTTTGCATCTTAATTAGATCCAGATTTAAAGAATCACTTAGAAACCAGTAATGTCTTCAAAGGTGTTTCCAAGACTATTCAGAATGACATACTTGACTGTCTTTTACAAATATACCATAATGAAATAAGGGCAGAAATTAGCAAAGCTTCCTTTGTAGCTGTCATGGCTGATGAAATAACAGATGTGTCTGAACATACACAAATGATCATTGTTTTACGGTACGTCTTGGATGAAAAAATACTTGAACGCATTTGGGGATTCTTTATTCCAGAAAACCAAACCGCTGATAGGATATCAAAATGTATTCTACAACAATTAGATATAGTCCTTCAAGGGAATCGCCAAAAACTGATAGCTCAGATATTTGGTGATGCAAATGTCATGAAAGGCAAAAAAGCTGGTGCTCAGGCGAAAATAAAATCAGTTTATAGTAATGCGCATTTCACTCACTGTTATGCGCATCAACTTAATTTAATAATGAGGAATGCAGCAAGCATTACACGAAATGCTAGAATATTTATCTCTAATATTTTGGCTATTCCGACTTTTTCTAGATCACCACAGCGTCTGTCCATTTTTTCAAGAAGCATCTGGATGTAAGCATTCTACGTGTATCCGCCACAAGGTGGAACTTTAACATACATGGAGTTCATGAAAATGTTCAAGCATAAAAAACTGTCACTGAAATTCAGTCAACATATGTAGATGAGACCGTTGCAGAAGCGACAGGATTCTGAAATATTTGAACGATGAAAATTTCATATTTTGGTTTGAGCTATTTCATAAAATTATGTCTCATGTTGAAATTATTTCTCGGGAAATTAGCATATATAAAGTCAATGAATACATAACAAATTTCAAAACTGCTGTTTTAGAGATAAGAAACACCAAATACTGTGAAAATTCTTCACAAACACTCAAGGGCGAAGCTAAAGAACTGTGTGACTGTATATCTGTTGATATAACGGACAGATATTCTTCAACTAAACATTTAATACTTGCTAAATTGTTTTACAAGATAAGCTTTGCTAGTTTTAAGAAAAAAAACTACCTACAGAAGAGATATCCTTGACAACTGAAGCATATCCCATGATTGACAAAGAAAAGTTTGAAACTGAGCTAGAAGTATTTTATAGTAGGTCAGATATCCATGAGTATTGCAAAGTAATTGATCTGAAATTTATTTTGGAAAACAATTTAAACGATGTTCTTAGTGAAATCACAAAACCCATAAAAATTATCTTGACAATTCCAATGACTACATAAGAGATAGAACGTTGTTTTTCAACTCTGACAAGAATAAAACCTTTTCTAAGGAACACCATGGGTTGTGAAAGACTAAATGCACTTGCAGTGCTTTCAATTGATAAAAAAGTTCAGCAGTCATTCAGAAGTTAAGGAGAAAATTATCAGTCTTTTCTCATAAATTAAAACAAGAAGAATGGAGTTTACTTTCAAATGAATGTAATAAGTAAAATATCTAAAATATTTACATCTATTTATGATTCCTTAAAGTTATTGTATTTTTATACGTGTTCATACGTATAAATTATGTATAATTTTATGTTTGTTTTATTTTTACACGATATCAAAAAAAATAGGTGTTTTCTTTATAACAGCACCCCCACTAATCTTAGGCACAATCCGCCACTGGTATGAAGAGCAGATTTATTCCCGAAAGATATGCTACACGTAACTGCTATCGAACCGCACCTCCGCATGTAAGAATATGATGTAACATTAAAATAAATATTGTATTAATAAGAGGGCGAAACTGCGAAACTCCTTTAACCGTTCATCTTTGCTTCAGTCTGTGTTTATCCGTTACACATTAACTTATATAAGGTGAGAATGTGTGAGGACACTTCCCAACCTATATACTCAACGAATTCTTGATCTACAGACTTTAAATTTGGTATACACTGCATTCAGATATGGGGGAACTTTTTAATCGGTTTCCACCCGGACAAAACGGCTGCTAAAGGGATCAAATTTAGAAGATTGGTACTTGAGTCACCAGATTTTTATTCTTGTAAACTGTTTCAAGAGGCTTGAAAGCACATTTTAAAGATCATGGCAAGCTGGTCTGATGGTTATCGTACTATCTTTAGGTTTCAATCTTACAAAAAGTGAACTGTTAACTAAAACAATACTCACATGCACATGTATCAGTTTCTTTCCGTTTCTTTTATTTTTTTTTTAAAGAATTTAACGTTACGTTTATTGCCGGACAACGCCGGGTATATTTTCTAGTGTGTGTGTGTGTGCGTATATATATAGAGAGAGAGAGTGAGAGAGAGATGTTATTTTATTTGTTTTTGTTTCTACGATACGTTTTAAATGAATTCAATTATTTATACGAAAGTGCATTTTTACCTAAATGCGAGTTAGGAATAATTTTCGCTTTGACCAATTTGGTACCCCCCTCCGAAACGGGGAGCGGCATATATATAGTTTTTAAAATATGATTATCCAATGACACGTGTTTCGTCGTCAACAACCCATCAGAGTGGCTGGTATTTATATGTATACTAGACTACCCGTGACCTGTTGGTCAGTATGTTATATTAGCTATGGAATTCATGTATACTTGTGACGTAAAGAAAACAGGTTGTTTTTTTTTACATAACAGAAACATTTCTATGAAAGTATATTAAAATAAAAAAAGAATATAGATTTCTAGGAATCGTTCTGTTTATTATGATTGATTTTTTTTTAATTTAACAGTTACTGAATTATAAGTAGTTGGTCATACTTATAGGTAAATGTGCACTGAACAGATACCATAATACTTATTATAGTTAAAGTAAAATTTTGATATATCTGTATTTTTTACAGCGTTCTTTCTGTATTACGCTTAAGTTATTTTAAACTCTACTCTTCCAACGTTAATTAATACTTTCGAAATAATAACGTTTATATATATATATATATATATATATATATATATATATATATATATATATATGATTTTAGGAAGGATTTTAATAGCACTGGGGGAAATGCCATTATTGAAATTGAGGACTTTTTTTTTTATTTATTTATTTTTACGTTTATTCAATAAGAAATACTACAAAGTCTGAAAATCTAATCTCCAAAACCAGTAATTATTTGAACCGAATGAAGGGGGAAAAACGTATGAAAAAGGGGGATAAAACAATTTAATTAACGAAGATATCTTTTGGCCGATTCTTTTCAACTGCAACATTGGCGGGATAAAAAAATAAGATAAAAAAAATAATATCGAGGTCTAAAGACCAAAATTAACGAATGAGGGGGTGAAATTAATAAATGAAGTTTGGAGAGACGGAAAAGCATTCTCAAACTATACCCATAAGTTCTAGATTATGGGGGTGTTCTTTTTGCTTACACAGAGTTGGTTTTCGTAAAATAATCGTGACCGCTTCGAGAATTTTCAAATGTATTCTCGAGCGGGCTCTGTGTAAAATGGAGAATGCTCCATCCGTGTAACCTCCAGTGCAGACTTGACATATTAATTGTTCGGCCATTATATATATATATTATAGTTTAAAAGCGAAGTGGGGGATTTTTTTTTAACCTTATAGTGTAAAAAGAAACAGGATCGACTAAAAGTAAGAAAAATAAATTGAAAAGGAAGAAGATCGACTAAAAGGGTGAGAACGAGAAAAGAAAAGGGAGAACAGTGAAGAAACTTGAAGTACTTTTCGCCGACTGTCTTCAGAAGTAAATGTCGGAATGAAGTAATGTTGGCATGAAGTAATTTCTATGAGGGGGGGGGAACACCGCGTAGAAATTAACCTGGTGGCGCCTGTTTAAAAACGTTCAATGAACGTATGTGGTTCATCTGTTTGCAAAGAACAGGTCTGCAACAGTTTATTGTAAGGGCCTCCAAGAATCCGAGATGTTAAAGAGACCTAGCCCTGTGCAAAATAGAGAACCACTTCGGTGTGTACTCACTCGCACATTTATTTGAACTGGTCAGGTGATCGCCGATCGCGGTAGCAGAAACACGTGATCGTGCAGAGGAGTCTAAACTACCCTGTCGTATATATAAAGAGGCATGTTGGGAAATTCTGAACTCCAATCTGTGACTCGTTCTGCCCACGTAGTCAGCTCCACACTGACACTTAAATTTATAGACCACAAGACTACTTTGAATGGTGGGCAAAACATCTTTCTGAAAGGAAGAAAAGAATTTCCGAGTGGTAAAAACAGGGCGGACTAAAGTCCGCCCTGTTTTTACCACATATATATATATATATATATATATAAGAGAGAGAACAACTAAATGCTCCCTCTGGAAAGATGTCATTCTGGTGAGCAAACATTTCTGTTAATGTGCAGAAGGTTATTAGCATGACAGCAGAACATATAGTTTATTAAGGAGGATGTAATCCTCCTTAGATGGTATAATGAAAAACGACCATATCCTATACTTCCTTCTCTTAAAGAGAAAGTATACCCAAGAGAAATGTTTGATAAGAAATGAAAAAAATGCAACATTAAAAGGAAAGATAAAGTTAGGGGTGTTTAATCCCACTCACTTAAAAGGTGGCAATGTCTAGCGAGATGGTATCATGAAGGCTGTTCTACAATCCTCTAAATCAAAAGGTAATGCTTGGTAGGAGAATTGATATGATATTGCACACTGTAAAAAGAGGATATAATATCCCATATTGTGCGAGAAGGTAATGTCTGAGAGTATCATATATTGCCAACAGAACAGACACTAAAATAATTATACAACACGGAAAACTCATGGGAATATAATCACATGACTACAGCACTGATAATATATCAAACTATCCCCAGAGAAGACTGTAATAGCTGAGAGGATTTCTTCACCTTTTTAGAAAAGTAGAAAGTGATTCATTGGAAGAGAGGTTTGTGACAACAGAACCTTCGCATTAGAGGATAGTCCGATTAAATAGGGGTTTCTTTTATGCATTTTTAAATGCTTTCAGTTGTTAAAAAATGCCTAATCACAAAACGTATTTGAATAAGATCAACGTGTATTATCTATTCTTGACAAATAGCAATATGAGACCTTATGAGACGTTTGAATAATTTCGTAAGTTTAAACCAGACATTTTCATGCGAAAGTAAATGAAATACTAAGTATTTACAAATCAATGTGATTTTATTATTTATTTTATTAGCAGAGAGGAAATATATTTTAATTCATGAAGACTTCGTATTCATTATGGAGCCAATTCACTATTGAATATTTATACATACATATATATATATATAAGTAGATTGTAGTTTGCTTGAAGCATTGTTGAACAAAATTATAAGGTAAAATTAAAAGCCAAGAACAATGCGAGATTTTTTTTATATAGAGTAAAATTAAATGAAAACAAAAGAAATTTCTTTTTTTGTTGTTTGTTTTTCTTTTTCACACAAATTTTAACTCTAAACAACAGTAATTTTTTTCTGTTGTATTCAATGGTGTTATAAATCTCAATATATTTCAGACCTATTAGTCCTTTTTCAAGAGAAGACAGCTGAAAAACAAACTACAAAAAAAAGAAATTTATTTATTTTGTTTTCATTTAATTTTACTCTATATAAAAAAAAATCTCACGTTGTTCTTGGCTTTTAATTTTACCTTATAATACATATATATGTTTGTTGGTTAAAAAATGGCTTGAGTGCCATCAGATAGAATCTTAACCAGAACATGTGTTTCAGTTGTGTTCGTTACCGGTTGAGACAAATAAGTAAGTTTTGAAATTAAATCACGTTTGGCTTTGATCAGTTAACGCATGCGCAAATAAAAATGTCGGCAAGTTCTAATGAACCGTTTGCATTTCAACTTGCCGACTTCTGTGTGCGTTATTCATCCGCCCCCCCCCCAACAAAAATTCTACTCATAAACAATCCCTGTTGTATGATTACAATTTCTTGTCAATTTTAGTGTTATGTGACTAGTAGCTTAAGAGTTTATAAATATTGCGTATATGAGAAAATTGGCATATAAATTAGAAATGCATATTACAGGATATTAATTTATTAGAACATTTAAAAGAAATATGCAAATACGGAGTACCTATGGTGGTTTGATGGTGCCCAGATAGTACTATATGTATTGCATTTCAAAACATTTGTCTCATTCGAATGAAATAAGCATAAGCTCTTTTGATGTTGGTTAAATGAGAATAGCCAGAAATGTCTACCGCATTTATTTAGATATAAAGATAGGCTATCTATATTTTAAATTAGGTCTTATTATTATAGAATTTGTATTATCGAAATATCTTACTATCGCTATCTCTACTATTATATAAAAGGAACTGTCTGTGTGTGTGTTCGTTCCCTATGAACTCCTAAACGAATGTTTTGATATTTATTTTCAGAAAAATTACTGTACATGCCTGGTAGTTTTTCTAGAAAAATTCTGTATTGGAATGTCTTCGACGTATCGATAATCGAAAAATATGATGGAAGAAGCAACAGGCGATTTTGACTAAAGTAAACGCCTTATACAGCCTAACATCCCAAGTGCATTTGAGAAGTTTTATTACCACACATCTAGAAAGGTCCGGCACTTGAAATCAGCAGTAAGCCCTCTTATATAACAAATTCGCGTTCGAAATAAACGTTTCTATTTGGAGGACAATGTAACCATGATACTTGACTTTTGCATTTTAAACTTTAATTCAAGGTATTCTTGCCGTTAAAATGGAAAGGTCTAATATAAAAAAAATGTAGGGTCTTTGATATGACGTGAGAGCGTGCGAATTAAATGCTTCTGTTTAAAGCACAATTGGACCATGATACTTGACATTTGCGTTTTAAACTTTAATTCAAGCCATTATATATGAAAAATTAATTTTATAAAATCAACACTGGGTTCTCTACAGTGCAATGTAGACTACAATGTATTATAGTGTAAGTCACTGCGGGGAAGCATGTGAAGCTTCCTCTCTGCACCGCCACGGATCTTCTAGAGCAGAAAATCAATCGATCTGATTGAAAAATGGGCGATTTCACCGATTCCGATGACCATAACAATATAGGGAGTGTGAAACATTCGTTGATGATCATTCAATCCCGGGCAACGTCTGGTCTACCTGCTAGTTATTATATAAACGTAGTATGATATAGAAGTAAAGTAACTTTCTGTTTTGACGTTTAAATTACATGTTCGTACACGAGAATTATGTAATTAAAACGTTCAATGTCTCTATTAGTGTCGTTAGAGTGGTTTAATCTACAGTGAGAAAATTAAAGAAATGCACAGGTAAATAGAGCAGGGATGAGCGTATTAAGTTAATTATAAATTACTGCTAATCGTAACAATTAAAACGGATTTTCTTTTAAACATTACTCTGTTCTGGAGTTGAGGTGTATTTTAAGATTATGTAATGATAATGAAGTATATAGGAAAATGTCTTAGAGAAACAAATGTTGGTTTATTTACATCTAATATATAGAAAATATGTAAATGAAGAAAATTAACGGTTTACAGATTAAAAAAATACATTTTTTCTTGCACCAACACGTGTAAAAAAAAAAAAATACGGAACATTATAGAGGTTCTCTACAGTGCAATATAAAAAAATTATTAGAATATGTTTTCAAGTCGGTTTCTATTTAACCCATAGTTGGGACCCTAACAGATACTACCACTCCGGGTCAGAGTGGATCTGGGAGCAATGGCAATGAAAGGGTGGCTCCACACTCCGCAAAGCCCGCAATCTGGCGCCCCACCACTGGATAGAGTTTAAGGTCATATCCAGAACCAGAAACAGGTGAACAAACCATTAAAAATGTAGACATTGTAATGCTATTACCGGTTTATTAGAATTAAACTCAATTGATGTTTAGAAGCGATGGCAAACGTTAAAGTAAGATCGCCCGCAAATCTAAAATGTTCGTAAATTCATTGTGTGTGTTAGCATGTTTAGTAGCCTTCATTTTAGATGATTTTTCTGTTTGAACTGCATATTTGCATTATATGTGCGTGCGCGCGTTTCCTTATAAAAAGTCGAGAAAAGGAAAGCTTTGGTCATTTTTATAATAGCTTGTAGGTTCTCGCGACTACTAATCATTTATTATCGATGGAATAAAGGATATAACCACTCTACATTTTCAAGTAATAAAACGATTATCAATTTAAAAAAATAATTGATATCAATCGTAATACATTTCATTTTTTGTTTTTTAGTTAGACTTTGTAAATATTGCTTAACTAACAAATATATTGAATACTAGCGGCTGCTCCGCGTTGGCACACAACACAGTCAAACACAAAATCAAGTACACTCAACATTGTCTTACCTGTGAACTCTGAGTAAAAATGATCAATATGCACAAAACAAAGTCACTGGAAAAACAAAAATTTACTAAGGGTAAGGATAATGAGTAAGCGTTGGATAAAATGATGGTTAAAATTATTACGAACTTGTCAGGATTCGAACCTGGAATCTTCTGATCTGTAGTCAGACGCGTTATCCATTGCGCCACAGATCATGTGCGTATGCTGAAAGATGTTACCACAACTGTATTCAGATAGTGCTAAATTCCATTGACATGGGCAGATAACTTTTTCGAGAAGTTTACAAAACGGTCCCAAAGCCCTTATTTCGGGCTTTTTTAGTGTGACTCTGCGTTGTTATTTATGAACCATATATTGATAAGGACAATCTATGGAGTCACACCTTTCAGGGAAGAAAAGAATTTTTCAATTCGGTGCATCCGTTCGAAAGTTTTATTGACATATATATATTGAATGGTGTATTTTTTTTATTACATCTCCTCGTGATAAAGGGTTATTCGATAATATAGGGAGTGCATTAATGATTCAATGAAAAATAAATTGTACAATGTTTCTGAATTTTGGAGATGGGATTAATATTTTGAAATGGATTATTGAAACCAATTATTCTCATAAGTGTCGTTCGCACAACGTTTTGGCAGATCTAACTTTGTCTTTAGTTTAAGGAAGATCGGGGGTTACATCAACCGATACATTGTACGAAAAGAAGTCAGGTTCAGAAAAGCAGTTCGATCATGTGTTCATGCAAAGAATATATCTCAAATTTTCCTTAGTCTATGAAGCTTAACCCATGACAGAAAATAGCAGAAAAATAAAAGTAAACAATTATTAGTTTGCATGAATTTAAATCATTAAAAATTGTAAATAAAATAATTTCTAACATTTAAAAAAAAAATAATAAATCAACAGCTGAAGTATGCATTTAGTATTCGAATTTAATTGACTATTAAATTGTATACGTCGAAAGATATATTAATTTAGAATTTGATTTTTCTAAGGATATCTGGATTCGAATTTTATTGGAATGGTTTACATCATTATTTATACATTTCTGACTTTATCGACTTTATTTATACTTTCTGGTTATATTTAATCAATTAATTCATTGCTCATGGGTTTTACTATTTGACTCTATTTGGATACAAGCACTTCATCACTCAACCACCCATGTTATTTGTAAGTTACTTCGAACATTTTTCTACCAAACTTTGAAAGTTTGTGGAAAAAAACACATTTATTTTAATAGATGGTAGAAATTCTTTTATTGATCATTTTCAAAACATATGCAAACTAGTAACTTTTATTTTTATAGTTAAACAACTAGGTTTTAAAATTACATAGATTAAAAACAAAGCTGTTTTATAATCTGTTTGAACATTTTAATGAATTGATAATGCAAATTTTATTTTTAATCATTCTAATTAGTCTCATGGAGAAGAGAAATAATTGAATAAATTACGTGTTTTTCATTGGCCATTACCATTGAGTTAACAGGTGAGCGATCGTAAGACGAACTAAAAATTTATTTCTTGCTGATGTTTTGTTTACTTCCGGTTTTGAGTGACAGAAACCTAAAATAAACAAAACGTCTACAAGATAGTTTTTTTTTCTTCTTTTTAGGTTGTCAGAAG
>NC_136504.1:90063995-90168995 GCF_053919585.1 Euprymna scolopes
ATTTATATTATGTATATATATTATATATATATATATTTATATTATGTATATATATTATATATATATATATATTTATATTATGTATATATATTATATATATATATATTTATATTATGTATATATATTATATATATATATATATTTATATTATGTATATATATTATATATATATATATATTTATATTATGTATATATATTATATATATATATATATTTATATTATGTATATATATTATATATATATATATTTATATTATGTATATATATTATATATATATATATTTATATTATGTATATATATTATATATATATATTTATATTATATATTTATATTATATATATATATTTATATTATATATTTATATTATATATATATATTGATATTTATATTATATATATATTTATATAATATATATATTTATATATATTATATATAATATATATATATTTATATTATATATATATATATTATATATATATATTTATATTATATATATATATTTATATTTATTATATATATATATATTTATATTTATTATATTATATATTTATATTATATATTTATATTATATATATATATATATATATATATTTATTTGTTTATTTTTAAGATTGTAACGTTGGATATTGGACAGCCAATCCAGCTGCCAACATTGCCCCGATTTTATTTAAAGCAGACGAGAGCTCTTTTTAGTATCTTCGTTGTTTGCTTGTGCAATTATCTTTATTTTATGTTCACTTTATTCACCCAGAATATTAGTAAGGTAGGACTTCAGGTTCTTCTTCATACGCCTCTGTGGTACCTTCATTTGTGTGATTAATATATATGTGTGGGTGTTTGTGTTGTAATTTCCACAATACAAACTTCAAACTATATTGTTGAATACATGTTTCGGATCAGCTATTATTTACGTGTTGTTTCCTTAGCACAACTTTGTCTGAGTCAGTTCAACTTAAATATGTTTAGAAGTAAAACAGTCAAGCATGTTCGTATGAATAGCATGTTACATTAAATAAATATATGTACTTATTATCGATAAGTATAATATATACACCGTTCGGTTGATGGATTGTAGCAAATTCTATGGACATAACTTTACTGTAAATACTATTGAAGTGTATACGGCTATTTTTTTTTCCTACGTCTAACAACGTGACTTTCTCGAATGTTATGGCGCATTATTGTAAATGATAAATTATCAAACACAACAATTATTCGTATTGCATGGGTTCTTGGGACTACTGATTGATAGTTATTTTCACATTTTTCATAGTTTTAGTCAATGTAAATGTTGACCTTCTTCGGGTTTATTTAGTCGAACTTTGGATGTTTTTACATCGAACTCTAGACCCTGCACATTTGTTAAAGATATTCAAGATGGTAACAGTTGTCCGAAGAATCCAAATTATACGAAGAACCAATTCTTATCTTAGAAATTCAGAATGAAACAATCAGTAACATTCGATTACAATTTTTGTAGGCTAAGCTGCTTGGAATAAGCAAAATTCTCAAAACTTGGCTTTGAAAATGCCTATATGGCAACCATAGAAAGAATATGAGAGTGACTCCCCTTTGATATAGCCTAGTTCTCGGATATCATTATAGTAATATATAACCATTGGGGTAATTGTGTAAGAAAGAAACTGATAATTTCGACGTGCAACGGTTATTCAATGATATAAGAAGCCCGCGAAAGGTGACGTAAAAAGGAAACAGTCGAAAGAAACAGGGAAATAAAAGAACATTGTCTGCAAAGAGGTGCTAGGCACAAGAAGTAAATTAACTATTGTCTTTTACGATGTTATTTTATTTGTATTCAGCTACGGAGCATTTCTATTTTCTGAATATGTATTAGTACTTATTCAGTCATCTTATTTGGGTCAGTTTTCTTATTGAAGTACAATGGGCATTATTATCATAGAAAAATTAGACACATAGTTGCTACGTGTTATGGGTTATTTTCTCCCAAAACTATTTTAAAAAAAATCTCAAAACGTGTTTATTAGATTTATTTCTCATTCCATGAGATTTCCGAGTTCTGCTCTTAATAAAATAAACAGTAAGTTTGCATTCCAATTAAGAACACTTGATTGCCTATATTGCGCAGTGAAATGTAAAAAATGAAATTGCACTATTTCTTTCCACAAAACGGAAAACGCATAAAATATGGCTAAAATGATATAGGTAGAGAATAGGCACCAGACACGATACAATTTTAGAACAATGCTTTACGATTACCTTTAATACTAGTATAATATTTCTGAGATTGATTATATTATAAAATAGCAAAATGTACTCTTGTAACGTTGTCTGGAAACAAGCACGTTGTGGCCTCAGTCTCGAAGTAGACAGAGAATAGAAAATAACTTTAACTCGAGCCTTTTTATTGTACAACATTTATTTTCTGATTCTCTCCTTATCGTTGTGGCATCCCCTGCGTGATCGTGGTCTAAAATCTGCCGTCAAACGTCACTAGTGCCTCTGACGTGATCTCGAACGTCATCCGCGCCTCTGACGGGATCTCGAACGTCATCCGCGCCTCTGACGGGATCTCGAACGTCATCCGCGCCTCTGACGGGATCTCGAACGTCATCCGCGCCTCTGACGGGATCTCGAACGTCATCCGCGCCTCTGACGGGATCTCGAACGTCATCCGCGCCTCTGACGGGATCTCGAACGTCATCCGCGCCTCTGACGGGATCTCGAACGTCATCCGCACCTCTGACGGGATCTCGAACGTCATCCGCGCCTCTGACGGGATCTCGAACGTCATCCGCGCCTCTGACGGGATCCCCGTCTCTAACCTGATCTTCTTTTAAGTCTTTATTTTTCCATTACTGGTGACGTTATTACTAGGGCTATGACAACAGCAAATTCTTTTCCTTGTTTTGACCCTCGCGTATATATCCGACATAGACACAGTTAATCAATCGAGACCCACAACACAATATATATATAAAGCATATAAGAAATCAAGGGATACACACCCGAGACTCAAAACAACGAAAGGAATATTCTGTTATCATGGCCCTAGTTATTACGCATGCATTTGCATACGCGAGTCCGCGCTATGTAACACTCTAACGTTGTGAATTTAGTTATTTGTAAACGTATGCAGAAAAAATACATAATTGTACTTTTGATAAATCCTATCAACTTATTCAATTTAACGTATGCATCATTCTGTTCAACATACTTTTAAGGGTACATAGGTATAGGCAAATTGTTACATTTCCAATAACTGTTTTTAGAAAAAAAAAAACTATACAATTATTTTTTTTTCTTGGCATTGATACTATAAAATAACGGAAAAAACTCCAATTTGTCTGTGATGCAATAATGTAATATTTTTATAATGTTTAATAGCACCTTTTAAAATTTACACAAGAAAAGTATATACCTTCAGCCGCAAGGGAGATAGCTCCTATTATTACTTTTAATTGAATGTATGTGTTAGCTTACATATTTATATTATGTTATAAAAAATGAAGACGACATTTACGAATTTTAGAGTTTTCTAATATATATTTCTTACTACGGTAGTTTTGTTTTTTAATAAAAATATAATTAAGTATTTAAATGTTTCTTATAACAATAGAACTTGCGGTCGATAAGAACGGCTTCGTTTAGTAATTAACATTTGCCCTGAAAAGAAAGATGTCTTCTCTGTGAAACTATCTGGCGCAGAAATAATTGTATTTACAAAGACTTTAAAATGAATTTCCTTTTTTTCTTTTCCCAACATGGACCGATATTAAATAAAGTAGAATGGTTATTTAGAATTAAATATTATAATAATATGAAATTTATTAAAGATCCGTTCGACTTAATTTTATCGTTATCTATTGTATGATAAATGGAAAATGTATGTTTTTAAAAATTAAGAAACGCCTTTTGGATGATGCTTTTAGGAAGGGCAAAACTTAAGAGATTCTCTTGCGTCTTCTACAGTAGAATATGTCTAAAAATGTTTGCATCCTAACAATACTTTGATCTCTCTCTATATATATATACTAATTATAACGGCCGTTGGCTTTTCTTGCCATACCTCCATCTGACCATTTCCTTATTTACCTACTGTTATCAGGTATCGACATTCGTGCTCCTCTAAACAAATCAGATACGACAAGTACGATGACAAATGCGACTTGAAAGAGTTGTCCAGCAACAGCGATGCCATCCAGACCCTAACCTCCCCAGACGATTGCGACTCTGAATGTGAGAAATCAGTCGGAAGTGGGCAAACAGTCTAGTTCGCTGGACAGTTTCTGGCAAGAAAAACGAACGCATACTCTTTTTCTCTCTATCTCACATTCACATCAATAAAATAACAATTATGATAATAATACTAAAAATAATACTAACAAATTAAAGACTAATCTAATATCCTATAAAGTTGATCTTTATGGGTATTAAATCTAATAGTGCCTGATGCAAGTTTTTATGAATACATATAGTATAATAAAATAAATTTCCAGAAATGAAAATTTAACAAATTTAAAGGCAATACAAAATTTGTATAATGGTTCAATCCCACTTGTCAGATCATCGAAAACTGGGGACCAAACGCGGTAGTATTTGTGTATATATATATATATATATTAAATAAAAATAAGGATTCTCAAATCCTATTCAACCAGCATGTCTACAGTAGTAAATCGACGGAAATTTTCTTATTTCAAACAACGTAAAGAATGGGGCAAAAGTTTAAAACTAGAGGATAAAATTACATGGTTCTTTGCTATTTACTTGCTCAATCCAGAAAGTCATCAGTCTACAGCATTGTTTCAGTGCATTGTTCTCTGTTGAATGAGGTATGGTCCTGTGTAGTTGTAGGAGATTCATCCCCGAGGCTTTGCCTCATTTTTAAGGGTTAAATCATTGCTAATTGAATAAGACGTATCTACCAAAGAATGTTGATTAGGCCGCTTAGTTATTTTTGTGACCTGGGTGCTTTTTTTCCGCTGGTATTGGTCCTGTCACATACTTCCGGTAAGAATGGGAGATAAATACCAGCTTCACAGAATGAGCAGATCACTGTAGATAATGGATATACGGAAGATATTGCTGATATGTTTATTGACAATTAATTCCTTAATTAAAAAAGACAATCTTTATCATCTCGCAACGTGAACAGTTCCTTTTTTAATTATTAAATCATTACCATAGTTCAGTGACATTCATAGACTAGACAGATTAAATATTTTCGTTCTATTTCAGACGGTATCAGCTGTGGTACAAGGTCTGCTTTTGCTTTGTTTCATAAGGATATGTTGATTCATAGCAAACGTCGTGATGTAATCAATTTGCTTATCAGTGTGAAACTAGATATGTAAAGAATACGTCCTCTTTTTGAAACTAATTAACCGGAATGTTCGTTTTAAGTCCAGTAATAATCTAGAATCTATCATTTCGACAAGATCTATTGCATAAAGGAATCTTTGTTACGCAATTGATTATAAAATTCCCTTAGAATCTTATTTCGAGCTTATCCTTTAATCCCTTAAGCGATTTCGATCTTTATCCTTGTCGGCAAAAATGATTTATTAGATCTCTTGACTTATTTGGATGTTTAATATTTCCTTTGTCCTTTTTAAACGAATAATTGATCCTTTTCATTGTTGTTTAAAGGCATTAAAGTTGATCGATTGCTCCCTGAAGATATAATGGTTGAAAAGCCTTTAGAAATTCCTTTTTTTTTTTTTTTTTCAATTAACGATATGAACTTTCTAAACCAGACATTTTTTGTCTAATTCCCACGCAATCACATCCACTAGCAATGATAAAGATGTTATACTGATCAAAATCACTGTTTTATGCGAACCGAACAACTATATGCAATATAATGTAGTATTCTACATATGTTACTGATCTTTGTGAAAAATAAAGCAATGGAAAAATTTCTACTGGCCTTCTGATTTTAAAAGCGATCGAAAATAACCTGGAGGCCGTCCGGAAAATTATCACTACCCTAAATTTAAAGTATTAATACGCGAGGTCAATTGTTCCAAAAAAAAAAATGAAAGTAGTGAACTGCCGTTGTTAATAATAATATTAGTAATTTTGTTTCTATTGTAAGAAGTTAATGTAGATTGGTTGAAGCATTGCTTAATGTATGTATATAAAATAAATTTACGTTTATAGGATGCAATAGAATGCAGATGTAACGGATAGACATACAAACTGAGGAACTTTTAGGTATAATGGTGGAACAAGCTATGAAGATTTTTTTTTACATAGGGGTCACCAATTATCAAGGCCCGGAGGCCGCTCGAGGATAAGAGTTATTGAGTGTACAGTAGTCAATGGAATAATATTGTAGTAATCGTTACTAATAGAAATTTGGTAAATTGGATTACTTAAGGGAACGGTTCATCAAGAATTTGTTTACGTTGGACTTGAAGACAACCAAATTGTAGTCAGATGCGAAACAGGCAAACGGAAGAGTTCCACAGGCATGCAGGTCTAAGAAAGAAGCGTTTTTTCATTGAATCTGCGTTTTGGTTTAGGCACAGATAAAGAGTGGGGAAAATTATTGACAGTGGTTTCAGCTAGACGAGTATTTTTCTGGAAAGATTGAGGATGAAGGATTAGAGATTGGTGCTCAGACGAGCACATAACCTTTTATTTTATATATATATATATATATATAATACTCAGTTTTGTAATATTTTTAAAATGTATATATTATGCTATAAATCCTTAAAGCATTGACATTTCATTTGCGTCAGGGTTTTATGTTCATCTTGCTCTGCCTGGCATTGCTTTAAGGATTAAGAAATAGTATATACATTTAGAAATATAACAAAACTGGGTACTATAAAAGATATTTAATTTTCAACGTATTATATACTGCAATTGCAACGTTTCAAACATTTCGATCATTTTCAAACAGCTACAGAAAACTAATAACCGAAAATATAAGAAAATTCCAAAATGATATCTCATTTCCTTAATGAAAAAAGTAAGTTCAAGATATCCGCCAACAGTAGAACGATGATCTCAGAAAATAAATTTAATTTAAATGAGTGTCCATTATTTGGACGATATTACAATGACGTCCAGCCGTATATATCCTACGTTTCTTGAGTAATTGAATATAGTTTTAAAATGTTCTAATCTCTGAAGAGAAACGCTTAAACGTATATACAGTTTCTTTAGAAAAGAATAGTTTAATACAAATATGAGAAACCACTTAGAAATCAATTCACTGCAACAGGGTTTTAATACTTATTTAATGAATACAATTTAAAAAATTTATGAAGATAATATTATATATCAATTTGTAGTAATTCAATAGTGCTTAATACGTTAGAACTTGGTGGTAAATGATAAGAATATATACTATTTCAGCTACATAAAATCTTTAACCCTTTCATCCGTGGGGCAGTCGTCAGGCTAAAGTGCATTGAGCTCGTATTACCTGGTGTTTATATGATTATTAGTTAAGCTAGCTTACCAGATTCATTATTATTTAAGCCTACGGGTTTGTTTCAGCCAGTCAATGGGCGTGTTTCACTCGAGCAGGGATTCGCTGATTTCACAACACGTAAAATCTTGCGTCAGCACAAAATATGGTACCATGGGGTAAAGTTTGATACATTTTTATTGACCTAGTCAAACTATTTACTTGCTATAATAACGTGTTGGCATTATCTTATGTTTAGAGGTAAGAATTCATTAATTTGAAATATTAAAAAGTAAAGGGGGAATATATGAGAAAATAAGTAGCCTATGTTAACCATTAGATATATAGATAAAGTTTTTTATATACAGGTTTATCTTGTATGTTACCACGGTAATTTTTTATCAATGTAAATATGGTGTGCAAAAATGAAGGTATATCAATAGTTTATTTCTCATTGTATATAATTCGTTGTTTTTTTGTTCCAGAATAAAAATTCTGGAACAAAAATCAAATTAAAAGCAAACTCAAGCACGGAAATCCGTTCTAAGAAATAGTACTATTTGCATAAATCCAGCTAAAAACGATTTTCTGTGAAATTAAACCATTATTAAAAAACAGCTATACAGTTAATTTCATTACATATTTCGCTTTTATTGTTAGCCCGAATAACTTTTACCATTATTTGAGGAAAATAACTTACCATTATTTGAGGAAAATAACTTATTAATTGCATTGTCTTTTTCTTCCTCTATTTAGACAGACTAAGTTTTATACTTATTTTTTTTAAGTTATGCTAATATTAAATTTTATTTTCTATACTAAGTTTTTGCATTATTTAAAAAAAAACTACACATTAAATGAATTTCATTGTTTCCTTTTATTTTAAAATTGATTAAGGTTTCCATTATTTAAAACAGTAAGCAATAATAAAATTTGTTTTTGTCTCTTTTCTTTGATTTAGGCCGAATAAGTTTTACCATGAGTTAAAAAAAATGGCGCACTAAATTAATTTCGCTTTGTCGTTTTTTTTTCTAGTATTTAGATCGAATGAGTTTTACCATTATTAAAAAAAAGAACGACGCAGTAATTGAAGTTGATCTTGGCTCGATTTCATATTTAGACTGAATAAGTTTGACCATTACTTCTAAAGCAACGCAATAATGAAATTTCATTTTGGCTTTATTGCTTGTATTTAGACAGACTAATTTTTACCATTTTTATAATCTACACAATTAATAAATTTCATTTTGGCTTTATTGCTTATTTAGACAGACTAATTTTAACCATTTTTATAATCTACACAATTAATAAATTTTATTTTGGCTCTTTTTCTTGTATTTAGAATGACTAAGCAGTTCCGTTATTTTTATAATCTACGCAGAAATTAAATTTTATTTTGGCTTTATTCTTATATTTAGAACGACAAAGTTTTACTATTGTTTTTAATAATTATGCAATAATTAAATTTTATTTTGTCTTTTTGTATTTTAAGACCAAATAAGTTTAATTATTAAAAAAATAACTACGCAATAATTCTATTTCATGTTCTCTATTTTTATACTAGGGGTGAATAAGCTTAATTTATGAACAATATTTTAGTTTACGGTTGATCTATTATCCAATATTATAAATTTTATTTTCTTGGCTGCGTTTTGTGTTTTGTAAAAACCGAGGAATATCATTCAAGTATATTGATTGGAGTTTAGAAGTTAGTTTTCTGAATGCAAAACGCAATAAATCCGATTCCTTTTTTTTTTAGTCGAGATGTCCAACAACAAATAGATGAATACATTCAACAACAAAAAGATGAATACATCCTAGACAGCTTATAAATAAAGTCTAATTTTACTTGAAGTACAGTTAAACATTACCGATATAACTTTAATTAAAACACGATTAGGTGGGTTAATCGTTAGTAATGGAAATTTGGTAAATTGGATTACGTAAATGGACGGTTCATCAAGAGTTTGTTTACGTTGGACCTGAAGACAACCAAATTGTAGTCAGCTGGGGAAACCGGCAAACGGAAGAGATTTCCACAGGCGTGTAGGTCAAAGAAACGAGGACTTCGCAATTTTGAAAATGGCTTTTAGTGCGTTTTGTATTCAAAATCTTTAAATATTTAACGATAAAATTGTTAAATCCAAAGATTATATATATATATATATATATATATATATATATATATATATATATATATTAGTTTCTGCATCAATGTTAACTTAATTTTATTTTTTTACAGATGCATAAATAATGTATAAATAAAAATTCGTTTATAGTCTATGGCAATTTACAAAATACAACTAATTTCATATCTACCTAACATAACATATACAGTTATTAATCATATAGTTGGATTTCATGTTTTACAGATTTTTTTTATTAAACTTTCTTATACAGTTTATTATATGCAATATGTATTCATTAGATAAATAGTTTAATGAAAATATAAACCAAATCACACCGCAACAAAGGTTTAATATATGTTTTATGGAAACATATAAAAACTATGAGGAGATATGCATTATATACAAATTGTTAGTACTTGCACCAATAATGCTTAATAGATGAGTTGAGTTAGGTGGTAAGTTATGAATATATATACCAATCAAGCTAAATAGAATCATCCGCGTTTCATCGCTGGGGGAAGTCTTTAGGCTAAAGTATATGGAGTTCGTGTCACCTGGCGTTATATGTATGCGTGTGTCTATGGTTCTTAGTTAAACTAGCTAACTAGATTCTTTATTATCGGGGTTGTTTTCACCAGTCAATGGACGAACTTAACTCCGACAAGGTTTAATTGACTTCTGTTTCTTATTCTGTTTTGTATAAGAGCCGCAACGTTTCTTTTTGACTGCGTCGAAATATGATACTGTGATATATATATGTATATATATATATATATATATATATCACAATACGTCAATTATTTCATCAGCACAAAAATATAATACAATGGGATCAAATATGATACGTTTTCATAGACCTAGCGTAACTATTTTATGGCTTTAGAGACTAATAACTTCTGCGCATTACCTTTTCATTTAAAGCAAAATCACGTTAATTTTAAAGATTAATACGCAAAGGGGAGCTTATTTAGGAAAAAATAACTGACCTATATTTATCATATATATATATATATATATATATATATATATATATAAAAATCTCAAACTTAGATATACAGATGTATATACAGACTTATATACAGATTTATTTTATTTTTTATATTACTTTTTATCAATGTATCCATGCTGTAAAAATGTTTTTGTTTTTTTTAGTAATGGCAAAACTTATTACATATCTTGTCATTAATTTAGTTCGCATTGTGTATATTTCGTTTGTTTTCTGCTTTGAACTGTTCCAGTAGAAAATTAAAAAAAAAAAACAAAGACACAAACGTTCGTTCTAAAAATGTGAATATTTGCATAACTTAGTTGATAAATGATTTCCTCTTGAAATTAAACCAGTATATAAAAAAGAGCTACGCAGTTTTTCATTATATTCTTTTCTATTTTATATTATATTTAGACCTAATAAGTTTTGCCATTACTTAAAAAAAGAACATTTTTATAATATTTATACGGAATAATCTGAATAATATAAACAATATTTTTAGTTAACGGTTGATGTTTTATTCCTTTTTTTTTCTTTTCTAACGATAATATACAAAGGACATCATTCACATTGCCGAATAATATCTTCATAGAAAATCCATATTTGATTTTGGTAACATTTTTTTAATTGCTGGATGTTGTTAAAAACAATAAAATCGAATCAGATTTAATTTCTTTTAGGAAGAAATAAATTCTACTTTCATGAATCAAATTGTAATTATTTTTAAAATGGACGAAATTCTATATTCGTCAATTTCCTAGTTTGCACTAAAATATACACCGGGAAAAACATTTTTGGTATCATAATTTAGCTTATTAGTGCTTTTAAAATCAGATTTGTTTTTGTAAACGATTTAAGAAAAACCGAGGAATATCATTCAAGTATATCAAATTGAGTTTAGAAGTTAGTTTTCTGAATGCAAAACGCGATAAATCCGATTGCTTTTTTTTATCGAGAGCTGTATATTATATGTTCATCACTGCAAACATTAATTGAGAAACGAATTACCTCCCTTTATAGTCACAAAAAAATCATCATCACTGCAAACATTAATGAGAAACGAATTACCTTCCTTTATAGTCACAAAAAAAATCAACTACAAATTGCTGAACATATACAGCTTGCAAATAAAATATAATTATACTTAAAGGCACTGTAAAGCAATACCAATATCATTTTATACAGGGTGACCCAAAAAGAAAGGGCCCCAACTCTAATTAACCCCGTTTCTTAGTGTTTTGTCCGAATGAAATGAAGCTTTGGTCATAACTGGTGTATTATATTCAAAACCTCACATCAAAACATTAGGTTCTTTGACCTTTTTTTCTCCGTTGACTGTAAAATGCTCAGAAAAATAATGTAATGTCCTCTGTTTTTTGTTTTTTTTTTGGGGGGGGTCACCCTGTATAAAACACGATTTAGAGACTCAATAATACTTTAATGTAGTACTTTTCATAACAAGAAGTTTTCTATTTTGGAAATGTTGTTCATCACGTTTTACATTCAAAATATTTAAAACATTTAACGATGAAATAGTTAAATTCAGAGATTATATAATATATATATATTTTTTTTTTACATCACTATTTACTTTAGTTTTATAGTTCTTTTTTTTTTTAAATATGCATAAATAGAATTCGTTTGCAATAGGCTATGACATAATTATGTTTTGGCAATTAACAGAATACCACTAATCTCGTAACATTAATCTATTAACATATACAGTTATTAATCATTTATATTTTAATTTTATATGATTTGCATGTTTATTTTTATTAAACTTGTTTTTCTTTCCTAATGATTGTAACATTTTATAAAGATGTCTTAAAGGAACATGCTTATTCTCATATCCATTCAATTGTGTGTATCCTTTACTAACTCGAGCTTTTTTTTCACTATTCTAATGAAAACTTTTAAAATGATAAAAATCTATTGCATTCTTCATAAAACTACGCACAGAAAATATCCTTTCCTTTTACTTGTATTTACGTAAACTTATTATGAAGAAGATTAATAAATAATTTTTACTCACTTGTTGTTTCGTTTATTTTATTTTGTTGCAAAATTGTGTGTTTTTTTTTAACGACATATCTCTGTATTAATAAACCTACAAAACAAGATTGCCTGTAGATCAAATTTACTTGGACTTTTGGCCAAGATCGTTGATTTTGACTGTATTTTTTAACATGAATAAAAGATTTAATATCTCAAAGTGTAGTATCTGTTCCGGCAGATACTGCAAGCAAAGACCATATGTGGGGGTAACTCCACATATAAGACCTTGGTCAATGTAGGGGCAACCCTTCATACCAATTGTCACTATCCAGCTCCCCTACTCCCCGGGGAGTTGGTCCCCATTTCCCCTTCACTCCTCACATTAAAAATCGGCCTTGTGCCTTATTTGCTCGGTGGGGGAGCAAATAAATACCATCTGTTCCGGCAGATACTGCAAGCTATGACTAGCTTTGACTAGCAAAGACCAGATGTGGGGGCAACCCCACATGCATGACCTTTAACCAGCTCCGATTTCCCACCTCTTGGAAGCTGGTCTCCTTTTCCCTTCCCCCTCCCTTCACTCCTCACATTAAAAATCGGCCTTGTGCCTAATTTGCTCGGTGGGGGAGCAAATAAATACCATCTGTTCCGGCAGATACTGCAAGCAAAGACCATGTGTGGGGGTAACCCCACATATCAGACCTTGGTCAATGTAGGGGTAACCCTTCATACCAACAGTTACAATCCAGCTCCCATTTCCCACCCATCGAGAGCTGGTTCCCTTTTCCCTCCCCCTCCCTCTCTCTCTACATTAAAAAACGGCCTTGTGCCTAATTTGCTCAGTGGGGGGAGCAAATAGATACCTCAAAGTGTAGTATCTGTTCTTCAGATGCGGCACTTCCATTTCTTGTTCTCTTTCAGTGGAGGAGAAATCCTTTATGACTGAGACATTTATCTTTGTACCACGTTCTCCATTACCATTTTCTCCACGTTAAAAAACAACCATGGTGTCTAACTGTCCCGTGGGGAGGCATTGTAAATAGGTACTATAATACCTCATATTCCATCTTATTATTAAATCTCTGGTTACCATAAATTTAATATTTGTTAGAATCCAAAAGTTATATAATGAAAAGCTATGACTTATTCTAAAAAATCTTATTTGCAAAATTTTAGATATATTTTTTCCTAAGGGGCTCGCTCAGCCTCTGACAAACTATGGATATCCACGCGCGTGAAATTTTTTTGTGGCAGGATTAGCGCAATCTCCATCCACACCTCTACTGGGTCGACATTGTTAAATACCCAGTAGCAAGTGAAGTGTCTGTGCAACAAGACGATTGGAAACAAATGCCGATATAAGCGGAGAATACATACAGCGCCCAGAACTCTCAAATGGTCATCTATCTGGTACTAAACAGGCTCAGCGTTGCTTAACTTCGGTGATCTGACAAGAAACGGTGTCAACGCGATTATGTCATATTTCTTGAACCGTCAATTTCAAAATATTTATCCACCGGTGAAACCTTGCTAAAATAACAGGAATAATGAGTGGATGATTTTACGACTTAAGAAAATACATGAATTTTTACTATATTTCCTAACTGTATTAAAGTAAAATGCGTTCTAAAGTGGAGTATTGCTGTTACATCTTTGAGGTTTATTTGGCAGAATATAAATGAGAATTCTCTTCACTACAGCCCTTTTCTTATAGAGATGTTGCTGGTTATTTTTATTTATTTATATATATCGTTACTTTCATAATCGAGACTCCGCCGTACACCAATCTCTGCATCTCAACAACAGTTATATCTTCATGAGAACATGGCCATTTTCATATTCATTGTTGACGAGGTGTAATCACATTTTGTCATTTAAAACGCATCATTTATAATCATCTCTAAGAACTGTCTTATTAGAAACTGACAGTCTCATTAACTCTTCGGGTGACATTTCGCCTTATTAAGTAATTAATAATAAATACGAAGACACCGACAAAACAAAAACATCTTATATACGAATCCGATTTTCCTGGAGGACATTTTTGTTAGGTAGAACTGGTTTATGATATTTCTTAGCAGCATATTTTTGTCAAGATAAACCGGCTAAGAAAATGGATCTAGATTTACAAAAATTAGTTTGTGTTAAAATCATTTTCGGTCGTCAATACCCAACAATAATTAATGTAGTATTGATTTTTATTAGTGTTGCGATGATTAATCGGAATTGAGAATGAGAAAAATCGGAACTTTTTGGGTCATCGGAATCGTTATCGGAAGAAATGTGTGCTCTTTTCTGATGACAAAAACGATTCCTTTGTTTTATTTGATTCTGTTTAAAACAAAATTTCCATCTGCTGGTAGCAATAATAAAATATTGATTTTTAAATTACCAGTAAAACCAAAATCTATAGATCAACTAACCAGTGTATTTTTATGGGTAGGAAACTACTTGCACATTTAGCATGTTTTTACAGAAAATAACAACTCTATAGTTTAATATTCAGAGATTTATAAAGAATCGGAAATTTAGTACGGAATCGGTAATTGTATCGGAATCTGGGAAAAAATATTAAAATCGTCCCATCACTAATTCCAATAAAAACTCGTGTCGTTTCAGAGGCTTACATGCATAACTGCTTTGTGCAAATATAGTACTCCCATATTTTACATTTTGCAATACTTAATTATAGTTCAAAATAGACTTCATATTGTAGGAGATGTCTTTTTCTCTTACCTGCAACCTCTATCTCACAGAAGAGATGTTGCGAGTTTATTTTCATGGCAAGTGCTCAACTGAACTTCAATCTATGGTCCCCCATCTCTAAACTTCCACAAAAAAACACACGTCTAGCTGAAAACACTATCAATAATCCGCCCACTCTTTATCTGTGCCTAAACCTAAACGTAGATTCCATGAACAAAGCTTCTTTCTTAGAACTGCACGCCTGTCTTCAGTTTTCCTGCTTTTCAGCTGACTGCAATATGGTTGTCTTCAAGTCCAACGTAAACAAGTTTTTGATGAGCAGTTCTACTTAACAAATTCACCAGATTTCCATTACTATCAATTACTATATTGTCCAACATATTACTGTACACACTCTAACCCTTATCCTCGAGTGACCTCTGGACCTTGGTAAGTGGACAAGTGGTGATGCCCATGTAAAAAAAAAAAATTACTGAATTAAAATAATTTTTTTTAACGCAGAATAAAATAATTATTATCTGAATATTTATTGAATAAAAATAAAATTAAGAAAATTCTAATCACACAAAATAAAACATTAATTATCTGATAAACGCGTATTTGAGTGACAAGGTGGTCTTGGTTATGCTTACCATATTCAGGTTTAAAGTCGTCTTTCAAAAATTTTGCAGACTGCACGTGAATGTAAATGTATATGCCAGCTGTCTCTTAACATGGCGTATTGCATTTTGCTATTTGATATTCAAATCCATTTGGTGTACTGGTTTGATTGAAATTTATGGCGAATCTCAGGATTGAATGAAGAACTGCACTAGAGTCAAGGCCATAATAACTTTCGTGCATCATATATTTAAAAAAAATATTTTCTAATATTTAATTATGAATTTAAAACAAAGAAATAAAATTCGCTAATCTTGTAGCGTTATATCGAGAAAAAATAATACAGTAATCTGCAACACTTTAAACCCACGAGGAATTCAAATGCTACAAACCACATAACTATAAAATAAACATTAAGAACAAAACATTTCCAAAACAAACCCATACTCAATACTGTTCTATGCTATAATTGTCATCTATGCGCTTGTAAAACTCACCGTGAACTGGAGAAAAGGCTCAATAAAAGAGAAATAAAAATAACATTTCCCTCAATGCATGTTTCTTTCATTTATTGCAGCATATCATTAGTTTAACTTCAAGCAGAAAAACTCGTTAAATTTATTTCCAATGAATCTCGACGAGTACTTCTTGAATCTCCGTTTAAGTTTAAACTTAAGTTATTTCACTTATACCATAGAAAATGTACATATAATAACTAATGCATATATAATTAGTCATTAATAAATAGAACAAAGATACTCAGTTCATTCTAATCAAACATACACATTTGAATTAGCAATACTTATTCCAAAAAAAACATATAAGCCTCATATCATTATTTTTATAAATGACGTTGAATCTCCCTTACTCTACAATGCTACACACATTTTAGATGCCAACGATTTTTTCGGTCTGAAATAGGACAAAGACATTTTGTTCACAAGAAGTTTATTTTCCAAAATTGTACTGGTACTTTTTCTTCAGTTTAATCATCCCATGGAAGTCTTGGAATTAAGACGAAACGTTCATGAACATATAAGTTTATTTGTTCGTTTTTCATCTCTCAATCTATAATTATGTAATTATATATATTTATGTAGTTGTATTTTATATATATATATATATATATATAATATATTATATATTTAATATATATGTATGAAATTTTCTCACTTTTTCTCGTATTCCTTTTTTCTTTTCTTTTTTGTGAATAAAAGATTGAATTTAATTCTACAATATCGTGACGTTTATTTCTTGGTATATATATATATATATATATATATATATATATATATATATATATATATATATATATCTCAATGTATTGGTATATTTAAGCAGCATTTTTTCATTCAAGCTTGCATTATGAAATACAACAAAGATACGTTGCTTTGATTCTTTTATTTGCGATTTTCCGCATAATCTTTTTCATACCAAAGTCGAAAATATTGATGAAATTCAAGTTATCACAAGCGCGATAGTCTTGTGCGAATCATCTTCAGGTGTTGATATGTAAAAGTGAGTAGGAACGAAAAATGAATGGTAAAAATACATATACATACGCGCTAAATTATGTAGTTGTATATAGACACGCATATCTCTGGAGTTACGTGTGCGTGTGTCTTGGAAGTTTTGTAACCTTAAACTATAAAAAAAAAAACTTAATTTTTATATTATCATTTCTTAGAAAACTACTTAGTCAGAAAGTCATTTAATCACTAGCAATCAATGCATCAACTTGCTCTCTCGAATTCACTGTAGTCCTAATATTAATTTAAGGTATCATCAGTTGTTTACCATAAAACGCTGTTTCGGGTATTTAAAAACAAAGCAGTATATTAAATAATGGCTCCACAACAGTGTTGATCAAACACCACCTCCCTTTAGTCACAAGAAGAAAAAGAAAATAATTACAGATGTTATGCATTTTTCTACGCTTGATTGATTTGACTAGCCCATTCATGTCATAAATGTCTTTCTTACCTGTGAGGACCATCTGTTTCCAAATTCAAAATTAATATATTTTTTTAATTTACCAGTGTTGTATTTATACGATTAGGATTAATCCATTTTACTAATTATCACCCCTACTGTGATTAGTATTTTATATATTCACGTTCTTATTTAAAATTAAAAATATATTATAGTTTTATATATATATATATATATATTGAAATTTAGATAAAGTCTATTAGAGTTAAGAACACACTTGCAAAAACTGTAACGCAGTTTTGAATGACTACATTTCTTGATTTTACCGTTGAATTATGAAAAATATTCATCTTGATTTGGAATGAAAACCTTGATAAGATGATTGAAAATGATTTTCTCATGTTTTTGTTTTTTTTTGTGAGCATTCAATTTTTGTGGATCTGTTGCATTTTTTTTAGATACTAACAAATGAAAATCATTCGATGTTTTGAAAAAAAGTTTCATATGATTTCAAAATAAATACAGTCTTGAAACAGCTGTAAACAACCATAAGATTTTTGGGTATTCGATTTAATTTTGAGCATGATTAGAAACTATTAAAAACCGTAACACACAGGTCTGCGTGTTCATATATTTGTACGTACAGGATTAACTCCTACACTAGTAATTGATTATTATGAATCTTGGGACACATCTGATATGTGTAAGTGAGGGTAAGGTTAACTATATTTTATTATCCCTTCCAAATAATAGAATGTGTGTTCAAGTAATTGTTTATTTTGGAAAATGGCCAAGAGAACATTTTTTTAAATATGAATCTTGCAACCTTTTAAAGAGAATCAATCAGGCCAATCAATTAAAATGAAATCACTAATTAGACGCTGCTGTCTTTGTTGTTTTCGATCTAAGGTATCGTTCGTCATCGTTTTCTTTTGAAACCAACAAAAATCTGAAGTGTTTCTGGCTTCTTCGAAACAAAAACATTTTCAAAGAGAATATATTCTTAAAGCTTATGAAAGTGTTTCGCGTGTCTATAATTTTGCCAACTACTGGGATTTCTACAGATTGTGGTCTGCGGTATGTTGTTGGTCCTGTGCAGTTCTAGGACGGCCACCCTCTTAGACTTTGTCTAGAAAATGACCTTTCACAAGGGTTTAGTGCATTCCTTATTTGCGTTGTCCCCACCACTGTGTGGCATTTAGTAAGGAAATATTAAAGTCTTATATGTGATATGGAAAGGAATTGAACTTCACAATTTAAGTAATTATAGGAGCAATCAGGTTCAGTATTTCAAAACTACATGGCAAATATACCAGTTGAACCAAGTGCAAGAAAGAGACAAACAATTGAACTTAAAGAGTATTTAGACTCTAAAGAGATCTCTCGGGTGAATGTGTAGCATCTGGAAGGATGCCTTATCATAAGCGTGAACAAAATAAGAAAATCGATATAAAATGTGTCTATATTGAAAACTTTATAGTATTTAAAAATATGAAGGACTGATGTTCTGTCTCAGTACAGACCAATCAGCTTCCTATAGATCATGAGCAAGTTGTTTGAGTCTTTCATATACACAATTTGTCAACCATTTTAGTAAAAACAACCTATTTTGCGACAAACATTAGGGTTTCCGTTCTCAGAGATCAACAAGATCAACGAATCTGTTAGCGACGACTTCGTTTCTAGACTATTAGGTTTTGACGTATCTAAGGCATTTAACAGGATTACGCATAAAATTATACTTCATAAGTTTTCCAGCTAAAGGATAGCTGGAAATGTCATCCATAAAATCCTTTCTCTTTGAAGTGTTTATCAATGATCTCCCAAATCATCTTTTACGATCATTCGTCGACATCTATGCCGACAATAATACCAGCTATGGCAACACTTCAAAAGACAAAGATGAGATTCTTTCTGATTCTTTCTATCTCTTCCATCATGGGCGTGTGGACTAATGTGCTAAAAATTGTTAATTACATTTTATACAGTCAAAACCAAACAATTTTTACCAATAACACTCATATCCCCAGTTGATATGAATGGCTATCGTCAAAAAGAAGTACCTTGCTTCGATAAATTTCTTGCACTGACTTCTACCAGTGACCTGAAATAAAAGATTTACATCAGATCGATTGCTATAATCACTGGAGAAATTGTGGGTTGGCTTTACCGCTCTAGAAATCATCTCTCTTCTTCGACCTGTACAAGAGCAAATACGTCCTACATCAGGGTAGAACTCTGAAGAGTAGCTTTTCGTGCTTTGACGGGATACAAAACCGTTTTTGAAATTGTGGCCAAGAACCTCTGTTTCCATACTTTCTCTTACAGAAAAGACGTTGCGAGTCTGCCTCTACTCGACTGAGTTCCAATGTATGGTTTCTCCCAACAAATACTCCTTCAGCTATTACAACCGTTAACAAATTCCATCACTTTCTATCTGCGCCTACAACTACATGAAAATTCCATGAGCAAACTTCCTTTGCTAGAAATGTCCATCCATGGAAAACAATACTGTGTGGCTTTTTCTCGGCTGACTTTAGTATGATGGTCTTCAAAACAATTGTAAATAAGTTCCTGCTGAGCCGTCCTCATAAATGATCTAACCATAAATGATCCAATCATATACCCATGTTCCACCATTATTCGTTATGTTGTCTCACACTTTACATAACCCTTTTCCTAGTTTAGACCCCCCAAGTAATAGATATTTTTTCTTTCAAAATACCACATGAAAACGGATAGATACACAAGTATTTACTAATTTTTGAAATGTTTTTTGGTCCCCTCCGACAAAAGAAGGTTGCACCTGTAAATTAACCCTCGCCCATTAGTCTATCTGTACTTTCCTCAATAACTACGCCTTGGATTTTTTTTTTTTTAAATTTTGCACAGGCATTAAACATGAGTAAAAAAAAAAGTAACAAAACGGATTTTCCGAGAAAAATCCGTGTGCCCCCCCACAGGGTGCCTTTCGGATTAAAATGGCTAAAATTGACATTTTTGTGCTTAATAAAAAAAAATGATACTTTTGATTTTTATAAAATTTCCTGAAAAGTTATAACTAATTTCTTTATAATTTTGTTAGTCTATACTTCGCGATAATTCCTGGGTGTTCCCAGGGGCTCTTTTCGGGCTAATAAGAACATTCCATTTTGGGACAATTTTATCATATTTGTCCAAAATTTAATGTGTATGTCTATTAAATATTTCAAATTTAAATATGCTAAGGTCTTGGTGACTTTGGGGGCTTTATGGGGGGTACAGATTATAGACTTGTCATTTATATTTTTTCATGATGTAGAATTAAAATGTGTGTGTTCATTTTCACCAGGAGTTGACGTTCCCTGGGGACTTTTGGGACTAAATGTGTGTGTGGGGGGGCAAATGCTTAACTTTTTATGCCTCGTTTACTAGTACTCACGGGGGACCATTTGGGCTTCACTTGTAAGGATATCAGTGTTCATGAAATTATAAGTTGCGCAAGCTTGCGCTTACTCAGCGTGATAAAAATAAAACAATATTTCATAATTTTTTTCCAGCCCATGAATATGACCTTTCCAGTTAATACAGTCGGCATTGACTGAAAATGTATTTGTGGGCTGAAAAACTTTTGTAAAGCTTTTGAAATATTGTCCGTTTCTAACGCGACACGCGAGCTTGTGCAAGTTATAATTTCATGAACCCTTATATGCCAACACTGGCAGCTGAAATAATTGTACGTAATGCGTTGATCAATAAAAAAGATTTACCTATTAACGTGGACTCTTAAAACAAAAATATAGCTCTAGTATTTCGCTATCGAAATGAGAGCTTCATATTAGTCGTTCATGTGAAAATACTGCCCTATGTAGTAAAATACATATCTCTCTCTCTCTCTCTTATATATATATATATATATATATATATATATATATATATATGAAATACGGCATAATCGGATTGCCAGATCACCAAAGTTAGACAGCGTTGAGGCTGGTGAATATTTGGGCATTCTAGGCGCTGTGTGTGCTCTCCGTTTATCTTGACATTTGATTCCAGTCGTCCTGTACATACACTTCCCTTGCCACTGGCATTTAACAGTGTCGCCTCAGGAGAGGTGTGGTTGGAGATTGCGCACCTCTTGCCAGAAAAAAATTTCACTCGCAGGAACCCCTACGTGGGTATCTATGGTTTGTCAAATACTGAACGAGTATATATATATATATATATATATATATATATATATATATATATATATATAATCAGAAAGCAGTGACATTTAACGCTATATTACTACTCACAATTAAAACTAACGTTAACTGAAATAAAAAAAAATTTATAAACCACTAACGCGGAAATTAAATATCGAAATAATTGAACAGACAGATTAAAATTTTTTGAAGCAATATTAATTAAAATTATACAGCCCAACCTACACAATATAGCCCTTAACATTATTACTAATTTATATATATATATATATACATATATATATATATATAAACTAGAAAATATATGAACTTATTAACAAAATCACCACACCCTATTTTAACCTTCCTTCTATAATAGACGACTTAAATCAAAGTAACTCTATAAAAACTGGTTTCCTTCAATAATTACAAGAAACCTTCTCTGCCACTAATAGCAATGGCCAGTAACTCCCTGTCTGAGAGTACATCTTTCAAACTGCTTGGCCTAACGTTCACAGGAAACATGAGCTGGAACAATTATATTGAAAACATTGCCAAGGCCGCTGCGAAAAAGGTAGGCTCTCTCTACCGTGCTAGAAAACTACTGACACCTGAAAGTATCCTGTACCTATAAGGCCACCATTCGCCCATGTATGGAGTATTGTCACATTTGGGCTGGTGCATCTGCTACTAGTCTCTCGCTCCTAGACAAGGTTAAAAAAAGAGTCGCCAATCTGATAGGCCCTGAACTGGCATCTAAGCTTCAGCCTCTGTCCCATCGGCGAATCGTTGCATCCCTCTGCTTGTTCTACAAGTATTTTAATGGTGAATGCTCTGACGAACTGCAGATACTTGTGCCCCCACGACGTAGGCACCCTCAACAAACCCGACACGCAGCTAAATCCCACCCCCAAACAGTAGAGACCCCTAGATGTAAAAGATCTTTCTACTCCAGTAGTTTCTTCCCCAGAACCGCTAGACTCTGGAATTCCATTCCAGGTTCCTGCTTCTCTAACTGTACGGACATGCAGAAGTTCAAGTGCAACGTGAACCGACATGTTGCTGCCCCTGATAGTAGCCCCCTACACCAAAGTGGCAATGTGCCTTGTTTTGGGTGAAAATGTAATTAAAAAAAATAAAATAAAATGAAATCAATAAAGAAAAACTAATATAAATTAATCTCTCTCTCTCATATATATATATATATATATATATATATATATATAAAGAAAAACGCCCTATCGCGTTTTTGTATATCTAAGGTTTTTTTTTTGTTTCTTTTTTTTTTTTTTTCGAAGAAGGGCTCTCGAGTGCTACTATTTTTTTAAAGAACATTTTATATACTCCCTAGATCATAATATATACGATTTGCTAACGGACGCCGTCTCTACATTTATTTTGATCGACTTTTATAAAATTCCCTTTATTCCATCCTTTCACATATTTGTATTTTTCGTATAAATAAAGCGAAAACTCATCGGAGCAAAGCCGTCACTGGCCTCTCGTGCCGGGACGTCTTAAAAGCAAATAGCTTTGATCAATGTTTGAAAACCCCTTCGTATCGGGCAATTGCTATTCATTTGAGAGTTCCTCTTTTTCGGGGGATCTTGGAAATAAATGAAACGGCGGAAAGCTGAACCGGCTTTCAGCCAACGTTCATTTCTGCACCTGCGTGAACTCATTCATTAGCAAGTAAACTTTTTGATTGACATGACTTAATTTGAACGCGTTTTATTTCCTGTGGCGTTATGGCGTAGCGGTAAGATGTCACGTTTTCTTTTATTCTATTTTACGCCTTTTAGTAAATGGTTCGTCACGGGTTCGAGCCTGACGTCCTACTAACACTTTTTTGTGCCAAACACACCTCTTCAACGCCGGGTACCTCTGATAGTGACATATAAAAAGGCAACAGAGAAAACGCCTCTCTTACAACAACAAAAGTGTTCCTTACGATAATCAAGCAGAAGAAAATGGTTGACTAAAAATCACTCGACAACTTAATACACAACTTATGAATTGAAACGATAAAAAATGCTCCGCAGATCTAAAAAATAACCAGAAAAAATGACGAACGAAAACTGTATTTAATCAAACGTGCCTTGATAGGGACTTTTTGCTTATATATATATGTGTGTGTGTGTGTGTGTGCATATATATATAATCAGAGAATGTAAAACTTTTGAAGAACAGCGTGTAAAGCTTGCTGTCTTTAACATGCATTTTAAGACAGCAGGACGATAATATAATGTCAGAAATTGTACCAGGAACTGAAGTTCACTGTATGTGGCAGATACTTTCTGTCAAAAGCTGGTTTTATTAATCATCTGAAATCACCCAATCAATGACAGAATGACAGTTTTATGATGAGGATGCTACAGCACACCTGGCAACGCTATGTGTGGCCTAATGTGCAAATCTAAAAGTTGCCTGACACGGCATTCGAGGATTCAGAATATTATCATGCGATCGCCTTTACAGGAAAGAAAGTTTTTATGCCACATTTGTGAACTTCCATGTAGGACTAAAACTGTATAGAAGAGTCATCTACGTGCACACAGACGAAATAACACTTAATGAAGAAATGGCCAACTTTTACAAGTAGCAATGATCATATATATATATATATATATATATATATATATATATATATATATATATATATCCATTCAATTGCTCTCAGTAAATGATAATCGTTACTATCATTAAACTTTATTAGTTTTAAGCCAATTACATTTTATACTTGATATAACTGTATACCAAAGGATACCGGTTTTGTTTCTGGTTTTGCAAAAGTGCTTTCTCTATTATACACACATGTACACGCATATAATTATCCATAAACACACTTGTATATGTATGTATGTGTGTGTATATATATATATATATATATTATAGTAGTAAGTTATAAAATATATATGGCTATTAATATTATATGGGCATGGATATATTTTATAACTTACTAACTAGCTCTACCTACGTATTGAGCACTTTGAAGTAAATACTTACAGTTTACGCATAAATTTATACTTTCGTATATTAATATTATGTACGTGAATAAAGTAGTTTTATATATGATGTGGTTTCTATTATATTTAAATCGCTACGCTTTGCACAATAACTTCGTTATCTTTTCAAAGTACAAAAGATACATATCTGTGATATATTCATGAGATATTGCGAGACTAACACAATATCGTTCAGAGGAAGCCATTTGTTCTTCATTCTAATGTCTTATATTATTATAACTTCAAACTCATATTATAATCCTCTTTGCGTGCTCTTGTTTTTTCACCTACTTCGTATCTTGCCAAAGAATAAGATACCAGAAACTGAGCTGCTTCTGCTAATATTACTATTTTATCAGTAGTAGTAGTAGTAAGATTATAATTATTATGCACACAACGCATTACCAGTGGGTTTACCTTATACTTTTTACGACGTATGGGTTCATTTCAAATCTTGTTAAAATTTGAAAATGCAAATCTCAAAAGCGAAACCATACTTCAAGATTAAGTGTTAACAGATATGTAAAAATTATATGCGGTTATAAAATTACATTTCAAATACCATGTTATATTCATATAAGTGAGATAGTTTATTGTATTAGTGTATTTTATAAGCGATAGTAGCGTGAGAACTCGACCGATGTACTCAAATTGATTTACGTAAACGGTTAAGTTTTACTCCATTTCGCACAAATGCGTACATTAAGTCGCCACTTTGATGGCAAGCTTATATATATATACTAGACTACCCGTGACCCGTTGGGTCAGTACGTTATATTAGCTATGGAATTCATGTATGAGCGTGACACTTGTGACGTAAAGAAAATAGTTGTTTTTTGTTGTTTTTTTTTACATAAGAGAAACATTTCTATGAAAGTATATTAAAATGAACAAAGAATATAGATAGATTTCTGAGTCGTTCTGTTTATTATAAGTGATTATTTATTTAAAAAAAAAATTAGTTACTGAATTGTTGGCCATACTTATAGGTAAATGTGCACTGAACAGATACCATAATACTTGTAAATTCAATTTTTAATGTTTTTTTTTACATCGTTCATTTCTGTATTACGTTTAAGTTATTTTAAACCCCACTCTTCTCGTGTTAAATAATAATTTCAAAATAATAACGTTAATATTTCAGTGCGTAGGTCAAAATCTGCAAAAGAAGTAATTTGTGTTTATTTGTTTACGTTGTTATGAGTTAATGTTTATGCGCGCATGCGTAACCGGATTTCGCAAACCGGAAAGTGGGTTATATACATCGTTACAAGGTCATTTGAGCTTTATAATTTTACATATATATATATATATATATATATGTATGTATGAGTTATTAAACGATCTCGAATAAATTTAATTTCATTCAGAAAAAATATGTAATTAAAATAAAATATTCAAAAAGATATATTTTCATATATATATATATGCAATATTTTATTTTAATTGTGTACATGTATATACATGTAATATTCTATTTTATATGTATATATATTTTATTTGATATGCATATTTAATGTTTTAATTACGTACGAGGTTATCATAAGTATGCATGTACCTCAATGCATTTTAATGAAATTAATCGTAAAACAAACATGGATGCGACATTGCTGCGAGGGGATAGGGCTGGAGCTTGGTTGATAACAAACTGGTTTGGGTTGGAGAATCCTTTTGCACCTGGTCTAAGAGTGAAAGACTAGTAGCAGATGATGATCAAACTCAGTCGAACCAAAAGTACTTTACGCATGGTCGAATTGTGGCTTTTTAAATATATACAATGCTCTACGGTGTAAGCATATTTCCCCACGTTAAAGATAACCCACCTTCTTTGCAACAGCTTTGGCAACGTCCTCAATGTATTTGTTTGAATTCATGTAACCTGTGAATGTTAGGTCGAAAATTGTGAAATATGTGCTCTCATGCAACCTTTTATTAGTGAAGGCAGTCTATTTGAGAGGGGTTTTTGTAGTTATTACAGAAGCTTAGTCTTTGTAGAATTGTTACCATCTACTTAAGACTTCATTTCACTATCGATTGAAGGTCATTTTCTCAGTTTTCTGTCCACTACCTTAGATATGCGTGCATTAGTTTTACCTTAATGTCTGCTATAGAGCGTAATCAGTAAATATATCCATCGGAGACACAATTTTATCGGGGCACTTATTTATGAATATCAGGAATAATAAAGACTCATGGATTGACTCGGGGTACACCTACATTAATATAATTTTGTTTAAACGTAAGACCATCGAGGACAACGTGAACCTTTCTCTTGTCTAAGACGATATGATCATGTTTAATCTTCATGAGGATTCCTTCGTACTAAATTTTGTCAAAAGCTTTGGATTCATTGGATATTACAGTTCTAGTCATCTTATACAAAGCATGATATATGGGTTCACATATGACGGTTAAAATGTCTACAGTAGAAATGGTTTTCCTTAATCCATACTTTTCATCAGAAGAAAAGCAAGATCGTGGACTAGTGCTCGATTGATTAAAGACTCAGTTTTTAGCAAAGGTGGGGGTGGGGCAGAAAATTGATGAGGGGGGGGCGATAATTAAGTGGGTCAGGATTTTCCCCATAATTCCTAAATACTTGTACAACAGGAATTTTTTCAAAATTGCAAGACCAAGCTAAGCATTTGTTGAAGTGTTTTGATAGGGCATGGGATAGCTCAGCGAAGCATTTCTTAATTAATATTGCACGGATGAGATTAGGCTTACAGGCCTTGGAAGTGTCTAGAAATTTTTTGATGGCATGAATATGAGAAAGTGATTTTCATATGTACGTGTGTGACTTCTGTCCGAAAGGCCCTGTCGGTCGGGCATTAGAATACGCTGACTGCCCCCTGCATAGGGTAAAAGTCCCTCAATGGGGGTCCTGAATATGACTTTAAATTATATCCAGTGGTGAGGCCCCAGCTTGTGGGCTTTGGGGAGTGTGGAGCCACCCTTTAATTACCATTGCTCCCAGGTCCACTCTGACCCGGAGTGGTAGTACCTGTTATGGTCCCAACTATGGGTTAAATAGAAACCGACGTGAAAACAACAAATATATTCTATTAAAATTTGTCTTCAAAATATTTGAATTCAGCATTAAATAACCCGAAAAGGGTTGATATGCCGTAAAACAAAAGCAATCAATCTATCTGTCCGAAAAGAGGAAAGAAATTAAGGGAGGGGGTGAATTGAGGGATTTAAAGTTGAGTTTATTTTAATGCGCTCAAATGTAAGTTAAAATAAATCACAGAAAACGATTTTTTATTATATAAATGTTTACTATGCCAAAGATTAAATTTTGCCATCTATAATTTCGAGCATATAGCCCCGACAACTTTCTTGTATATAGCGGAATCAAGATGGTTTAATTTTCACAAATTCTACGCATTAAAGTAGGCTGTATTTGGATAATACTGTCTGCCAAGTGATCTATTGTGTCAGGTTTATCAGCGTAAACATCGAACTATTATTGCCCTCAAAGAATATAATCTAATGCTAAATCGCCCAAACTAGGTAAGTAGTTTACAGATCGATTTCGTGAAATTATTTTTTCATGCAAATGTTCATCATTCGTTCATCAAATGTAAACGAGAGAAAAAATCGCATAATTTGCAAACGCTGCACTGGTGTAAGTCCTTCCGTGATGAATTGCTAAAGCAAACTGACCAAAAAATACAATAGCTTCAAACCTGCAATTAAAGAAACTATTTGTCAATTTAAAGTTCGCCACCTCTAAAAATCACCATATTTATTTATATATATATATATATATATATATATATATATATATATATATATATATATATATATATATTAGTAAATTTGGGCAGCATTTCCCCTTTATGCGCGTTTTATTGAAGAGCAGAGACAACTCTTGCTTGTTTCTCTGAAAATCCATTTTTTTTTCTTTTTGACGGACTTAAGTGTAAAAATAAATTTGCCGTATTCGCGATTGTTTTCGACAATCATAAGTCGTCCTCAGGCGAGCGATGAAAACTAATTAAAAAAAAGTAATGAATGGAAAAGACGATTAAAAAACGAATTTAGAGACATACTAATAAAATCAATGCGATTTAAGCAGTCATTTACTGTGTTGTATGCCTCCTAATTATTGAAGCCTTGTTTATCCGTATTAACAAACACCATTAATCAAGCTCAATATGAAGTGGATAGCACGCTTAACTGCTTTTAAGTATTTTAAGATTTTAAACAATTTTAATCGTCCTTTTCATTCAATTCATGACTTTATTTGCTATTAGTTTCCATCATTCGCCTGAGGACGACAAATGGAGGTAGAAAACGTTCGCGAATATGGCAAATTTCTTTCTACACTGAACAGAATGTTCAAAAACTAGGCCGTCAAAAGGAAAAAAATTGTAAGAAACAAGAGTTGTCTTAGCTCTTAAATGAAACGCGTATATATATATATATATATATATATATATATATATATATATATGTATGTATATATATGTGTGTGTTTTGCGGGGAAAGAAACCCCAGCAAATTGCTCAATTATAAAGAAAGTTCAATACACAGGCATGATACTTATTGAAAAAAAGACAGAAGATTAGAAAATATCGATAAAGTCGTTTTCACATGAGATAGGAGGCCAGCTGATGGTCGAAAAATATAAAAATAAAAGCCAATATATTAGTATTTAATGCAAAAATGAATACTAAATGTTATCATATTCAGTACAAACAGGCAAAAAGTACAATATATATATATATATATATCTTACTAGCAGTTTAGACCGACTTTGCTCATAACTGTTTGTGTAGGTATATATATATATATATATATATATATATATATATATATATATATAAATAAATAAATTTTCCCTCCATCAGGAAAACTACATCTAATATTTCAACTGTTTAGACCCCAAATTTCGGAGTTTTGTGGTCTTCAAACTTTGACCTCTTTATAGCCAAATTTTCGCACAAAAAACTAATTAATAGGCCTGCCCTTTGTCTGAATACAAAATTTCAAATGTTTAGACAAAACTGGCTGAGTAAATTAAGAAAGACCGCAGAGGTAATTTTAAAACTTCGACTCCAATTTTGACCTTAAAATTTATTGTTTAGGGCTGAAATCAAATGAAAGTTTTATCCATGTCCAATTAACCTACACCTAAAATTTTATTGTTTGGACCTAAAATTGGCGGAGGCGTTTAGTAGATTTTTCAAAGGTCAAATCGTTGAACTTGGCCCCTTGACAACCAAATTTCTGACCGAAAACATTAAAAAGATGTTCCCAAATCTCAATACTCCTTATGTCAAATCTCGAATCTGTAGTTTGGAAGGGAAATGTACATACGCACAAAGATAATTTCACTAATATATATATATATATATATATATATATATATATATACTAAGAATACGCTTAAATAGTATATTTTAATTCATGCAGATTTTGTATTAATTATTACAGAGCCTAGAACCCTATTGATATTGTACTTAATATGAAAGTTATTTCACAAGTTAAAAAAAAACATTGTTTAGGTACCATCAGCTAAAATCAAAACAAAAACATTCAGAACACCAGCGTTAGTCTTTAACTTTTAAGCTATTGTCAGATGGATAAGAAATAGTTAAAAGCGATTTTTTACGGATACGCGCATATTTTACACATGCGCATAAATAGCATTTTAAGTCGAGGTACGCCTGACAATTTTCATTTTATTTTTTAACTTTTCCTCCTTAGCAGTTATTTGTACCGGCTGTAGACGCATGAAAAAAACAAAAAATTGCAATCATTTGACCTGAGGGTTTGTTGATAAAAACTCACAATTTAAACAAGAAATTGGATGTTATTAGTCTGTATTTTGAGTAAAATACGTGATTTCTTTTAAGAATATGTATTCATCTTTTGCTTCTTTATCTCATAAATAAAACATAATTTAATAGTAACATTAGTGGAAAAAAATTTTCTGCGCTTTTTTGGCTGATTTAAAGCGAATTTAAAGCTGATTTAAAGCGACGCTTATACGCTGAATCCAACAATCACATTGGTTTTGCTCAATCAGGCCAAATATTTTGTTGCATACTTGATGTCAGGTCAGCCAGGGACAACTCGTAACAGTTCGTTTTTGTATAGAAATATCAAAAAAATATTTTGTTTCTTTCTGTATTGTCGCATGTGCGTACGCCCACCTAGAGATGGAGTGTGAACAGGGGAGGTGAGTGGATGGAACCACGAGTTTGTCTAATGTTGTTTGCAGGCTTAATGTAGGCTTCTCTTGTCTGCCATTTTCTTTGGGCTACATATGTGACTTGCTCTTCTCTAGATGTGCTAATCTTGACAGCTGCGTACCTCAAATATTTTCACGATCGACGATATCAATTCTGACATCCTGACCCCATCGTTCAGTGCGTTTGGCTACCAACTGTCATGCGCGCGGTTGTGTAGGTGTACCTTCAACACGCAATATTTTGAGCTATAGTTACATGTCGTTTTTATGATTTTGCTCATATGTGGGCATGTGTTGTTGAGTGTAAAATGTAATGTTGAATAATTGGAAGTTTTCTCTCTACAAGAACTATCATTGACACAGATTCACCACCGTATCGGATGCGCCAGACCAGCATTTGCCAGGCTATGGAAGCGGGTGTTTGAGAATCGGGACGTACAGAGCAGGGTGAAACTGCTTGTCTATAAACCAGTTTTCCTACTCACTCTTGTCTATGAGGCCGACAGCTGGACCACCTAGAGCAGATATCTGAAGGCCCTGAACCAGTATCACCATCGTTGTCTCCGCAAGATCTTCAGGATTGGATGGGGGGGGGGTCGACGAACTTTATATATATATATATATATATATATAATAAAATAGGTACCAAGTGCGTTTGAAAGCCAAATTACGGAAATAACACTCCCTGACATTCTCTCCCTCCCTCTCTCATATATATATATATATATATATATATATATATATATATATATATAATGAGAGAGATTCTTACTATATAAGTAAGAAACGACATCCCTGTGTTTTACACTCATTTTTTTTTAAACTTAGCTAATCTTTTGCTCTTTCTACCGACTATAATGCGGTGCTGGTAGTCATGGAAACTTGGAGAAGAGGAATTTACCTTAGGCACACTACATATCAATGAAACAAGTGGACGAATATAGAGTAGAAGAAATCAGAGAGAGATAGTCTTTCTAAGAATGGGTGTGCTTGTAGCGATGAAAATACATATTTAATTTTAAAAGCTGATGATTTAAAAGAAAATTTTAGTTTTCTATCAACAAAATTACCCTCGCTCACATTTGTATATCACACACTCGACTAACCACGAAGATACATGGAAAAGCATAAACTGTTTTTTTTGTTTTTTTTTCTTCAAAGTAGATGTTGATTTGAAGGAAAGCTTAAAGCAAAGCTAATATTCCAAAGAAAGGATGGGCAGCAGTTTCTCCATGTGCAAAAAATACATGTATACGTTTCTGGTTTAAATAAGATATATACATTGTGTAATCATTTTTTCTGATGGAATATACATTCGGTTGTTTCACGGTATGGTTTAATAAAAACATAACAAATTCTTTTTATAATTAACTAGCAGGGGCACCGGGCGTTGCCCGATCATATAATACGCTTAAATATGATCTTTTAATTTACGTAGATGTCGCATTTATTATTATAGTCAATTATTTCATATTATATTATACCCAATATATAGTTATGATTTCAAAAGTAACAAGTGAAGCATACCTGGTACCTCCTGAGTGCACAGTGAACGAGGCATAAAAAAATGAGTGTTTAGCATCCCCCTCCATTCAGCCCCAAAGGTCCAAAGGAGAGTAAATTCTGGTGAAAATGAACAAACGGTGCAGTTTTAGGCCTTAACGCCATGAAAAAAAAACAAGAAATGACTAAGTTCATCATTTCCCCCTCCCTCATTTAGCCCCCTCCCAAATCCCCATATTTAAATCTGAGATCAGCATCTTGCACAACTGCTAAATAGACATACGCAGAAAATTTTGTAAAATATAGTAAAGAGTCCCCCAAAATAATGTTTTTATTAGCCCTGGGGCACACCCATGAGTTACCGCGAAGTATAGACAAACAAAATTATATAGAAATCAGTTAGTTACAACTTTTCAAAAAGTTTTATTAAAATCCATGGCATCAATTTTTTTTAATAAGCACAAAAGTGTCAATTTTAGCCATTTTAACCGGAAAGGCACCCTTAGGGGGACAACCAGAGTTTTTTTTTTACCCAGAAAATCCATTCTATTACTTTTTTTACTCATATCATGTTTAATGTTTGTGCAAAATTTCAAAATTCCAAGGCGTAGTTATTGAGAATAGTGCGGACAGGCGAACGGTCAAGGGTTAATTTATAGGTGCATCCTCCATTTGTTGAGACCAAAATTAAAATGATTTGAATGCCATAAGCTAGAATCGAAACCTAATTTTATGATTGAAACTATGTATTCAAGAAAAGCAAAGGCTGAAGTTCATGTGTACTTAAATATGGTTGGCCTGTGGAAAAGAGCGTAAATTTTATTAAATACAAGTTGGTGTTCATGGCAACAATGTTTTTGATAAACAAGATGGAAGCAAGGGCGGTCGAACGGTCCACGGAGGTTTATAATTATATAGGTTTAATAAACAAATAGGATATTACTGATTTTTTTTTTAAGCGGGAGTTCAAGAATAACGTAATAATATAATAATAAATAAGATTGTTCTGTTATCATTATGAAGCTGAGTTAATCAACACTTTTTCGATATATTTTAATCACGCCAAATATTTAAAATATCTCAGCTGTTCGATAATTATGGTTGAAGAAACCAAATACAACAAATTTAATGGTTCTTAACGGAGTTTACTCATCAAAGTTTCCACGTTTTTTCGTTGTTTTTTTTAATCTCTCTCACTTTGGGGTATTTTATCCTTCGTTTTATCCTCCGATTTAATTTCATGAAGATCCCTCTCTGTCTCCCTCTCTATCCTTCTTTTCTCTCTAACTCCCCTCTATTTATCTAGCTAGCTACTGTTCTATTTTACTGTCTTCCCCTCTTTCTCACTCTGCCTCCTCCGCTCTCTGCCTCCTCCGCTCTCTCTCTCTATAGCTATTCAACTCGTTTTACTTATCACCCCTCTCTATATATTTCCTCATCTCTCTATCTCCTTCTCTATATTGGCCCTGTCGGTGGGGCATTAGAATACGCCGACTGCCCCCCTGCAGAGGGTAAAAGTCCCTCAATGGGGGTCCTGGATATGACCTTAAACTATATAAAGTGGTGAGGCCTCAGCTTGTGGGCTTTGGGGAGTGTGGAGTGACCCTTTAATTACCATTGATCCCAGGTCCACTGTGACCCGGAGTGGTAGTACCTGTTAGGGTCCCAACTATGGGTTAAATAGAAACCAATGTGAAAACAACAAATATATTCTATTGAAAAAATTTTTCAAAATCTTTGGATTCGGCATTAAATAACCCGGAAAGGGTTGATATGCCGTAAAACAAAAACAACCAACCAACCTTCTCTATATTTATATCCTCCTCCTCCCCTCTCTCTATCTCTCTGTCTTAATATTACCCTCTCTATGTATCTCCGCCTCTTACTCTCTCCCCTCTCTCTCGTTCTCCCTCTCTATCTTCCTCTTTCCATATTTCTCTCCCTCATTCTGTTCTATTGTTCTCTCTCTCCCTCTCTTTTCTTTCCACCTTGTTTTTCCAGTCAATGGTATAAAATATACAAACAGTAACATGCTAATGCTACATTCCACTGACCAACATTTGATTCACCTTGCAGACCACTTTTTTTTTTAAGAAAAACCTCGATACATTTAATGACCGTTCAATTCACTCAACATCCTGTGTTAATTCTGAATTTGTTCTGTCTCCTCAGAAACCAAAACGTGTCTCCTTCCAATATTTTCTCTTACTGCATTGCTAGTCTCAAGTAATATTTTTGGGTTATTGTTTATTTAAATATGCTCTGTACACAATCATTGATTTTTTTTTTTATTGAAAAGATTAGACAATAAACAGAAATTATATGCGAAACTATTTCCCACATATATTAGCCAAGAATAATATATAAAAAAAAGGATAATTGGTCTGAAAACTTTAAATTATTTTCATCACTTGATGTTTTGATTCAGTCCAATTGTGTATTAAAAGAAATGCTTTCTCTATCACATATGTTCAAGACTGTATGAGGCTGTCCATGTGATTAAAATAAGAGTTTAAAAGAATTTTGGCATTATGCTTTTAAAACAATTTTCATTGTATTTCGGATTATTATTCTAATCCTGACGGTCATTTTCACAAAATTTCGGTTGGCGTAACCACCAGCCTTTTTCAGATGTATCTGCAAGGACTCGTGGCGCAGTTGTTTGGATACTTGAAAAAATTTAGTTATTAAAGTGATATTCGTCTGAAGGTTAATGGTTCAATTCTCGGTGTGGACGACCGAAAATACATTTGCGAATTACTTAGGACCTCTATCCAGTTGTGAGTGACGGAACAAGGGCATGCTACTCCGGTGAAGTAAATAAAGGTTTTTGTTCGAAATTCCATCCAAATTTCCGAGTAAAAAAAAAAACATTCCAGAATTTGACAAGGTACACCTGAAACCTGAAGAAGGTCGGCGGTCACAGCGACCGAAACATTGTGAAAAGAACATTCAAGATAAAAAGAATGCTCCAAAGCATCCAAATAATACGAATAACCAATCGTTATCTAAAAAAATTCAGAAGCGTAAGGGTCGTCGTATATACATGTACAAATGTGTGTGTTTTAAATATTAAGATTCTCCCAATTTTAATTACTTTGAAGTATTTTTTAAAGTTTTATGAAATGTAATAGAGACATACAATATCCCATGAGAAAATCCATCTATTTCAGGTTTGGACAAAATTTGATAATTAGACCTTTATTAACAATGTTACTTTTTTTTTTTTTTCGGGTCCCTTTAGCTTTAGTCTCGAATGTTTTAGTATCAGAATACTGTAATGGATTTTTATGAACATCGAAATGAGTCAAGGAATGATAAGTATTATATCATAAGTTTACTCTGTGTAAGCGGGCATAAAAAATGGTAATAAAATGTTACGTTCAGATAAATTTTTAGCTCCTTTTAACGCGGGTATTGTACTTTTAATTTATCGATTCCAGTTTTTCTCAGAATCTACTGAGTCGAATCGACTGAAAGCTTGTATAGATCATATAGCATTATTGCATCCGTTGTATGAGCTATTAGAAGATAATTGAGATTAGTACTTGATGCAAAAGTAAGCACATATTTAACCATCAATTTGGCGAAAGCACTCGTTTTAAGTAAACGGCTACAACGTTTGTTCATTTTTAACGAGATAAATTCTAGTATATACAATATCTATATATATATATATATATATATATATATATCAAAATGCAGATTCCACGAGCAAAGCTTCTTTCTTAGAAGTGTACGCCTGTGGAATTCTCTTCCGTTTCCCTGGCTCCCACCTGATTACAACTTGGATGTCTTCAGGTTCAACATAAACAAGTTCCTGATAAACCGCCCCCCTTAAAACACTTTATCAGCTCTCCATTACTAACGATTACTATGTGATCCGATTGCTTACTATACACGCAATAACCCTTATCCCCGAGTGGCCTCCGGGCCTTGATAAGTGGTGAATTCAATGTAATATATATATATATATATATATATGTGTGTGTGTGTGTGTGTTCATACACTGCGTGTAAAATTATTAACGAGATAACATTTATTTTACCAGTTTCAGAAACTTACCTGTAGTTTCGTATCAAAAGTTTCGGAAACGTTGGCAATGCTTTGCTGCGCGTACTGTGAAACTTTCGTACTGTTCCGCGCAATGTAAACAACTTGCTATCATAATTGCTGAATCCACGATATTTGAGGTGTCAAACTATTAACAAGGCAGTTTGTTTCGTCAATAAAATGGGTCGTAAAGGTGGTTTGCGTAGTTCTAAAAAAAAAAAAAAAAAAAAGTACTATTGCAAAACAGCTAGCAAAAGGAAAAACTACCCTCGAAATATTGAAAATGATAGGAAGGTACCATCAAACTGAATAAACTTGTTAATAATCCTACAAATGTACGTAAGAAGGTAAATCTGGAGTTGTTTCACGCCGTTCTCTCCAAATTAAACGTGAAGTTAAGAACCCTGACAGACAAGTCGAGACGTCTTTGACCAAGCCGGATTAAAGAATGTCGCAAATAGTGCTCGATGTCGCCTTCTGAAAAAGTGACAGTCTGTTAAGCCTGTGACAAAGCCTCGAGTAAAGCAACATCACATACGAAACCGATTGAAATGGGCAGAGGACAACATGAAAATGGATTTTTCCAAAGTTTTGTTCACGGATGAAGTGCGTGGCAATCTTGATGGCCCAGATGGCTGGAACAAGGGATTGGTCCTAGATGGACGACATCGTCATCAGCTTTTAAGGCGCCAACAAGGTGGTGGAATAATGATTTGGGATGGGATTATCGGGGGTACTTTAGTTGGCCCATGGAGAGTCCCAGAAGGCCTAAAAATGACGTCAAATGCTTACATAGCTTTTACGAATGGGCACTTTGAATCATGGCTGAAAAAGCAAAAATTGACGTTCAGAGGAACCATTATTTTTATGCAGGATAATGCTCTCTCGCATGCAGCAAACAAAAGCAAAGATTATTTGCAACAACCGGGGTTCTCTGGGCTACGGAAGATGAAGTGGCCTGCGAATTTGCCAGATTTGAACCCAATTGAGAACCTTTTGAGTATCATGAAGCGACGCCAATTATAGAGCAAATATGAGTTGTGGGATGCTCTCCAAGAGTTATCGCGAGGAATAACTGACGAAATCACAAATTTGACTAATTCTGTGGACCAACGTTTTTCACAAGTCATTCATAAAAAAGGATCGCATAACCCTACTAATTATGTCAACGTAGAAATTGCCGTGTTCTAAGCATTTTTCCTAGTTCATTTAATGTTTAAAATTATTTCAATTAACAAGTTATGGGTGTATTGTGTTTTTTTCTTAACATCGTTAATACCTTGACACACTGAAATTAATAGAAATTCTTATCTTCTGCCATAGTTTCGCTAATACTGCTTTAAATAATTTTATTTTCTGACTGGAGTAGCTGAATAGTATCGTAAGCACTTTCTCAAAGTTCCATTGATTTTTATTCACTAGGTTCCTTAAATAGTTTTAAAAAATGTAAACTCGTTAATAATTTGATACACAGTGCATATATATATATATATATATATATATATATATATAATGCTGATTGTAAAATAATATAGCGTTTGATCTTTTCTTTTACTATTCATGTATATAAATGGAAATGATTTTTCTCTTATGTCTCATCATGTGTGTTATCCATAAAAAATAAGTGAGGAAAAATTAGAGATGCTTTTAAAAAAACTGTCCTTATGTATACATACGAGAGATAAAAGGATAGAACTTGAAAATGATGAACAGCCTCTCCTCAAATCATCCACTTCTCTGCCGTATTTCAAAGCGCACTACACTTAAATCGTTTTAAAATAACGTGAGCAAACGAAATATTCATATCCTTGATGCCAGTATAAATCCATTCATTGATTTGATTCACAACAGGTAGACAAAAAAAAAAAGAAATTCTTAAAAAAAAAAAAAATCCATGCGTTCTCTGTCACTTTTTAAGCTTCCTTGATCAACGGCTGGTACTCTGAGTTTCAGAAGTGTGGAACATAGATATTTTAGGTTACATTTTTCGATTGCGTTTCAGATATCAATACATTAATATTATTCCTTAATTGGAATTCATTTTTTGAGATGAGCATTATATATATTAATTTATCTGACGAAGGCCAGAGGAATTAGTTGGCCGAAACGTTGTGAATAAACAAACCAATAAAAGACGAAAAACAACAATAAAGATGAGACTAGTAGTCCGAAGTAAAAATAAATTAATATATCAATACATTTATCATGTATTACCATCGCAGTATAACATGGGCTAAGCAAGCATTTGAATTCCCAGAGTTTTAGGCAAGCCGTTATTAGGCTTCGCTTATTGCCCGGATTGTATTATACAATTATTAGTAAGCCGCAGAGGTACTATCACTGCGAAATTTCAAAGTGCTTGACGTTGTTTTACTGATGAATGAAATGAGCGCCGTTCTGCTTTCTATCTTTTTCCTTTCTCGGAATAATATAGAGGTATTTGGTTGTGGCTCAGTTTTTCGTTACTTAATAACATGTGTAATCTTGCAGTTTATGGATGCAGTTTTGTTTCGAAGTTACAATTTATAAATACACACGCCTAATAAACTACTTGTATACACTGTTTTTTTGTTTGTTTTTTTTAATTTTATATATATTCTATAAACACTCACATTGTTTAGTAGTACCATGGGATTTCTTTGCGTTCGGGTTAAGATGAAAGTGTAGTATCTGTTCTGATGCTTCAATTAAATTTTTTGTTCTCAGTTAGTGGAGGATAAATCATTCATTACTGAAACATTTTTTTATTTTAGTTCCTGTCTCAACATAAAAACTACCATGGTATCTAACTCTGTCCTCGTGGGGAGTCATAGCTATCTACTCACATTGTTTAAATCCATTCTATCAAAACAATGTAATTTGGATTATTAATTCTTAAGTGTTTTTAACAAGATTTTGGCGTATCTACTCTCCGACCTTCTTCACGTGGATTTTTTATGTCGAACTTCGCTATCTGCGCTGAATTCCTAACAGAATATTTTATTTAATCCATGGACTTAGCATACCTCCGTTTCATCAGCCATGACTAGATAGAAGTATTTAATAATTAGCAATTGTACTATGATCATCGCCTGCACCGACGATTAAACCTTCAACGTCCAAAAGAGTACAATTGAATTTTACCTAGTACTTTATCAGTCACGCCAAAATGTAGGCTGTTACATCTGCCGAAATGCTGTGAAAATAACACTCATGGTGAGAACAGTTGTCCGAACATTCCAAATTATCAATTCTAATCTTTAAAAAATCAGAAAAACTAAAATGTAAAAACTCATCTTACTACCTATTATGCTTTCTTACAAATCTGGCTCTTTACACATACGTTATGTATGTTATGCGAGTGATGAACAAATATATTACAATTAAATATACATCTGAAGGTGACATTACATTGCTGCAAACCTCGAGATTCCATTTCCTCCCATTGACCGAGTGATTGGACAAAGATAGTGAAGCAATACACCGTATTGTCTTGTCTAGATCGATAAAATCGATAAAAATCTGTGGCCGCAGATCTCATTGACAAAAATCGAGATCTTGATAATGTATGCGTATGTGTGCGCCTTGGAGCATTTTAGCGAAACAATTACAGCCTTTTTGTTTCAACTCTCATAGGATTTGTTTACCGACTCGGTAAATTCTCATTTATGTAAATTTACTTAAAATGAACGATCGTTTATAGACGATAACTGCATTCTGCACACTGGATCAAATGAATATATGGGGTAAAGAAATGTTATAGTCATGTATCTTAGACCTACGTACAGTTTCTATAAAAATGAGTACTCTTGTAAAATATATTATGCGGATACTGCATTGTGAAGCAAGGATTACGCAACCAGCAACCGCATCTCTGCTGAAGCGGCCTTTCTGCAACCCAATGACAAGAAATTCAGAACAGGATAAGCCGAAAAATTGAGTATACAACTCTTTTTATTCAAAAATAGTCACCATTTCGTACTGATTAGGTTCAACCTCGCTTAACTTTTTTATTTACTAAATGATCATCGCTTATCAAGGCCAAAATCTATTCGAGGATTAAAGGTAATGAGTTTTTCTGGTGAAGGGTCAGACAACACCATGACGATTCGTAACGATAATTGAAATTGGAAAGAATTTAATTAAGAGAAAGATTAAAAACACAATTGTTTATAATAAACCTGAAAACGATCATATTGTAGTTAACCAGGAAGCGGCCCCATGTTATTGTGTTCCGCAAACAAATAGTTTTTGTAAAGAAACTTTGCTCATTGAAGTTCCTTTTTGTCCAATGATTTAAATTTAACTGGACCGGTGATCATGCCATAATATATATCGATAGTTCAATCGACATGTTATTACAGCGTAATCCTATTGAAGTTCTATAGTTGGTGTCGTTTGGAAGATCATATCTATATGTGCGTGTGGTCGTGTTATATAAATGTGACTTTGTCTATCTGTCGGTATGATGATCTCTACAAAACTTAGTCAATCTTTGGTCGAAAGACTTGAAACTTGATAGATATGTATGAGAATTGGAGCTGGGGAACAAATTTGATTTGGTTATTAGCCAGTAAAAATAGCTGGTAATTGGTCAAAATTGAAAAAAAATAGTATCTTAGCAAATGTAACTAGACATAAAGTTTTCTTGTATGCATACATTTATTACATAAGAAAAATGCGAACATGAAAAGTAATATGGATAAGCTTAAACATGGAACAGAAAAGGACAAGATATTCTAGTTAAAAATATAAATTTATTACTTAAAATATTGCAGCATTAAGAATTGATTATATATTAAATTGATTTTTTTTAATTCTTGATGCTGCAATATTTTAAGTTATAAATTTATATTTTACTACAATATCTTGTCCTATTCTTTTCCATGTTTAAGCTTAACCATACTACTTTTCATGCTCGCATTTTTCTATTGTAATCCATTTTTCTAGGCTTCCAGTAAATTCACTTGTTCAATTTCAGTTTTTTTTTTTTTTTTTTTTTTTTTTTTGCGCCCATCAACATAATATATACATATGTGAAACAATGTGCAGCACTAGTCTGCGTTTATTCTTTCAGTTTCACTTATTTCCCTTTTTGCGACAGCAGTGAATTAGTAGAAGCACTAGTCGCTTCAGCGACATGGTTGCTATGGAAACCACTCATAAAAAAGTCGCTACCGCCTTTTTATTTTTGTTTACGATTTTGAACATCAGTAAGTTCATAACTTCTGTTTTACTGAACGAAAATTGAATTGAATATTTTTTTCACAATATAGCTGAGAAGATCATCTATAAACTGTAATAATTGTTTGAAATTTGGTCGAAAAATAAGTGAGCGGTGAAGCTTTAAAGCAGTTCTAAATGACTAAAACTGCAACTAACCATATATTTATAATGATGCGTTAAATTTTAATGTTTGCTTGTCCATCTATCTGACGATAGCTCAAATTGTAACGACTAAGGCTGTAGCGCTGAATGTTTTGGTTTTAATCCTAGCTTATGACACCCAACTTATATACTTTTTAAATCACTACTACATATTGTGTACAATATAACGCTCGATAGAGTGTCTCTTTAATAATAAATACGAAATCTACATTAAAATATCATATTTAAGCGTATTTTATAATCAAGTTACACTAGGCAGCCTGCTAGTAATATCATACGATATTGCATGATAATTATGTTATACTAAAGGTTTTGTATCGGAGAATAAAAAGTAAAATAACAATGAACATATATTACTCCCATATTATTCAGAGTATCATTGCTGAGAAACAGCATTCTGGATAAATACTAAGCGAGCAAGAATTTAGTCGCATCACAGTAGCACACGAATATCTAATACATTTTTTTCGCTCTATGTAGATGAAATAATTCTAAATGGTATTGATTAGTGTCAAATCATAACGAAACTGCACATTCTCGATGACGAAGTTCAAACCTCCGACCTAATCCATCGCTGTTTCAATGAATGTGTGTTAAAATGCCGGTCGTAAAATATGCTTCAATATAATATTTTAATTTATGTAGATTTCATATATTTTAAAATGAAGTCAATTCTCTATCGATTATTACTTATTATATTGTACCCAATATATAGTAGTGATATCTGAAGTAAAAAAAAAAATGTCTTGGTTGCCATTAATTAGAATCGAAACCAAAACTTATGAAGAATTCTTAGTAACATTATTTATTACAAGATTCAAGTAAGCAAGCAAAGACAACTAAACACCCCAGTTTACAATTGTACTAGCAGGTCGCTCGGCGTTGGCCGGTCGTAAGATACACATAAATGATATTTTAAATTCATATAGTTTACGTATGTATTATGATACACTTCTCAATCGATTATGTTCAATCTTACATTAGTGTTTTCATTACTATGTATGTATATATACATGTATGTATATATACGTAAGTGTATGCATGTATGTATGCGTATGTATGTATACGTATATAATTATTTACTATAGTAATTATTAAATACTTACAAACATTCGTGTTATAATAAAAGATCTATTGTTTTGTTAAAGTGTCCCTCCACAAACGGATACTATCTTGTACCTTTCTAATGCAAAAGTGACTGAAAAGCAAATTTTAAAGAGCGATCAGTTTTATCATCTTTCTATGCAGACTGAGGTAATTTCCTTCCAATGATTTGTATCTACTCCCAGTTAAAGCGTTGCACTACAATTAACGGCTTGCCGAAAGGGGGATTAACTGAGTCGACATGAGATAAGTTTGTGTTCGTGTTTTTTTTTTTTTTTTTTTTTTTTGTATGTCTTTCCTTGTACGGAAGCCAAAATAACGACGTTGAGAAGATTTGCATATATATTGCGACAAATGAAAAATAAGAAACTAATGTCTAATCTGGTTTCTAGCCGATAATTGTGAAGATAAAGGAAGTTGTATTCTTATAGGCTTCCATAAATTAGGCGTTTTATTTTTCTCCATTCAAAAATAGCTTTATCAGTAATCATTGTTTGTTAAAAAGAAACCAATGGTTAAAAACATGTTTGCTTCGAGAGACAAAACAAGTATTAAAGATTGCGTGAATTGTCATTAGTATGAATTGCATTTGGAAACGTAGACGTTAGAGATAAAAAGCTCCGCAACTTGAAGAAGCTATTATATTGGAATATAATGTGTGAGTGAAGACTCCAATATTTTTTTTTTTGTGCAGTGATATTCATATTAAAACCCCTTCCTATTTATGTAAAAAGAAAATAATCTTTGTTATATATGGGTCATGAAACTGCATTCACTAGTAAAAGATCTAGCTCATTTGTATGTTCTGTTAAATATTCGTTTTAATAAATTCCCTATTAGTTTTTTTTTTTTAATGTTCTTATGGAATGATATGCGTAATTATATTCATGCAGATATTTTACATGATTTATACTTGCGTAATATTTGCGTAAATAATTATATATATATATATATATATATTACTTTATATCGATTAAAAAACTCTTTTTTGAAGTACTTATCGATTAACATACGTAAGTAATTCAATGTTATTAGATAGATCTGAGTATGGATATATTTTATCGGTTTAAATCATTTCTCAATCATGTTTTAAAATATAAGTATTTTTCAAAATCTCAAAATTACGTGCAGCCGTTTCAATACGATTATTATTTTAAGCCATGTAATGCAACAAATATTTTCAAAAATATTGACTTATCCGAACAGTATTACCAATGTACCCATATATATATATATATATATATATATATATATATATATATATATATATATACTACATTTAATCACATAAAATTAATATACGAAAGTATAGATTAATGCGTAAACTTTAAGATTTAGCTTCAACAGTGCTCAATACGTAGGTAGAGCTAGTTAGTAAGTTATAAAATATATATGGCGATTAAGCTACACTGAATATTCCGCGTTTCATCCACTCTAGAACTCTTCAGGATTATGCGCCCATTTTGTGGTTGTCTGTCGTTTTTATATCCGCATCTTCTATTAAGATTTTAGTTAGCCAATCAGCTTTCTAGTATCCATCGCGCCCTTCCTATCAGCCAATGAACATGCACTTACCGGACAAAGGCCTATTTGACCTCTGATTGACCTGTTCCTTTGTTTGTGCTATATTTAGCCAGGGTATCTAGTTTCTTGACCTGTTTTAAATCTAGGTTAGTTTTTTTATGTTAGTTTATATATATAATGTACATATATACACATATATATATATATATATATATATACATACATGTGTAATAGTTTATGGATGTTCTATCTATGTAAATTTTATCTTGTGAACACAATTGTTCGCTATTTCTCTTTTACAGTTTAATAGATGTTCGAGTTCTTTAAAGTACAGGATAGTAAATTTTTCATGAAGGCATAGTGGATGAAACGTTGAATATTCAGTGTTTAAAAATTTGCATTGCTTAAATACTGCCAATATTGTATGCATAACAATTTGTGAATATTTAAACATATTTCTTTACACATTTCTGAAGATATTTTGTTAATGATGGGTTCGCATTTATCAGAACTCTTATGTGATCACCCCAAGATCGTATGTACTAAACATAAGACTTCATCAATTTTAAAGGTTCCCTTAATTTTGTGACGATGAATGGTGGCTCTGGAGTAGCTTACTCTCTAATAAAGCCAAAGTTAAATTTATTTTTTATTTCGGGCTATTATTCTCATCTTTATAATAAATAAAGATGAGAATAGTAGTCCGAAATAAAAATAAATTAATATATATAATGCTCATCTCAAAAATGAATTCCAATTAAGGAATTATACATATACCAATCGGTACGGACCCGACTATAGAAGATCAGATAATAAAGGTGGATTTATAAGATCAAAGAATCCAACCTTGATCGTCCTTCGGGGTCCGTGGAACCGTTGATAGATGTTGAATCTCTACGGTTCCAGATAGACATTTTCTGAAGATAGCGGTTTCAATCCTACCCAAAGCGTGCCAGAGGTTTACTTGCCCAAAACGTGGTGACACAAGAACTACGATGGCAGTGATTGCTGAAAATGCAGTTAGGAGATTCGAAGTTTCTATCCGTCGTGGTTTCCACCTGACGAAGGCCAGAGGAATAGTTGGCCGAAACGTCGTGAAAAACAACTAATAAATATGAGAATAATAGTCCGAAATAAAAATAAACTAATAAATATAATGCTCATCTCAAAAATGAATTCTAATTAAGGAATAATATATAAAGCCAAAGTTTGTTTTTTTGTTTGTTTTTTTTTTTCGGGGATCTGAGTCTTTTGACCAACGTCGGTCGTCATTTCCTGAATTGATAATTGCGTAATCATGAAAAACTAGTGTCTGTGGGTATATAAATATACGTATTTATAATTATTGTCGCCTCTTTTTTAAATTAAAAAAAAAATAATAAGTTAATAACTCTCTGGGGAAATTGAAGAAGTCAGTCAGCTAGTTTTGATGTGTGAGATCATAATTTCTTGTTACTTAATCACTTTAACATCGTTTGTATTAAACGTTAAGCTTCATTAACGTCAACATTTCCCTTAATTTCGTCGCGACGAAGGATGGCCCTGGTGAATGTTTCTTGCTAATTGAGCCAAAAGTGGCTTCGTTACGGGGTTCGAACTCTTCGACCAATGTTGATCGTCATTTTCTGCGCTGTTTCTAGTGCCTCTACGCATATAAAAATACTTATATATTACATAGGCGGCACCATTTATAAAAGCATAGAGGCCACTCGAGGATGAGGGTTAAAATATTACAGTAGTCAATGGGACAATATCAAAGGAATCGCTAGTAGTGTAAATTTGGTAAATTGAATTATTTAAAGGAACGGTTCATCAGCAACTTGTTTACGTTGGACATGAAGACGACCATATTATAAGCAGCAGGAAAACGGAAGACAGTTCCATAGGTGTGCAGTTCTAAAAAAGAAGCTTTGTTCATGGAATCTACGTTTAGTCTTAGGCAAAGATAAAGAGTGGAGGAAATTCTAATTTTCAGCTGGACAAAATTTTGGCGAGGGGGGGCATAGATTGGAGCTCAGACGAACACTTGGATGAAAATAACGATAAAACAGACGAGCTCGCACCGTCTCTTCTGTGAGAAAGAGGTTGCAGGTAAAAGAAAATTATATATATATTATGCAGTATTGTCGAAAGTATCTCATTGGAAACCTTGATAATTCTAAAACTATTTTGTATAATGATTACTGCTATCAAAAAGAATTGGATACATGCATCAAATTTAAACAAACCATGACCGAGTTTTTCAGATTGAATCCATAACAAATTTGTCAGCGTTAATAACGCACTTTTCTTAATGATAAAAAAATGTAAAATTAATGTATTTTTAGTATTCATGAAAATTTGCCAAGAACCGAGGTTAGCAATGCTAAGCATTAAAAGTGGACACATGACCTATATTTTTATAATGCCAACAAATAAATCTCCCAAGTATTCGTAAATATTGCATGCATTTACCTTGTCTTTACGTCTGTGTGAATTTTAAAGTTGATGGGGAAGAATACAGATACAGACGTGTATCAGTTAAAGAAACTGACAACAATCAGGGAGCGTCTTGATGCGGATATAGAGATGGAAAGGAATGACTATGACAGTGAACACTGTAGCTGAAAATAATGAGCTGAGAAAATCGCCGTAAATTATTTTGATTCGATGCGGATTTTATAAAAAGTCGCTGAATGATATTTATGTTGTATTTCTCTGTTGAATTGGCTCGTTTTTATATTTTTTTTCATATTCACACGATCAGCATGACACACAGAAAGCAATATTAGGTCTGCCTCAGATTTGAGGCTTGGTGCGATTTTTTTATTTATTTATTTTAAGAAACATGCGGAAGTTAGTAGCGTATCTCTAGTGTGAATACCTACAAGGAAACACATTTTATCTAGAAGTTTTCACACGGGCCTATGTTCATACGGTATGGCAATCAGCAAGAAAGTTGTCTTTTCATGTTTTGGTTTAAAAAGTCTATGCCAAATTCTCATAACTTTTCAAGAAAGAAGAAAAAAAGGTATTTAATAAAGTGCTTTCTTGTGTATTCTTAATTTAAATAACACGCAATCAATAGTAACTCACCGATAACTAAAGAAGCTTTTCAACTTAATGTACTCACTGGAAAAATGGCACTCCTAGAATTTATATAACTAGTCTGGGTGGCCGGTCTTGCCTGGGTGTTTGAAGGTGTATGTTGAGCAAAAAATAAATAAAATAGTGGTAGTATGCAAGCAGGCTCGAATCCGTGACGCGAAGGCGGAAAAGAAAGTGAAAGAAAATCTGACGTCTTACCCCTTCTCTATGACGCGACCGGAAGTTCCGAACGTTAAAATTAGACAGCCAATCCAACCGATACGATGACTTGCGAAAATGGCTAGCACAAAATCGACTCCTCCTTGTAGAAAACTGCCCAGTTGAGAATGAAGGAATTAACGGTTTGGGCCAATTTTTCGGTAATTATCGTCCGGGACGTCGAGCTCCAAAATGACATCAACCTCTTGAAAATCCGTCGCCTCTGTCGACAGTTTTAGGCATACATACATGCATACGTTTAAACACAGAAATCTATATTATAGATGTGCTAATACAATGTGTACGTACGATATAATCAGGCACCTACTTTTTAAGATGCGATCGGATGCTCGCCATAAAGTTAATACATTTATTTACTTAAACATTAAGTAGCCGAAGAGGAGCAAACTGTAGTATCTGTTCTGATACTATGCTTCACTGTTTCTGACCTCAATCAGTGGAGGAGAAATTCTTCTAGAGTGAGGATAATTTTATTTTTGTTCCTATCTAGAGTGTCCCTTTCTGAGAGCTGGATTTCCCCCGCATGAAAAACCGACCTTTTGTCTAACTCTGCCCTCGTGGGGAGGCAAGTAAATAGGAACTGTCTGGCGTGGACGTGTAAGTATTTGCTGTACTCTGGATTTGTTCAGGAAACTTAATTATACCAGCTGTTTATAATTTATTATAACCAATATTATGCATTCCTATTTATTATAATCTTATTTGCATTTAAACCTAACACTGACTACGGCTGATTTTAGGGTAGCAGTAAAAAGATTTCATCTGTTTTAAAACACTAATCTGGCCTGAGAATAGATGAACATTTTACGTTAAAGTTTTTTGGTCCTCCGACGAAAGGAGGGTGGACCTGTAAATTCACCCTTATCCGTTGGTCACTTTTAACAATAATTACACCTTGGAATTTTTTAAATTTGCACAAACATTAAACATATGAACAAAAGTATCAGAACGGATTTTCTGGGAAAATTCCGGTTGCACTCCTAGGGGTGCCTTTCGAGTTAAAATGGTTAAAATTGACACTTGGTGCTTATTAAATAAGTTGATGCCTTGAATTTCTGTCAACCTTGTAACTAACTGATTTCTATATAATTTTGTTTGTCTATACTTCGCGATAACTCTTAGGTGGTGCCTAGGGGCTCTTTTTTGGGCTAATAAAAACATTCAATTTTTGCGACTATTTTCCCATATTTGTCCAAAATTTTCTATTTAGCAGTTTTGCATGGTGCTGAACTCAAATTTGAGTATGTTAAGGCTTTGGACTTTTGGGGCTAAATGGGAAGGGAGGAAAATGATGTACTTGGTCATTTATTTCTTTTTTTTTTTGCATTGTGCAGAACTCAAATTTACATATGTTAAGGCCTTAAACTGCACGGTTTGTTCATTTTCACCTTGATTTGACGTCCCCTAGGGACTTTTGGGGCTTAATGGGGAGGGAGCAAATGCTGAACTTAGTCATTTTTATGCTTCATTCACTGTGCCCTCACGGGGGACCATGCATGCTTCACTTGTTTTATACGAAACTGATCTCAACTTTAATTTCCAATACAATTAATTTATATATTAATACGATAGTGTGTTATTTTTTGTGTCACGCTTACATCCGAGTCGTTTAATTGTTATGTACTTCCATTTCTTATAATAATTTTACGAAGAATTCTTCATAAGTTTCGGTTTCGATTATAGCAAATGGCACTTAAGTCATCTATTTTTTATAAAGGACAAGCAGTTCATTCCGGCTTTGCTCGGACCCTATGTACTGGTCATAAATTTATGTGCATTTGTCTTTATTAAAAAGTCTGCATATGTACCGTAACGCCTTTCTATATAATAGGCATCCTTAACTACAATAGAAAAAAGTGGGTACAGGCAGCAGAGGTCACTTTTTTTTTTACTTTGACCCCAATTTTGACCTCTTAACATTTGTTTTGGGCTCAAATCAAATTAAAATGCTTGGCCCATGTCCAAGTAACCTAGGTCTAAAATTTCAAGTGTTCAGACCCAAAATTAGCGGATGAATTTGGTAGAGCCTGCAAACGTCAACTCTTTCAATTCTGACCTTTTGGCAGCTCAATTTTCGCCTAAAAACTGATTAAAAGGCTTGCTGCATATCTGAATACCCTTTATATAAAATTTTAAATGTTTAGACCCAAAATTGGCTTAATCGTTTGCTACAGATCGCAGAGGTCAAGTCTTTTGAAATTTGACCTCTTGGCAGACAACCTTTCGGCCAAAAACGGATTAAAAGGTTTGCCCCATGACTGAATACACTTTATGTACATTTTCAAAGGTTAAGACCAACAATTGGCTGAGGAATTTCATAGAGACCGCGGAGGTCAATTTTTTTTTTTAAACTTTGACCCAAATTGTGACCCCTTAGCCTTTATTAGTTTGGACTCAAATCGAATTATAAAGTTTGATTCATGTCCAAGTAACTTATATCTAACAAATTGGCGTAGGAGTTCGGTAGTTTTCAAAGGTCAAGTCGTTGAACTTTGACCCCTTAACAGCAGCATTTCTGGTTGAATTAGAAAGATTTTCTCAAATCTCAATAACCCGTCTGTTAGATTTCGAGTCTGTAGACCTAAAATTGACAGTTATTTGGTAGGGAAATGTACGCACAGACAGACACACATAGACATTTTCACTTTCATAGAAATATAAATTTTACCAACAATTCCTCATAAGTTTCGGTTTCGATTATAGCTAATAGTACTCCAATAATCTATATAATATATATATATATATATATATATATATATATATAAGTGAATGCGTGTGTCAGTGTACATTTTCCTACGCAATAACTCTGTCAATTTTTAGTCTACGGACTCGAAATTTGATATACCGTGTACTGAGATTTGGGAAAATCGAGGTGATCGGTTTTTGGCCAGAAATTTTGTGATTTGACCTTTGAGAACTCTACCAAACTCCTCCGAAAATTTTGGGTATAAGCAATTGGAATTTTAGATATAGATTTTTGGACAGGGATCTAACTTAATAACTCGATTTAAACCAAAAACAATAAATGGTAAGGGGTCATAATAGGGATCAAAGTTAAAAAAATTGACCGCTTTTTTGTTTGTTTTTTTTTTCTTTTTGCTCAGCATACACATCCAAACACCCGGGAAACGCCGGGCACCCATACTGGTGTGTATATATATATATAAGTGAATGTGTGTGCCTGTTTGTGTACATTTCCCTACACAATAACTATGTCAATTTTAAATCTACAGACTCAAAATTTGGTATACAGCGTATTGAGATTTGGGAAAATGTTTGTAATCCGTTTTCGGCCAGAAATTTTGCTGTTAAGGGATTAACGTTCAACGATATTACCTTTGACAACTCCACCAAACTCCTACAATTTTTTGTCTAAACACTTGAAATTGTACATGGAGATTCCTTGGACATGGATCGAACTTAATAACTTGATTTGAGCCAAAACAATAAAGGTAAGGGGTGATAATAGGGGTCAAATTTTTAAAAAATTGACCTTTTTTTCTTTGCTCAACATACACCGCCAAACACCCGGGCAACGCCGGGCTTAAATGCTAGTATATATATATTTTTTAAAATAATTTTCTAAAGAATTCTTCATAAGCTTTGATGTCGCTTTTAATTATAGCTGAAGGAATTAGTTATATATACAAGTTTGGGATTCGATTTCGATTCAAGCTGATGAACCGAAGTCGTATGGATATATATATTTTTTTTTTTAAATCGCAACTTTATAGTATATAAAAATCGATAAAACATTAACTCTATTATAATATATACGAAATCTGCAAGAATTAAATATCATATTTAAACGTATTTTACGACCTGGCTACGACGGGCGTCCCTGCTAGCTTGGATAAATACTTTTGCAGTTTTAACAAAATAGCTATAATAATATCAGAGCGTCTCCATTTACAGTGAATATCTACAGAATGCCAATATCAGTATATTACATATGAATCGGTTCCCTGTGGAATTTCCACAGGTCCCGCTAGTTACTACAATTGCCTAAACGTAGTAGAATCTCATTTGGAGAGGGATAAATCCATTGAATGATGTTGATGTACAAATGTATTAATAAAATCATCCAAGTTTCATTTTGACGGTTAAAGAAAATTAAGTAAAGCCGTGAAACCCAATACCCAACAGAAACTTTTGCTAGCAAAAGTTTTTTTTTTTAATTAATGTTTAAAGATAGGTTGATCTAACACACATTGCACTAATTTTTCTGACGTCATCAAAATGTGGGATCATGTAAACGTTCAATTTGAACACGGTAAAAATTAATGAATCAATAAGTTTATTGTCCTTATACAATTATGCTGTGTACTTTTGAACCTTTTATCTTTACGAGAAAACTAAAACCAGCCCGTAATTTCATTTCCCAAATAACTCCTACGCAGATGAATTGTTTGATCGCCAGACTTTGATGTACTTTTTATGTCGGTGTTATTTTGTTTTGTCACATGAAAATAAAGAAATAGTTTAAAACAACGAGTAAAGAAGACCATACTAAAATAAAAATAATATCTCGTTGTAGCTAAATAATTGGAAAATTCGTTGTGAGAGTAAAACTCGACGCTTATTTTAAATACGGGAATGTTTTTTGAGCTTGATAAACGAATATTAGTTTTCTATGTTGTATGTGGAAGGCTGAATTTTAAGCCCAGTCTTCAGCATTAATGTTGTCGAGTGAGAAAATAATAGCTGTATATAAAATGAAGAATATATTTATTCTGTTAGGTAGAATAATAGAAGTGTGTGCCTGGTAGCAACAACTGGTAAGTGAGATTACAAAAAAAACGATAAGTTGATCCATTCCAATTTGCAGCTTCAACTAAATCTAACCAGCTTTTCTCTCCATAAATATACGTGAATCATATTCACGTGGCCGAGCCACATTGGAACTAATTTATCGTATCTCTAGCTCTACTTTTATAGAAAAGTCAGTGTGTGTGTGTGAGTTCATTCCTTATAAGCTCCGAAACTGAGCTTATCTTTTGCAAGTTTCACACAAAGCTAATTTATGCCTGCTAGTATCCTTAGATATGTTCTGTACAGAAATCTATCCGATAAGTATTAACAATCGAAAACAATCGATCTTAAAATTAGTCTTTTCTCTCTTATAGATTAAAAAAAAAAGAATTCTTACAGGGGAATATTTTAGGTTACATCGGCAATGGAGATAATAAAAAATGTCAGTAAAGCATTTTTCTTAAAAAAAACAAAAAAAAACACAGAATTATTATAATCTGGAGATATAACTTTGTGGTAGATCATTCGAATCACACATCGAATTATCCCGTGTTCAAGCCCGGATGTACCTCACCGTTTTATTTTATTTTTTTCTTATTAATGAGTTCAATTTACGATAAAAAATGTAACATTTTAAAATCGCCTCAAATTATTTCTTAAACATATTTTTAAACAAAACATTAATCAGAAGTGACTTTTCCAGAGAATTTATCGTCAAACCCTAATATTAGCTGACGCGATATTTTAAACAAACAGAGACGGAATTTTGATGAGCGATATTATAATTATAACTTTTTTAATTTTTTTTTTTTTTTCGAATTAGTCCACCGGGCAAGTTATTCCTCGTAATATATAGTAACCGATGGAGGATTGCTCCTATAATAATACATACGCAATCTGCATGAATTAAAATATCATGTTTAAACGTATTGTACGACCGGGCAACGCCGGGCTGCTAGTTTGTATGCTAAAATGTATTCTCCTTGCAATGGACTGTATAGGGTGATTGGGAATTAACTCCCAATTATTAAGTGTTTGTAATTTATTACTGAAATGAAGCTGACAAAAGAGAGATTGTCAGTTACGTTTTAAGCACATTCATTAATGATTATCGCTTAGCCAGTTGCATTAATACAGGGTGATTAGAAAGTAACTGCCTATTATCAAGTGCCTGTTATGTAATATAATTCCTACAAGACATGAATATAAGTGTATAGCATAAGGTTGTATTCAGAATTCTAATATCGCTGCCTGCATTCGACATTAACATTCAAAGACGCCTGAGACACATATTAGCTGATTTCACAAGAGGCTTTTTTCTTTTTATACTAATTAGTCAACACTTTCCCATCGCCAACAGGTCATTGGGGATGTATAATTTCCACAGAGTGTATGTAAGATCGGTTTATCAGGAGAAATCTATCTCTTCTGAAAGAGAGGAGCATTGGATGGTTATGCAAATTGTTTTGATCTGAGTCGTCGGAATTTCTCGGTGTGTATAGAGAGGAGCTGGCAATAAATCACACGACCGAACAGAATTATGCCTTATTAAAAAAGAGTACCTGATGTAGGTATTTTGTTTGTCAGCAAATCAATACTTTTATGGGCTATGTATTCACTGTATGATTAATTAAACATTAGGGGAATATTTATTAATAGATGGCTTATATCTACTGTTAATATTTCATTAAATATACAAAGTATCTTAATGTTTCCACCCCCTTTTGGTCTCTTTTACACGAAAGTATATCAAACCATATAAAGCCTACATTACGACAACTTAAGCCGAGTTAAAAAATGTTAATGATACGGCATAATGACGTTTGATACTTTTCTTCCCGTTGGACCGCCGAAGTTAAGCGACTTTGAATCTCGCTAATACTAAAATGGGTGACCATTTGAAAAATACCAGGTACTGTGTGTGCTCTCAGCTTATTTCGGCATTGTTTTCAGTCGTCCTGGATTTTTTTCTTTTCGCCGGAATCAAGTAATTTCAATTCAGAGGATGTTTGGTTGGAGTTGTGCAACACTTGCTACACAATTACATGCACAGGCACACTTACAAGGGGTATCCCTGGTCTCTCGGGAATGAACTGAGGTGATGAATGATCGGTTAATTAGTTTAGGGCAATGCTGAAATATATATATATATATATATTATTGCAAGAGAAAATGCGAGGATGAAACGTAGTATGGTAAAGCTTAAACATGGAAAAAAAAGACAAGATATTCTGGTAAAAAAAATAAAAAATAAATTTATAACTTAAAATATTGCAGCATTAAGAATTGATTATATAATGCTATAAATTGATCATTTTAATTCTTATTATTGCAATATTTTAAGTTATAAATTTATATTTTTTTACTTGAATACCTTGTCCGGTTTTTTTTTTTTTGGTTTTTTTTTTCAGTTTTAACTAGTCCCTTACATTTCTATGCTTAAGTTTAACCATATTACTATTTATGCTCGCATTTCTCTACTGTAATTTGATTTTTCCAGGCTTCCAGTACATTCACTTTTGTTTCGTCTTATTTGTTGCCCCCATAAACATAACCTACACATGTGTAATAACAATGTACGGCACTCGTCTGCTTTCAATAAAATCTCTCCAATTATCTTCCTTTCATTCTCTCTGGTTCACTTGTTACTTCTCTTTTCGCGACAGCAGGGAATTGGTAGCAACAGTAGTCGCTGAAGCAACGTGGTTGTTATGGAAACCAGTCATAAAATGCGTCGCTCACCTCAAGTTTTTTTTTTAAAGATTTTGAAGACCAGTAAATTCATAACTTTTGTTTTACTGAACGAAAATTGAAAAGTTTTCCACAATATAGTTTGAAAAGGTGATCTAAAAACTGTAATATTTTTTTGAAATTTGGTCGGGAAATGGGTCGGCGGTGAAGCTTTAAAGCAGTTCTAAATTACTAAAACTGCCACTTAACTATATATTCAAGCACTACGGTGTTTGAATGAAATATATATATTATTTAAATGAATAGATTTCAAATATTATAAATTTTTTTTAAAAAGAAAGTGACCTAAATATAAATGGAAGAATAAAAGAAATTTGAGAACGAATCCTTTCAGACCAAAATAAATTGTTCTGCGATAATGTAATTATTCGTTATGACATTTTATTGGCTAGTCTTCAAATTGTCGGTCCAATTCAAATCGAAAAGCAGCAATGTAGAAATGGCATTTTATACATTTTATCATTTTTATTTTGACTAAAAGATATAAATTGTGATTATATTTACGAAAGAATATGAAAATAGTGCAAAATTATTAACGGCCGTCCAAGAAATAGGATTTAGCGGAAGATTTACGAGGAAAATATCGCGATAAACCATTCGATTGGTTTGTTTCGTTTGATTAGTGACGATTTGAATTAATACACACCGACTTTGCTGTCTCGCTATTTATTCGCAATTTAATTCGTTGTCAGTACTTCGAATCAATACAAGACAACAGTATTGCTATTTCTTCCTCAACCTTGAGCTAGCCAGCTAGCTCTCTCTCTCTCTATCTCTACATACACACATACAAACTCCTTAAGCGTCTTACGGAAATTCTAGTCAGTATATGCGGAAGTACGAGTTATATAAATACTAGCCAAGGTGCCTGGCGTTGCCAGAGTGTTTGTAGCTATGTTGAGCAAAACAAAAAAGAAGAAAAGAAAATGGTGTAGCAAGCAGCAGGCTTGAACCCGTGACGCTAAGGGGGAAAAGAAAGTGAAGGTGTGTGTAAGGGTGTTGGTTGAGCAAAGAAAAAAAAAAAGAAAATTCCGGGGGCAAAAAGAAAACAAAAAAAACGTAGTAGTAGGCAGGCAGGCAGGCTCGAACCCGTACCGCGTAGGAGGCAAAGAAAGTGAAAGAAAAAAAAAAGACGTGTTAGCTGTTGTGCCCATCGCCAAACTGGAAGTGACGTTGGTTTTAATTAAGGCTAGACAATCGAAAAGAGGCGATGACTTTCGAAAATATCGGCGAAAAAAAGCGACCTTTCTCTGTAAAGTGGCCAGTTGAGGGTGAAGGAATTTATGTTTTTGGACAATTTTTAGATATTTGTCATCGGAAGGGTCGAGCTTCAAAATGATACGGATCTTGTAAATGATACCGATCTTTGTCGAAGGTTTTAGGCAGACATACATACATTTAAACGGATAAATGAGATTTATGTTATAGAAGATTATTCCGCCATTCTTTATTGCTTATTTTTCATTCACTATTTTATAATCTTCCCACTAATTATACTATTTTTAACAACACTGTTACAAATATAGGAATATTTTGTTCATATATTCGATGGAAATAATTTTATTTAATTATTATTATCAGTTATTAAGATTAAGCAGTCTTCTCATCAATTAATTTGCATACGCTATTATTTTCTCATCTGTTTACTCACGTTATTACCATCAAGTATTGCTATGGTCGCGCATACCCTCGCATTTCCTCATCAAGTTTAATTGTCATGCGTGATAATTGAACGTGCTGGACACGCTGTTACGTGGGAAAAATAAGATCAATTACTTACGTATGAAGTGGTTGCTGGTGATCGGATGAAGTGCTTTTTAATTTGCGTATGTATCGATTACTGGTTATTAAAGATCATTTTTCCTGGCTTTTTTTCATGTCTCCTACTGTGAGGGTGTGATTCGCATTTGTATTGATTATTAGTTATTGAGTTTTATTCTCGCTTGTCAGGAATTGGTTTGAAGTTCTGAAGACTGTTACAATCTGGGGAAGTTTTATAAAGTTAATTTGAGACTTCTTGCAAACAAGTTTATAAAATTTGTACTTGACTCTTGACAAAGAGTGTGTGGCGATTTGCAATAGGTCATAAAGTAACAGATCTCGAGCAAATCTGATCCAAACACTGCCACATTGACATCGAAGGAAAATTTCGACGTATATAAATAGCAAATGTATTACAGATATCGTTCGAGAGGATGGGGATATTAGAAAATGCATTAAGTGTATTTGGATTTCTTTTTTATGAAACTCTTATAGCTATACAATCTAATCGCTAGATGGATACGAAAGGTTAAAAAATAAGCGACATTGAGCGAGGAATGTTTAATTTTGCTCATGCGCAAAGGTAACAGCAGGAACAATGTGTATATTCGGCTTACCCTATCAAGCTTAACTGTTCTGTCTTCAATTTTGATGACGTAACTAAATTTGTCAGCTGAAATATAAATCGTACACGTGCTGCATGTCTAAATACCTTTATATATCAAATTTCAATTCTCTAGATCAAATTGCCGAGATTAGTAGACTTTTCGCACACTAAGAAACAAGGTCACTGCTCTCTCTCATATATAATTTCCGTTGGCTAGAACGTTTCCATTTTGAATTCTACGCAATTATGCAGAATGTAAAATCGATGCATAAATAATATTCAACATAATAGTGAAATGAAAGCAATAATTTAATAAGAGCTATGAAAATATTTAAGCAATTAATAAACCGTCGTTTTTAACGTAATATGCAAATAGTTCACGCTCAGTTAGTTACTCACATATGCATAACTGAGTATATTAAGTTCGATTTAATAAATTTTGAATAGAAAAGTAGAGTTTTAATACCAATAACAGCAAATATAATTTTAAAATAATTTTTCTGCTTTTTAATTTTTTTCTGACATTTTAATATCGTTTTGTGTTAAATTTTTTATACAATCAATATTACATGTGTATTACCAAGGTTTTCGATTCTTTTCGAATCATCATTCGGTGTAAAGGAGCAGAGCAACAAAAGCTGACGAAAATATTTTTCCAAAAATAGAAAAAAAAAGTTGTTTTGGCAAATTGAGCTACATTTTACACGCCTCATTCTACGTTGCTGGGTGTGGTTGTAGTTGTAAAAGGAATATATTAGCTTTATTTTTATTATTAGGATCGCAAACGCCATATAAACTTATAAACAATATTGATTATTATCATGTTTAAGGGCCGGGAGCAGTTGTAGCTACTATTAAATTGTGGGTTTTAATTATTTACTAGACTACCCGTGACCCGTTGGGTCAGTATGTTATATTAGCCATGAAATTCATGTATGAGTGTGACACTTGTGGCGTAAAGAAAATAGGGTTTTTTTTTCTACATAACAGAAACATGTCTAAAAAAGTATATTTAAATGAAAAAAGAATATAGATAGCTTTCTATGAGTCATTCTGTGTATTTTACAGTTACTGAATTATAATGGTTGGCCATACTTATAGGTAAATGTGCACTGAACAGATACCATAATACTTATTAAAGTTAAATTCAAATTTTGATATATCTGCTTTTTTATACATCGTTCATTTCTGTATTATGTTCAAGTTATTTTAAACCCCGCTCTTCCCATGTTAAATAATACTTTCGAAATAATAACGTTAAAATTTCAGTGCGCAGGTCATGCGTGCATGCGCAACCGGATGTCGTAAACCGGAAAGTGGGTTTCATACATCGTTACAAGGTCATTTGAGTTTTATGAATATATAGATTGTAAATGTATCTTATTGTATTGTTATTATAATTGGTAATATGCATCTGTGTACAAGAGTGTCTCTTTTCTTTTCTCATTAGCAGTCTGGTTACATTTCGTTACAGATAAATAGATTTATAGTGTTTGTGATCTTATGCTATATGTTAATATTATATGTAATACGATTTTTATGTTTCTAATCTTTAATTTTATTTGTTCATCTATTATATAATTTGGGAATTCGTTATAAATAAGGACTTTTATATTTAATTCTATAAATAGTGTTTTAGTGTAGGGAATTTGTTTGACACAGTTTAGTTGATTTTTAATATGGTATATTATTTTTAGTGATGTGCTCATTGGCTATAGAAGTTTAAAAAACCAATCGCCTTTTTATAATTTAAAAGTATAAAACGTATTAAAAGTGACAACAAGAACACAAAGGAATGGGTGTTTATTTTTTAGGTTTATTCTATGGGGAATTGAAGAACATGGTTATTTTCTTTTTAGAAAAGATCAACTTTGTGTATTATACATATTTCCTATTTCTATTAGAAACAATATATAGTAATGATTTAAAGTTTTTAAAAAAAAGTGATTCGTGCGTCACCACCGAGTATCGAAACCAAAACGTTTCCCTTACGATTTATATCCTTTGACGTTAATACATGAGCTTTGAAGATATGTTTGCTGCAAAGCTAAAAATTAAAACATGAACCAAGAGCTATTACATTTACGCACGCATATTCGTAATGCCCTCGTTCGACCTTCCATGGCAAATTGCATTTCTTTAATTTTCACACTTTTGCGCTAATTTTCCCCAGCTAACACTCAAATATAAACTTCTGCATGGGTGCGAATACCCTATATATGAAGTTTCATGTTTGTAGACCAAAAACTGATAGGAGTTTGGTAGGCATGTTTTTTAAACAAATATACGCATATATAAATATATATAGGAAGAGGTTGTGTTTACTATATGTAACGCAAATATTACGCAAGTATAAATCATGTACAATAGCTGCATAAATATAATTAAACGTAATAGATAAAGATGATCATTCCATAAGATAACTGAAAAAAAATTATATGAAATTAAAATGAATGTTTAAAAGAAAATGCAAATTAGCTAGATCTTTTGCAGATAAATGCAATTCCACGACCAAAGTATAGCAAAGCTGTATTTTCTTTTTAAATAAATAGAAAGGGTTTTTAATATGAATATCAATACACACAAAAAAAGGTGTGTGTAATATATATATATATATATGAGTGTATATTATATGTATACGTGTGTAGATAATATATATATATGAGTGTATATTATATGTATACGTGTGTAGATAATATATATATATGAGTGTATATTATATGTATACGTGTGTAGATAATATATATATATATGAGTGTATATTATATGTATACGTGTGTAGATAATATATATATGTATGTGTACGAGTGTATATTATATGTATACGTGTGTAGATAATATATATAGATGTATACATATGTGTATATATGTATACGTGTATGTATATGTGTACGTTTGTTTATATTATGTGTATACGTGTGTGTAAAGTATATGTATGCGTGTATACGTGATGTGTATGTTTTTATGTGTGTATATTTATGTGTATTATAAATTATGCTTATGTCATATGTATACATTTATGTATATTATATAAGTATAGAGTTAAAATAAGTTTTTGTAGACTATTGTATAACACGGGTATTGTGCGTTTCCAATTTGCGCATGAAATACATCATGTATTTCCACAGGATAAATGTACATCTGAATAACCAATTATTCCGGCGATTTTTTTTTTTTCAGTGGTCTCCTTTTACTTTCTCAAGTTTAAAAGCAAAAAAAAAAAAGAAAGAAACAAGGTTGGAAATAGAAATTTCATACGAGAACTATTGTTTGTTTTGGACAATATAAAGCCGACTTTCGAACAAAGAAATGTGGCGAATATGCAAACCCCTCTGGACATGTAAAGTGCGACTGGGTCTTTATAAAAAATGAACCGTAAATGTTAGAATCCAGATGTCTTGTTAAAGATTCTTTGGACTTTTGACTCTATAGTGTAATCAGGTTAGAAGCGGAATACTTGCTTAGAATATGCAGTTGGCAAATTTCTTAGGAGCACATGCAGTAACAAACAAGATTGTTTTGTTTACGATTTCCACGACAGGAAGTGGGAAATGCTTAATTGAGCCTTAATTTATTTATGGAAATCGCTCCAGACAAGACGTGACACTACTTGATTTAAGAAGCTAACAGGAACATAAGGTGAGTATCGCAAAGACAAAAGATGCTTTATACAAACAATACTTCGTTATTTATATATCTTCAAAAGTGAAGGGGGGGTGAGGACACTTCTCAACCTATATACTCAACGAATTTTATTTGCAGGCTTAAAATTTTGTATGTAGAGTATTCAGATATGTGAAAAACTAATCCTTTCATCCGGAGAAAGGGCTGCTAACAGGGCAACATTAAAAAAAAAATTGGTACATTCTAGTCCACGGATTATCTGTTTCTCAAATGTTTCACAAATATGCATGTGTGAATCATTAATATGACAGATTACTTAAGCTAAGAAAATGTAAGTTTGAAAACAGTTTTTAAAGAACATGCCAAGCAGGCCTAATGGTTATCGTACTTGACAAATTGTTTTCAAGTTTTGCTTTCGAGCTCAGCTTGAGTATTTTTTTTTTTTTTACTGTCAAAAATCGAACTGTTTAGAAAAAAACAATACTCGCATGCACATGTCTTAATTTCTTTCCGTTTTTACTTCATTTTTTTAAGGGAATTGAAGGTTACGTTTGATACTTACAGTATATCTGTTTATATTTCATAAGAACTAGCGGGACCTATAGAAATTCCACAGGGGACTGATTTATATGTAATATACTGATATTGGCATTCTGTATATATTCAGCGTAAATGGAGACGCTCTGATATTATTTTATCTATTTGGTTTAAATTGCAAAAGTATTTATCCAAGCTAGCAGGAACGCCCGGTTGTAAAATACGCTTAAATATGTGTTTAATTATTGTAGATTTCGTATATATTATTATTGATTAAATGTTCTATCAATTTTTATATATATATATAATTATAAAACTCAAATGACCTTGTAACGAGTGATGTAACCCACTTTCCGGTTTACGACATCCGGTTGCGCATGCGCGCATAAACATTAACCCATAACAACGTAAACAAATAAATACAAATCGCTTCTTTTGCAGATTTTGACCCGCGCACTGAAATATTAACGTTATTATTTCGAAATTATTATTTAACATGGGCAGAGTGGGGGTGTTTTGCAACTATTCTGTATTACAACTACACTGTCGCTATTTTCTTATAACTTAACCCGTTGACAAACATGACAGCAATTGTAGTAAAGCCAAGACTACTATTACTACTCTCTATCCGTCCATTTTCCTTTCTTCTTTTTTGTTAACATTTCTAGATAAAAATAGTTGTGAGAACCGTGAATTTTTTGACACATTTACTAATATGTATCAATATTAGTTTTATTTTATTTTATTTAAGTTTTATTTTTTTGCTTCAGGTTTTATTTATTTTAAGTTTCTATAACTTGGTTGAAGGATTCCAGTATGGGTTTTTCATTCTTATATTTCTCATCGGTAGGTTCATGTGCGTTTTTGCTGCTAAATGACTTTCGTCGGCGTTGGATTCGTAGGAAAATCATGTTTAATTTTTGATTGATTATTCAGAAAAACAGGCAACTTTATACGAATAGGGAGGATTTTTTTTCATGTTTGAGTGAGCCGTCCGTGATTTTTCATTTTAATATACATCATAGAAATGTTTTATGTAAAAATAAACAAATTTTATTTATGCCACAAATGTCACGCTCATACATGAATCCCATAGCTAATATAACATACTGACCCAACGGGTCACGTGTAGTCTAGTATATTATAAAGTTATGGTTTAAAAAGTAAAAAAATATATCTATATGACTGGGGTTCATCAGCTTGAATCGACACCGAATCCCAAACTTATATGACCGAAACCAAAAGTTATGAGGAGTTCCTGATAAAATCATTTATAAAAAAATAGATGACTTGAGTGCCATCAGCTGTAATCGAAACCGAAACCAAGATTATGAAGAATTCTTTGTAAAATTATGTATTACAAGAAATGGACGTACATAACAATTGAACGACCCGGATGTAAGCGTTACACAGAAAATAATACACACGCTATCGCATTATAATAAAGGTTCTGCATTAATTAAAATAATATTCATGCGTATTTTAAGACCAGGCAATACCAGGCAGCTTGCTAGTATTCAGACAAAACTATAGCTTTTACGATTTCAAATTTATCCGTTTATGGGTTTCCCAGTTGACTGTTTTGTAGTGTGTTGCCTTTTCTTTAGGTTATAATTTTTTAATTTCTCTGCATACTGGTATGAAAACAATCGTTCTGCCAACAGACTTTTCGCCATTACGTCATCAACAAAATGTGATGAAATATGAGGAATCTTAGGGCTTATAACGCATGAATGTAAACTTATAGAGCATTCTGTTTTTTATGAGTTAAGCGATTTTCCTTTTATCATTGCTCCTCAATGTAGCTGAACAAGCTATTGGCTGGAGATCGAAGCACGACTGTCTTGTTTGCCGCCAGAGCTTGTAATCATTCGGCCACGGGTCGGTGTAAGCTAAATCTATATATGGTCATATTATAGTTTTTTCGCCTATAATGGTGGACCATTGTGATGTCAGTTAATCCTATGTTATTTTAAAAAGGGAATATTTCGCTATATTCCGGGCCCATATATATATATATAACTTGTTTTATTTTCACTATTAATTAAAAAAAATATTGTTTTAATACAAAGATGGTTTTTATCTATATAACTAAACATTTGAGCTTTTTCTCGCTCTGCGTTGATATTAAAAGCCTACCTTTTTTTTATTTAAAATGATAAAAACGAACCTTTTACACTCAGTTATAGATATGCGAGCGACTCCAGGAACGTTAATGAATGTGTATATTTCTTTTGAAAACAAGGGTCAATTAATTCCTTATTTGTTTTTATAGTTTCTTATAAGATGATTGGTTTCATATCACTATTACACTAGATTATATTTATGGATAGTTCTTACATTCTTCATACTTTTGTAAAATACTAAAAGAAAACGTAGTACACGGAATATTTATATACTAGCAGGCCGCCCGGCATTGCCTGGTTGTAGAATACGCTTAAATATATATTTTGATTAATGCAGATTTCGTATTTATTGGACCCAATGTATAGCAATGATTTAAAGTTTTTAAAAAATGACTCGTACGCCACGACAGAGAATCTAAACCAAAACGTTTAGCTTCCGATTAACTTTTTCCTTTGGCGTTAATGCCTGACCTATGAAGACATGTTTGCTGCGAGGCTAAAAATTAAAACATTAACCAATAGCTATTACGTTATGCATCTTTATTCATAATGCCGTCGTTCCAACTTCACTTGGCAAATTTCATTTTTTTCTTAATTTTCACACTTTTGCACCAATTTTCCCCGGCTAAAACCCAAATATAAAGTTCCGCGAGGATTCGAATACCTTAACATATTAAAGTCTATGTATGTTTACCAGAAACTGATAGAGGAGTTTGCTAGGCAATTAAAAAAAATATATGCGTACGCATACATGAATATATACAGAAAGCGGTTTTTGTTTACTATAACCATTTTGTGAAAATATTATACAAGTATAAATCGTGTAGAATATCTGCATGAATATAATTACACGTAATAGTTCAAGATCATAATCCCATGAGAAAACCGAAAAATAATTGGGAATTAAAATGAATGTTTAAAAAAGTATGCAAAATAGCTACACCTTTTGCAGGTGAATCCAATTATATAGAAAGAAGTTGTATTTTCTTTTTAAATAAATAGAAAAAATGGGTTTTTAATATGAAGATAAAAACGCAATATAAAAAAGCTTATGGGAGTATAGCTATACATGTATACACACACATATGTGTGAACTTGGCGGTGTGTGTGTGTAAAAGCTCTCTTACTAACTCCTTTTCTGAGTATTTTATCTACAGATTTTAAACTTGATATATAGGGTAGCACATTTTCGATTTGTGTTTTAGCGTGCAAAAAATTGTTGTAGGGCGTCTAAATTGAAAACAAAAAGGGTATTCAACTAAATTTGTTTACACACGCAAATCTACATTCATAGGTTATACAATGTCTTTTTTTATTTTATTTATTTTTTACTATTTTATGCGTATCCGCGTGGTTCAGGGGCTAAAGCCTGTAGCTTGGAAAGTTTAACATTATGGTTTTAATACTAGCCGATGGCACCCAATTCCATTTTGGTACCCCGATTTATCGGAGAGGGACCTATGTTTTCAGTGGCGTCCGTGTGCGCGTCCATTCATCCGGACGATTGCCAGTAACCGCCCATTAGTTTTTGTTGAAATTTTTCCACAAATTCTATTTAAGTAAGTAGATGTGCACAGTACAAAAAAAAAGAATTTTTTGCAAAAATTCCTGTTGCTTTCACAGGAGCTCAAAAGATTTTTTTTTTTAAATGCCTCAAAATGGCTAAAAATGACACGTTTCGCCTCATAACTTTTGATGTATCCATTACATTTTTCTTAATCTTGACCAAAATATGGAGGTCATTATTTTTAATATAAGTCCAGTATGGGTGACTCTGGAAAAATTCTGGTTGGCGTCCCCGGGGACTTTCAGTTCTAAAAACGCCCCTTTTTGTGGTTCTTTTTTCACATTTCTCAACAAAAACTTTCAATGTCTGACTATATAGTGGTTTTTCATGGTGGTCATCTCATACATGTTAAAGCCTGAAACTTCACCGTTATACATTTACACTGGGATTCAGCATCCCAAGATGCTTAAAAGTTGTCAAAAATGGCCAAAAAATGACACTTTTTTGTCCCATAGCATTTGATCCGTCCATTAGATTTTCCTTAAACCTTGGCCAAAATGAGTGACCCTGGCAAAATTCTGGTTCGCATCCCTTCGGGACTTAGAGCTAAAAAAATATGCCTTTTTGGAGCTCTTTTTTCATATTACTCACAAACTTGATATGTATGTCTATATAATGGTTTTCCATGGTGCTGAATAGAAATATACATGTCTTAAGGCGTGAAACTGCATCGTTTGTCAATTTTCACTGGGATTCAGCGTTTGCAGGAGTTCAAAATGGGTCACATATGCCCCAAAATTGCAAAAATGACACTTTTTATCCCATAACGTTTGCCCCATTTTTCTTAAATTTGGTGAAAATGTGAAGAAAACGTTGACCACTTCTCACATTCATCATTTTGTCACTATTTTTTTGTGGCGTCATCTCACATGCAGCACAAGAGGGTGACCACGCACGCGCGGCTTGTTACTTTTTGGAATCGCTACTATATATTGGATACAATGTAATAATGGATAGAAAATTGACTCTATAGTAATAAATATCAAATCTGCATAAATTAAACTATGTGTAAACGCATTTTGCGACAGGGCGATCTGCTAGGTTGATATAAATTTATCCGAAATATAATTAAATATGAAACTTTTAAATAGTGGACAATCTTGGATAAAAATAACTACAAAATTACCCTCAATATTTCTATAGACTGTGTCAGTCATCAAAGAATGTTTTATTTATTTTTTTAATACTAAGCTCAACTTCAAAAGGGAGTTCTTATGGTGACTGACATTTTTTGAGAGAAGGCACATGCAGGTAATCTTAATATTAGCACTATTCTTGCAAATCTGCACGCAACTATATAATTTAAAACCCTCTTTAATTAGTATTAATAATTATTCGTACTATATATCTGTTCGGTCGGACATACATTGTAACAGTACTTAAATAATAAAAAAAAGTTATCATAATCGACTTTAGATGTTTTATAAATCTAAATGAATACATAAGAACCAATAATAGATTCCATGAACAAAGCTTCTTTCTTAGAACTGCACGCCTGTGGAACTGTTTCGTCTGCCTGCTTTCCTCCTGACTACAACTTGGATGTCTTCAAGTCCAACGTAAACAAATTCCTGGTGAACCGCCCCCTTAAGTGAATACTTTAAATATCCACACTAACGTACTGTACTTACAATAACCCTTATCCCTGAGTGGCTTCCGGGCCTTGATACGTTGTGACCACCTTGTAAAAAATAATACTGCATAGTCGTTTGAAATAGTATATATAGAGAGCAAAGACATAAACACAGCTATTTAATTTGTATCAGTATTTTAAAACCGTGCATAATAAATTAATGCATATTGTTGTCAATGTCATTAGATATATTTATTAAGCTGTGTATCTCTCTATATGCAATAGTTTTGTATTTAAAGTTCAATTAAAAATGCTAAGCTACCAAACATTTCAACTATTTTGTCTCCTCAGTGTGACAATTTAAATGAAAACGGCAAGCTTTTAAAAATATATTCATAAAGGCTTTCCAAAATATATTCATATAGGCTTTCCAAAATATATTCATATAGGCTTTGAAGAATATATTCATATAAGCTTTGAAGAATATATTCATATAAGCTTTGAATAATATATTCATATAAGCTTTGAATAATATATTCATATAAGCTTTGAAGAATATATTCATATAAGCTTTGAAGAATATATTCATATAAGCTTTGAAGAATATATTCATATAAGCTTTGAAGAATATATTCATATAAGCTTTGAAGAATATATTCATATAAGCTTTGAAGAATATATTCATATAAGCTTTGAAGAATATATTCATATAAGCTTTGAAGAATATATTCATATAAGCTTTGAAGAATATATTCATATAAGCTTTGAAGAATATATTCATATAAGCTTTGAAGAATATATTCATATAAGCTTTGAAGAATATATTCATATAAGCTTTGAAGAATATATTCATATAAGCTTTGAAGAATATATTCATATAAGCTTTGAAGAATATATTCATATAAGCTTTGAAGAATATATTCATATAAGCTTTGAAGAATATATTCATATAAGCTTTGAAGAATATATTCATATAAGCTTTGAAGAATATATTCATATAAGCTTTGAAGAATATATTTATATAAGCTTTGAAGAATATATTTATATAAGCTTTGAAGAATATATTTATATAAGCTTTGAAGAATATATTTATATAAGCTTTGAAGAATATATTTATATAAGCTTTGAAGAATATATTTATATAAGCTTTGAAGAATATATTTATATAAGCTTTGAAGAATATATTTATATAAGCTTTGAAGAATATATTCATATAAGCTTTGAAGAATATATTCATATAAGCTTTGAAGAATATATTCATATAAGCTTTGAAGAATATATTCATATAAGCTTTGAAGAATATATTCATACAAGCTTTGAAGAATATATTCATACAAGCTTTGAAGAATATATTCATATAAGCTTTGAAGAATATATTCATATAAGCTTTGAAGAATATATTCATATAAGCTTTGAAGAATATATTCATATAAGCTTTGAAGAATATATTCATATAAGCTTTGAAGAATATATTCATATAAGCTTTGAAGAATATATTCATATAAGCTTTGAAGAATATATTTATATAAGCTTTGAAGAATATATTTATATAAGCTTTGAAGAATATATTTATATAAGCTTTGAAGAATATATTTATATAAGCTTTGAAGAATATATTTATATAAGCTTTGAAGAATATATTTATATAAGCTTTGAAGAATATATTTATATAAGCTTTGAAGAATATATTTATATAAGCTTTGAAGAATATATTTATATAAGCTTTGAAGAATATATTTATATAAGCTTTGAAGAATATATTTATATAAGCTTTGAAGAATATATTTATATAAGCTTTGAAGAATATATTTATATAAGCTTTGAAGAATATATTTATATAAGCTTTGAAGAATATATTTATATAAGCTTTGAAGAATATATTTATATAAGCTTTGAAGAATATATTTATATGAGCTTTGAAGAATATATTTATATAAGCTTTGAAGAATATATTCATATAAGCAATATGTAATATGATTACATGCAACAAAAGGATACAAAAGATAGAAAGATAGATAGAACAGGAAAGGGTTATAATGGCTGCTCAAGACCAGGGATTGATGAGCAATGCATTCAAGAAGATGAAATGACAGCAAATGCAGATTCTGACACACGGAATTGGAAGATGAGTCATATGGCATCAAGACGCAAGGTTCTTTTAAGGATGGCTACTACACAGCGAGACAAGAAGTATGTAAGTGCCCCCACTGCACCATTTGTAAAGAATTAAACATCCAATATAACAGCAAGTCCTGGGAACATCAACTTGTAAGAACAGTTGGAAATGACTTATATACCATGCATTACGACCATGTAATCCCTACAGCCACCTACCTTGAAAATGCTGCTGTGAAACCTGAAATAGTTATATGGAATAAGTCAGACAGTTGCAACCTTGGTTGAAGTGGGCCCCCCTAATGATGGAGGTCTGAACAGAGCTGAAAGGGAGAAACAGACCAAATATCAAGGTCTCATGTATGATATGAAAAGAAACTGGAATCTCCGGGAGCTATCAATAATACCAGGGTTTATGAAGAAGAACCTGAAGTCCTACCTAACTAATATTCCTGGTAAAACAAGTGCAACAGAGATCCAGAAATTGCACTTTACGGAACAACAAGGATACTAAAAAGAGCTCAGTTTTTCAATACAAAGCAGGGCAATGTTGACAGCTAGTTTGGGTGCCCCATACATAACATTACAATCTTCAAAGGACGAAAATTTAAAAAATAGATTAATGTTGGTGTACGGGTATTTTTTGTAAATATTTGATTATGACGTAGCTATCTTGGGAATCATAGCACAGTTTCATTTAAAACAAATAAATTATAATTAGATATTTCTGTTTCAACGTATATATCTCCAGGCGTAAAAAGAACAATCGTTTTTCTTATTTAAGAGACGACATTAACTGTTGTAAAACAATTGCTGAAAAATATTCATGTCCGTCCGACCAAAGACGAAGTCTGTATTGCAGCAAATCGTGTAAGAAGTAAAATAGACAATGGATCGGAAGAATGTACGTGTAATTACGTATGCAGTGTCCTCTTCTGCTAACGGATGATATGGTCTTTCGCTTGTAAATTGAACACTAAGAACGGGCTTAGAGCTCCCCTGGTGCATGACAATGGAAAAGCACCGGGAAACAGACGATGACTACAAGACATTAGCGACGATAATGAGAAATGCATAAGGTTTATTACTGTTTTATACTATGTAAGAGATAAGAAAAAGGTGTTAAAAAAATAAAGAAAAAACAACAGTATTTATTTTCAAAAAGCAAAAAAAAAAACTACACATGAAAAAAAAAAAGGTTGGAGACGCAGACATTTGCAAATAAGAGAAACGGTTTGATGACAATTGCATGGCAAAATAGTAACGACGGATTAAATGCTTTAAAAAAGTAAAAATTAAGTAAAAATTGTGACAAGTATAAACGACTGTCGAAAACATGCGTCCGGAGCACGCCTATATTTACTAGTATAAATTATTAACAATAAAATATGAGGATCTGTATATATTAAGTAGTGTCGTTCGTGTGTGTGTATAACTCTCCTACAGCCTATACTACTGGATCGATCATGGCCAAACCTGGCATAATGATGCCCCCCCATCTAAGGATGGCGCACACCATTTTCAATATTTGTCGAAGGTCAAGGTCATAGTATATATATATACACACACACACACACACACACACACTCCTACAGCCACTGACATGATGATTGTCTCCGACCTAGGAATGATGCACACGGTCAAAATCAAAGGTAAAGGTAATATTTGTTGCGGTTCTTACTACATCAACTAACTGCAAGGGTGCCCACTTCGTGGGCACAGCAAAACCCGCGGGAAGCAATCGTCTAAAATTACCCTTAAGCCAAATACGCCGATGTTAGACACATCTTGTTCCTGTATTTATTTTGACTAGCTGACACTGTGGAAATTCCAAAGTGGACTCTTTCATATGTAATAAATTGATGTTGGCATTCTGTGGATGTTCAGCGTAACTGGAGACGCCTTGATAATATTGTAGATCTTTTGTTACAACTACAAAAGTATTTATCTAAGCTAGCAGGGACGCCCGGCATAGCCCAGTTTAAAATACGCTTTAATATTATATTATACTTGATGCAGATACCGTATATATTGTTATAGTCAATTTTATATCGATTCTTACATATCATAAAGTTGTAATTTCAAAAATGCATCAATGTAGCTAGGGTGCATCAGATTGAATCGAAACCGAAGTCAAAACTTATGAATAAATATATAAAACTTGAGTTCTTCACCTATAAGCGTAACCGAAACGATAACTTGGAAAAATTATTTATAAAAGATAGATGACTGGAGTGTCATCAGCTATAATTGAAACCGAAGCTAAAACTTATGAAGAATTATTGATTAAATTATTTATTACAAGAAATGAAAGGTCATAACAATTGAGCGGCAGTTGTTCGGAATAAAAAATGTAAGCGTGGCACACAAATTAACACACGCGCTATCGTATTAATATATAGATACTATTTTTTTGTGTGAAAACCTGTAGTTTTTCGGAGACTCTATTAATATGAGCCGATGTAAAAAAATTATCTGAATGTGCGACATCATTTGCACTATTGTATTACCCCATCGGAGGTAAGAGCACTTGCCAGTCTAGCCACGCTGAAGTGCTGTGATAGACCAAAATAGAACGATATATAAAAGCTTACTTACCCCGTCAAATAGACAAAAGTTCTGGAGAAGGAAATGATTGAAATGTAAGAAACACTATTAGAGGTTCATCAGTTGTATAAACTGATTTTTATTTATGGGATAAGAATTGTAGATTTGATTTGAAGAGTAATCAGCAGAGATGCAATCCAACGGTAACGGTAAGTGTAGAGTACTTTCCGAGGAAGTACGATTAATGCAGATTCCATAGAATCATAGACCCGTGGGTCCTGGACATGACCTTGAACTACATCCGATGGTGAGTCCCCAGATTGCGGGCTTTGGGGAGTGTAGAGCCACCCTTTAATTGCCATAGCTTCCATATCGATTCTGATCCGGAGTGGTAGTACCTGTTAGGATCCCAACTCTGGGTTAAATTGAAACCGACTCGGAAAAAAATATATTCTATTAAATTTTTTTTCTTCAACATCACTGGATTCAGCATTAAATAAGCGGAAAAGGGTTGATATGCCGTAAAACAACCAACTAACAACGTAGACACATGGAGTAAGGAAGTAAAATATTTGCTCGTGGTGGTAGAAAACGAGTTCTTGCTATGTATGTTTTACGTGAAAAAAAGCAATATTGGAATGCAATTAAACACTGTCAGGTAAATAACGATAAAATAAAGATTAAAACAAACAAGAGAAGACTATTAATAAATTATTTTGTCTCCCCCCCTCTCTCTCTCTCTCTCTCTTTCTCTCTCTCGTGTGCGCACTCGCGCACTCTTTATCTATCTATCAATCTGTCTCTACTGTGAGCGGTTTTCCCTGGTTTTTTTTTTTGTAATGTTACTTGCGAGCTTATGATCTCTGTTCAGAATAAGAAACAGTGATCTTAAGTTCCTAATTTCCAACGGTCTATTTAACATATTGACTAATGGCGTCACTATTCTTTAATTATTGTAGGAGTTCGAAAATATATTTTTTATAATATATAGCAAAATAAATCTTTCACTTCTATTGTATTCTCATGACAATTAGTTAATTTCTGTTCTATTGAAATTGAATGCTTCACTTTATTGATAATTGAATATGAATCAAATATTATTCATGCGGATTCTGCTTAGTTCATTGTCATGGAGTTTTTTTTTTATGTGAAACGTATTTAACATCTATTTGAAATAAGGATTATAATAATATAATTTTTTTAAAAATTTCATTTTTAAATGTTTTTCGGACAAGTTTACAAATATTTTATTTTGGTGTAAATGCTGTATTACGGAATAACAACCATTTTCGAATTATCTAATACCGGATCAAGTAATTATGTACTTTTAGTTTCAACCCTTTATATCTCCAAATATTTAAACAATAGCAGGGAGCCCCGACGTTGCCCAGGATTGAATGATGATCAAGGAATATTTCACACGCCAATATTTTTATTGTCATCGAAATACGTGAAATCACTCAGGAAATTTACGCGGGGGATTTGAACCTACAGACCACGTCACAAAACAAAACAAACCAAAAAATAAAAAGTAAATTTTCAAGTCTTATAAAATGCTTTGCAGTTAGTGAAAAATAAATGAAGAAATTTACGTGCGGAGTTTGTCCCTATAGACCACGTCATGCAAAAATAAAACAACAAAAATAAATAAAAAAGAAACAAAAACACGCTATCAACTTACCCATCGTAGAATTTTAAGAGTCCGTTGTGTCATTGTTGCCAAGCGATGACATGGGAAAATGGCCTTTCCGATAATAGATAAACTGAAATAACGGTGTCGATTATCGGTAATCATCGGAGGTATTCTGAGACGAAACTTAACTAAGATCACTCCCAGCCTTATACACTTAAGTTCTGGAAAATTAAGAAAAAAATCTGTTCAACTGTTTCGGAATCTATAAGGAACGATCTCACGCTCACAAAGTTGCATTTATATACTTGTAGATAGCTAAATAGAGATTCTGTTTGGTATGACGTTTTTGTAAAGGAATATTTTGTTTTTGACTTTGCAGCGCATGACATGATTGGGTTTTATAAAGGGAAAGGAAACAAAATAGCATTAATGTTTGCTGCATTAAAAGTCAGGCAGTCAATGTTCATATCTGGTAGCACTTATTGCTGAGAATATACTTTTAAATACAAGGTATATATACATAATCCTTTTCCTCGGTCAATACTGGAAAATATCGTTCCCTGTTATTAAACCTGTATATTTGTAATTGATTTTAATGTTCTAATATTTAAGGTTTGATTCATCTATAATATAAATCTCACCTGTCTGTTTAAATGTATGTATGTATGTTTGTTTGTTTGTATGTCTGCGTAAAACTTTGGACAGAGCTGACAGATTTTCAGGAGATTTGTATCGTTTTAGAGTTCGACCCTTCGAATGATAAATATCGAAAAAATTGCTAAAAGCAATTGTTCTTTTACCCTCAACTGGGCATTTTTTTACAGGAAGGGGTTGCTTTCATCCAATCATTTCGGTTGACTAGCCTTAATTTAAATCTTTGCTCCTTCTGGTTTGGCGATTGGCGCAACAGCAACAACGTCACGTTTTTTTTTTTTCTTCACGCTTTTTTTTTTCACCTTCGCGGTACGGGTTCAAGCCTGTCTGCCTACTACCACTTTTGTTTTTGCGCTCGCAATTTATCAAAAAATTGGCTAAAAAAATTAATTTCTCTACCTTCATGTGAGCACTTTTCTACAGGGAGGGGTCGCTTTTTCGCCGATATTTTCAAAAGTAACTGCTACTTTTCGATTGTCCAGCCTTAATTTAAACCTATGTCACTTCCGGCTTTGCGATAGGCGTAATAGCAAAGACGTCACGTTTTTTCACGTTCTTTTCCTCCTTAGCGGTCCGAGTTCGAGCCTGCCTGCCTACTACAACTTTTTAAAAAAAAATTTTTTTATTTATTTATTTATTTTTTTGCTAAACACGCACCTACAAACGGCCCAGCAACGCCGGGATCTCAGGCTAGTCATATATAAAAGGGAAGGATATTTTACCCTCCTACGTAGTTTTTTAGTTGTCGGCTGTTAAAAACAGCATTTATTTAATAATAAATGTTGTATACAACTCTTGAATAATCAACATTAATAAAAGTTAATTACTATCGAATTATCTGTATCTATATATCTATCTATTCAATGATATTCCTAAAATAGTTTATATTGGGAGTTATTGTTTATAGAATAAAGTGTAGCAATGGGTATAAGCTGAAGATGTTTATACAAATAAGTTCGGTTCACTATAAACAAAATAACTTTGGGCACGCAAACGTGGAAAGGTCACACGTAAGGTATACGTGTGCTTTTTGAATGATGATGTAACGGAACTGAGGTCAGGAGGTCGGAGAGTTTAGTCAGTTGAAAAGAGTCGAGTATTAGTTACGAGAGTGAACAGACGGCCAGGAAACGTGGCTGGATAGAACAAATATGTAGACAAGAAAAGCAGACTCTTTGTGAAGACCATTTGAGACAACTGAAATCACGGCACCAAAAACGACTTATTTTATATGGGAGGTGGGTCGGTACCCAAAACAGTCATATTACATAGTGAGGTGGAGGGAGATATTGTTCTTATAACTGGATCAGATATAAACGTATAAATTGCATGTTTGTTTAGTCAGGAGGATATGGTATCGGTGTATAAACTGAGTCATGTGTCAGTTATCACACGGGTATATATTACAGTTCATATATAAGAATAATAATATAAGCTTCATACCTTTCTTTCTTCATGAGTTCTTCATTGCTGAGCTCCGTGATGTTACATGAAACGATCACACCATAAAAAATTGATCTGTTATTTTTTTGTTTTTTTGTGAAAACCACAGAACAGCATCTTATATTTTTACAATATAAATATACTTCAGTTGTCCCAAATTTTCCTAATTACCAGCTAGAATTAAAGTGTATGTGGAAAAGTTAGTTTCTTAAGTTCATAATCAAGCAAATGTGTATTTTTCGCTTGTTTTTGCTTTTCGATGAACCTTATTTACCTGCACAAATCACACCGGAAAAAGATAGAACATTTTAATATCTACACTTTAATGATATTACTTAGCGCGTGTAACAACTGATAACAAACACTTTAGTCTACCAAGTCAGCAAGTGTGGGTTTAAAATAATTAGAACACTAGATTTATCTTCTTTAACCCTCAATCCTGTATATAATTCACAATTTAACAACAGAACTTTTAGAATATTTCTGTTAATAATTTAATTCAACATTAATATAATCATTGGATTTCTTGGAAAATCTTATTTAAGAGATGTATTTAATTAAGAATATACTTCTATTTCAATTAAACCCCAGTAAGCGTGAAATAGGAATAATTGAATCCCAGTGAATCCAGTTTGTACCGGCTTTTTGAAATGCGTTTCTGAATTTTGGAGATCAGGATTGGTTATTCGCATTATCCGAGTTCTTCCAATTACTGTTCTTACCTTGAATGCCATTTTCAGAACGTTTTGGTCGAGGTAACATCCGATCTTCTTCGAGAATTAAGACGAAATATCGAACAGAACCCTTCGTTTACTTTACAGCGTTAGCATTGCCTCGTTTTGTCAGCCATGATTAGATAGATAGAGGTCCAAAGTAATTCGCAAATGTATTTTTCGGTCGCCTAACCCGAAAATTTAACCTCCAACCTTCAGGAGAATGTAACTTTCACAACTGATTTTTCCAAGTACTCTAACCACTGAGGCCATGACCCGGTTACATCGACTGAAACGTTATGAAAATGATACTGAAGATGAGAACAGTACTGCGATGAATCCAAATAATATGAATTTTAAAAGGTTTTCCATAATTCTATAGAAAATATACTTATTCAAAGTAATTTAAATTGTCTATTAACAAAGAACCAAACTTTGTCTTTTTTTATAGATAGAAAGTAGGTTGTGTGATAGAAAAATCCACTAAACTTTCATGTGTAAATGTATTTCTTCCGGTCAACTTTTGGTTTTTGTACTACTAGTCTGCGTGCCCGGCGTTGCCCGGGTGTTTGGATATGTGTGTTGAGCAAAAAAAAAAGTTGTAGTAGTTAGGCGGCTCGAACCTGTGACGCGAAGGCGGGAAAGAAAGTGCGCGTCTGTGTGTGTGTAAGAGTGTTTGTTGAGCAAAAAAAGAAAATTGGGAGCGCGAAAAAAGGAGTAGTTAGCAGGCTTGCACTCGTAACGTGCCAGAGGAAAAAAAGAGTTAAAGAAAAAAACTGTCTTATGTGACGTCACAGGCGGTCGAAATATCGCCTTTTATGCGACGTCGTTGGTGCGAAGGTTGCAAAAAATGTCAGTGAAAAAAAAAACGACCGTCTTTGTAGAAAACTGCCCAGTTGAGGGTGAAGAAATTAATGTTTTGGGCCAATTTTTCGTTATTTGTCGTATTTGGTGGAGCCTCAAAATGATACCAATTTCCTGAAAATCCATCGCCTCTGTCAACATTTTTTGCGAGACATACATACATTCATACAATCATTTAAACACAGGTGAGATTTATATTATAGATTAAGATTATTAAAACACCAAAAGAAACTGAACATTTCATCACCTATATATATCGCTGGTATCAAATAATAGAAGTATAAATTAACCACCAAATAAATATTCTTATGAGGAAGCCATACATACAAAAGAAACACGATGAACAGTAGGAAAATCATAAAATCACAAAGTGAACGACGTTAGAATTAATACAATAAATGGCCGATGCAAGCGCTATAGACATTTATAAAACTCTTTATTTTATTATGTGTACCAGGCAATGTAATAGCATATACAAATTTCTCTTTTTCTAACTACGACCAATTTTATGGACAAAATCACGAAAAATATATGGAATTTTGTGGAGAAAATAGGCTTTCTGTGATGTTGATGCATACGTTTGTATTTTAGTGACTAAAAATTATTGCAAATTCATACGAGAGCGTGTGAGTAATTTTGTCTTGCTTACAATTTTTTTTTTTTTTTTTGTGTGTCACGCTTAAATTTTTTCTTCCGAGGGACTGCCGTTTGATTGTTATGACCATCCATTTCTTGTAATAAATAATTTTACCAAGAATTGTTTAAAAAAAAATGTTTGTTTCAGTTTCGGATATAGCTGATAGCACTCAAGTCATCTATATTTTTATAATTAATTTTACCGAGAATTTTTCGAAAGTTTTGATTTCGCTTTCGATTATAGTTGAAAATACTTGTTGTTATATCTATAATATAAAGCTGAATGTCTGTGTGTGTCTGGTCACGAATAGACTCCTATATGGTTGACTATTTTAAAAAAAACTGATTAAATATAATGATAGATGTATCGAGACACAGGGATGGGTATTTTTGATCTGGCAGAACAGTGGTTCATTAAAATTGTGGGGTCTGCGTACGCGCTTGGTCATCAAAGTATGGAAATAAAAAAAAATTAAAAATTAATAAAGAACGTTTACAAGTGTTTTTGATATAGATTTACATAATAATTTAAGTATGTTTTAACTGAAATAGGGATGGTATAATAAAATTGTGGGGTCTGCGTTCGCGCCTGACCTCCATAGAATGGAAATAGACACAAACTTTAATAAAGACTTTTCATTTCTATCTGCGTAAGTATACTTTGATAATTATGTTTCAGTTTGAAGAAATATGGTATAATAAAATTATGGGGTGTTCGTTCGCGCCTGACCTCCATAGAATGGAAATATGTCACAAAGTTTAACAAGGTTTTTTGATATAGATCCACAGAACATTGTGACAAGTGTTTCAGTGTGAACAAGTATGGTATAATAAATTATGGGGGTGTATCTATTTTATTTTTACTTTACACATATTTTGCTTTGGTTTTGATACCCCCCAAATCCGAAGCTATCTCATTACAACCCTTCCTTTTCATAAGCTATCATACTTTCATAAATCAGAGTCCATTTTCTGTAGGCTGTTTTTGGACCCAGTCATATATATATATATATATATATATATATATATTCTTCATAAGTGTTTATTTCAGTTTCGATTCAAGCTGATGGACCCAAGTTATATGAATATATTTTTGAAATCACAATTTTATAATATAAAAAGATCGATAGAAAATTAACTCTATAATATTATATACGAAATCTGCATGAATTAGAATATAATTTTTAAGAGTATTTTACGATAGAGTTACGCCGGCCGGCAGGCCATCCCTGATAGTTAGAAGTTATGCGAGGTTGATTTGAAAGTTTAGAAAACCAAATGTTATATTTCTTATCAGAAAATGATATTTACTTAATACTTTTGTAATGATGTGTAATAATTTTTTTCCAAGACGTTTTTATTCATTTTGCTAGAGGTATTGGTTCTGATGGCATTAAACATGTGTGGTGGGGATCAGGTGAGAAGTACAAAGATAAGTGAGCCATGCTTATAGTCAAGCATATGGGTGGGATTGTCATACTCTGGGGCTGCATGAGTGCTGCAGGCATTGGAGAGTTACATTTCATTGAGGGGAAACATGAACTCCAACATATAGTGCCAAATACTACAGAAGAGCATGATTCCCTCCCTCCATAATCTGGATCGCAGAGCACAATGACCCAAAACACGCATCCAAGACAACCACTGCTTTACTGAAGAGGCTGAAGGTTAAGGTGATGGACTGGCCAATCATGTCTCAAGACATGAACACAATAGAACCTCTTTGGGGCATCCTCAAGCAGAAGGCGGAGGTGCGCCAATCTCAAATATCCGCCAGCTCCGTAACGTCGTAATTGAAGAGTGGAAGAGCACTCCAATGTCTACCTGTGAAGTTCTGATAAACTCCATGCACAGGAGAGTAAAGGCAGTTTTTGATAATAATGGTGGCCACACAAATATTGAAAGTTAATATCGACAACTTTTCGTAAGGGGTGTACTCGCTTTTATTGCCAGGGATTTAGCTTTTAATGGCTATATTTTGAGTTATTTTGAGGGGAAAATAAATGAATGTTATATATGCTGTAGACAGACGACTTTTCATTGTGTCAAAAAATCATTTTTTCAGTGTTGTCCCATGAAGAGATATACTTAAATATTTGAAGAAACGTGGGGGGTGTACTAACTTTTGTGAGACACACACACATATATATATATATATATATATATATAATTTGTGTAGGCATAGTTATGGTTTCCCCAGAAAAAAGAAGTTAGAGTATCTCTATAAAATACAAGTGTATTTCTCTGTACATTTTATCAGGAAAGACGGTTGAAGTATTTTCTAATATTAGGGGCACATCTGAGTAGACTATTATGGCATAACTCTTCTGAACTTCAAATATATTTATTTTAATACTATTTATATTATACTAGCCTGAGTGCCCGGCGTTGCCCGGGGGTTTGGGGGGGTGGATGTTGAGCAAAAAAAAAAAACCTGGTGGTAGTAGGTAGGCAGGATCGGACCGCACCGCGAAGGAGGAAAAGAATGTAAAAAAAAAAGAAAAAATGTCATCTTTGCCGTTCCGTTCATCGCCAAAACGGAAGTGGCGAATGTTTAAATTAAGGATAGTCAATCGAAAAGAGAGGATGACATTCGAAAATATCGGCGAAAAAAAACGACCCCCTCATTGATGAGGGTGAAGGAATTAATGTTTTTTTAGTCAATTTTTCGATATTTGTCGTCCGAAGGGTCGGCCTTCAAAGCGATACCAATCTCGTAAAAATCTGTCAACTCTGTCGAAAGTTCTAGGCAGACATACAAGCATGCATACATTTTAAAAACACAGGTGAGATTTGTATATTATAGATGTACAAAATTATTTGGTGAAGATAATCGAAGCAGTTCTGAATCTCAACGTTGACTTTTCATTGTTTAGGTCGAATATCAGCGTGTTTCTAATGATCCAGTGAGAACCTTATCACAGCTTTAAATAGATATATCCGATTGTAATTCAATTTAACCTATATGGAAAGACAATTGGAAATGTTTCATACGTGTTAGCGTCTTTTTATTATTCTTTCGAGGAGAAACTGAAGAGGGGAATAAAAACAAGGAAAGTAGTATGTTGTTAGTAAGAAAGGTGTTGATAATTTTTCTTCTGTTACTAAACCATTTTAATCACGTAATATTGACAAACATTTACAAACAATCAAGTTACTTTAATGTTTGAGTTACAGAGAAAGGAGAATGGTTTTCAGATCGCCGAGTTCGCCGCATCGAAGCACACATAACAAAAATTTGTCCGGTCTCATTTTTTTACCTTATCGCAAACAAGTTTTCCCCAACTGACACCAGATTGCAAAGTACACCGTACCAACGTCGAGCCGACAAAAAAGAAATGTTGGCTTTTTATATTGTAAAACCCGAACGGGTCTCAATTTGCATAAGATACGTTTTTGTCTCGTGTCGGTCAGGTTTCGAGTTTTAGAATTTTCCTTTCTCTTTTCTTAAGCGAATGACTACCGCGCTAATCATGCACACTACAATTTTCCCTATAGTTATCAGTGAATAAAAACAATCATTAAGTTATTATAAACCGTTTAAAATAAAGTTTGGTTTGAAAATTGTTATATTTGGATCTTTGCTCTCTATAACACTCACACATATAAATTATATATATATATATATATATATATATATAAACTACTTCATTTACTCACATAAAATTAATATACGAAAGTATAAATTTATGCGTAAACTTTATTTACTTCAAAAGTGCTTAATACGTAGGTAGAGCTAGTTAGTAAGTTATAATATATATATATATGGCGATTAAGCTACACTGAATATTCCGCGTTTCATCCACTCTATGACTCTTCAGACTTATGCGCATAAGCCTGAAGAGTCCTAGAGTAGATAAAACGCGGAATATTCAGTGTAGCTTAATCGCCATATATATTTTATAACTTACTATGTGTGTGTGTGTGTATATATATATATATATATATATATACATATATATAAGTAATGACCATATTGTATTTGTTTAAATAGCAGTGAGCTGTTTGATGGTTATGTCGGTGTGATAAATTAAACTAACGCAGTTATCTATTCAGATGAAATTTTCATAACTATTTTTTACCGTTCCTAATTTTTATGTTGCTGACGAGAATTCTCAATTATTCAAATCTCCAGCGTCCCGTCAGCTCCAAAATCTCGTTGATCATTTGAATACAACGTGAGCGCAGAATGATTCATAGACAACCAATCAAAAGTGGCTATCACAGTATAAAACCAATATTTGCTACTATGGGGTGACCAAAAACAAAAAACAGTACATGCAATTGTTTTTCTTAGCATTTTACAGTCAACGTAGAAAAAAAGGCCAAAGACCCGAGTGTTTTGATGTGATGTTTTGAATATAATAAGCTAGTTATGACCAAAGTTTCATTTTATTCAGACAAAACACTAAGTAACGGGGCCTAATTAGAGTTGGGGCCCATTTTTTTTTTGTCACCCTGTATAATATTTGAGTGGAATATTCCATCTAAATTTCTTGCATTTGAAGTATAAATCTCGACTCGGTCTTTTGACAAAATGCTGTATCAAAAATTAGATTGGTTACATTTGTTGCCTATTTAACCTTACGTAATTATTACAAAACAATTAAAGTTCACAAACTGTTATTTATACCTGTGGAATATAATCCCGCGGAACTGCCTCTCGATTGACTAAAATACGGTCGTTTCAAGTCCAACGTAAACAGTTTTTGATGGACTATCCTCTGAGATAAATCAACTTATCAAAATTCCAGCATTACCGCCCAGCATCATACCAATAAACATTTATCCTTCAATGATCTTCTGGCCTTGATAAGCAATGAATTATATTAAAAAAAGATACTTCGTCTGCCGGTTGATAGAAAGTCGTGCTTTAAATAAAGCTTCTAAGTTAGATGTTGAAAAGTAAGTATTCTACTCCTAATCGGCGAAAGACATCGTTCATTTATCTAATGTGATCTTTGTTATAAATTACTAACAAAAAAAAAAAATAGATAAATGAAGAAATTAAAATCCCTTATCATTCTCGTCTTTTCACACATTCGTTTTTATTTTATCGTCTGTTACTCTGTATGGCTATGTGTGCTCCCATTCGGGAACAAACGCCTACCCCAACGCTATTTCTGTGTTTTTTTTTGTTTTGTTTTCATTGGTTTTCTCTTTTGGCCGTGTCCTCGTTTCTCATGTGGGAGACTGCCGAGAAAGGCACGCACGGGTTCATAAGTGTAAAAATCATAAAATAAAACGAAACAAAAATTACACCAATTTCTGCAAATGTTAGTTGCTCTTTGGACGTGTGTATGGCAGCAGCGACGCTCGACACTAGGGGCGCACACACTTCTTCTGCATGAGCGCTACTTATGACATGACTAAGTTTAAATATGTCTTCTAAAAATTCTAAATCCATTATTTATAAATATATTGTAAATTATTTTTATATGTACATTATTTGTAGGTGTACGTTGCATCATGGCATCAAACCATATTACACAGTACAGCTTTGTACATACTCTGATGATATGTATTAGATGGAATCAGTCAGGGTATTTATTTGCTCCTCCACCGAGAAATTTAAGCACAAGGCCGATGGAACCAGTAAGAAATGTATAGTCCGGAAAGTAACTGCTAATAGCCAGCCTCAAGCAGACTTATTGATGCTCATCAGTCATAGTGAAGCGGTATTTGGACTGAATGAACGTCACGTGACAAAGAGTGGATCACATAAACAAGTACACTCAAATAATACAATCAAGAAAGTGGCACATCCACTAATGTTGAGGTCCTCTGTGAGTAAGTTCCGTAATTGTCTATGAGCTCTGCATCAGCTTAATGTCGGCTTATAGTGTCAGAATCTCATCCCTCACTCCAGGAGTGTTCAGGTTGCAATTTCCGATGCGTGTGAAACAACCTCAGCATCTTTTTAGAAAGAGCAGCACATGAATCTAGCGATTAGCTTGAGTAAAACAGTCTTTAAAGCGTTTGTCGAACTCTGACGGACAACTGCCAATTTGTTTTATCAGGCGTGCACATTCACATCACTGCTCGTGTCTATAGCTCTGCCGTGAGGTTCTGAATATTTGCTAGCACTAACGTTTTTTTTTTTTTTTTTTTCAATATCATGCGATCTACCCACAAAGTCTCTGCGATCGACAAGTCGATAGCGATCAACGTAATAGGCACCCTTGCTTTACGTGCTAAGTTCCATAGCTATATCTTCTATAGACGCCGTGTTCGTCAGTTGCCACCAACTCATTTCAATTCAACTGTCTCAAACTCGCAACTGGAAAACTGTCCTCAACTGCCGCAAACACAAGATTATCCGTAAACTTGCCTAACTGTCGTAAATTATCGCAAAATTCACTGTCACAGATAAAACTGTATAGTATCACAACGCGACGGACTCTCTTTTCCTGTCACCTTGTCTCTTTAAACCATGTGATGTCATATTTGTTTCTAGTATATTCCCATCGTCTAAGCAATTTCAACTCTAGATTATCAAGTTGAATCTGGCTAACCTCTCAGGTTTTTCGATTTTCGGTTATTTCTATCTAATCTCTATTATATAAGAACTTTGTGCCTGTATGCGCGTGTGAGTTCGTTCCCTATACACTATGAAACGGCTAGGCTGATTTTTATAAAATTTCACGCAGATGTACTTTATGTCTGGCAGTGTTCTTAGATAGGTTTTGCATCGGAATGCCCCCGATAAGTGTCGATAATTGATAATTAAAAATCCATAAAAAAAGAGGAAGTACGTTTTTGATCAACGGTAACAGTTTTATACAGTTTAACCCCACAAATGCATTTGAGAAGTTTTATCACCGCAGAAGTAGAATAATTCCGTGTATAAAATCAACAGCAGGCTATTTGGTAGAACAGAGGCATGTTTGAAATGTTTGTTTGAAGCACAATTGAACCATGATACTTGACTTTTGCATTTTTAAACTTCATACTATTATATAAAGAATAATTTCATAAAATCAAGTCAGTTCTCAACAGTGCAATGTATTTTGGACTAAGTTACTCTGGGGATGCACCTGAAGCTTTCTCACAATGCATGCTGATGGGTTCCCAACTAAAACAGGCAATCAATTGATTTGATTGAAAAAAAATCGATTTCACCGGTTTCGATGACAATAAAAATATGGGGGTGTGAAACATTTGATCATCATCATTCAATCCCGTGGAACATCGGGTCTCGTTACTAGTTAAATTATATATTAGATCTACTTGCTGGATACTTAAAATATTTATATCTGCTTTTCTTTTTAGACATGGAAGATTGGAGGCCGAGCTGGAAGCAATGAACTGGCGAGTCAAGTGGGAAGATATCACATTTGGCAATAAGAAAAATGGCAAAAAACTTGAGCGAAGTGCGAGCAGGCTCAGTTTAAATCGGGTAAGTTTGCCATAATACCCTCTTTAAATTTTCCTAGTTTCATGCTAACGTATTGGCTTTAATAGGTCTTTCTTCTCAGAAATTCTTTTATAGTAAGCATTTTGCTATTTCTTTTCAGTCTTCTGGGTTTTTGGGTTTTTTTTTTTTTTTTTTTTTTTTTACTAATTATAAGCAAACTTTTGGATTTGTTTTTCAGATTGCAAAGTAATGAAAATAAATAAAATAAATAATACGCGATTACAGAAAACAAATGGTGGGAAAAATTCGCCATTTTGTTTTATTTACTTTTCCGTTTATTAGCTTGCTTCCTTTTCCGCGAGACAAATAAAAACTCTATGTTGCCCCTCTTCCCTATAACATTGTAATAAGTCTTGGGAAAATATAAACTACGGCGGAGGAGGTATTTTACATTAACCCTAAACAAAATGAAAACCATTACGCTACTTAAATATTGAACTAGCTTTTAAAACGAACAGCTTATAATTTGAAAAATAAATATGTTGGATAATCTGAGGATGTGTGTTTTCCAAAACACACACACACACATATATATATATATATATATATATATATCCCATTCGTATTATTTGGATTCTTTGGACTACTGCTCTTACCTTAAGTGTCATTTTCACAATGTTTGCATCGGTGTAACTTCAAACCTTCTTAAAGTATATCTTGTCCAACTCGTGAATGTTTCTCTCCAACTTGGAAATTTCGACGGAATTTCGTCTGGATTAAACTAAGGATTTAGTCTGGAATTCCGCCTGTTTGCCGAGTTTAGAGTAAATATTAAAAAATCCAAAAATCCAGAAGGATGTGTAATAATACGAATAACCAATTCTTATCTCAAAACTTCAGAAATGTAATATACGCCCTGGTCCGCAAGATAAAATGCCGCTGAAATGACCCAATTTCAGGCGAACTGATTGTAAGGCTTTCTTACTAATGAGCAAAACGAATTCTAAAAATCGTCATAATAGACGTTTCAATTCGGCATTATTATTATGAGTAGTAGTAATATTATTGGTGTTGGGATGATTAATCTGAATCGGGGGAAATTCGAAGTCTGAAAAAAATTGTACTTATTTTCCGATGGCAAAAATGATTCTTTTGTCTTTTATTTTATTATGTTAAAAGAAAAATTTCCCAACAATAATAGTAATAATAAAATAATCAATATTTATTGATTTTAAACAATCAGTAAAAGTAAAATCGATAGATTAACCATTACAAGTGTATTTTTACGCTTAAGTATCTGCACATTTAACATATTTACGATTATTGGTAAAAATAACTACGTCATAGTTAAATATTTAGAGATTTATAAAAAAAAATCGGAATCTATAATTGTACCGGAATTGAGAAAATATTGAAATCGTCCCATCACTATTAGTAATAGTAGTAGTAGTAGCCGCAATACTTTTCTTCGCGTTCGTACTGGTGTCACCTTTCACGCAGATTTAAAAACAAGATCGTCCAATCAGCAAATATGTTATTTGGTTATTAATCCGATATTAAAATAAACAATTCCAACTTTAAGCATTTTAAAAATAATTGTTTTTAGATGAAATTATATCGCTCATTGACTAAAGTTTTGTAACTTAAAATAAACATATTTTAAAAAAAGTGATATTCGTTTATTTATCATGCCAACACTTCCGTCTTTAAATATATGGTTAAGTGGCAGTTTTAGTCATTTAGAACTGCTTTAAAGCTTCACCACTCACTCATTTTTCGACCAAATTTCAAATAATTATTACAGTTTATATATCAACTTAGTTATGTTGTGAAAAAAATTCAATTTTCGTTCAGTAAAACAAGAGATCTGATGAATTTATTGGTGTTCAAAACCGTAAAAATAAACGTTAGGAAGTGAGCGACTTTTTTATGGCTGGTTTCCTTAGCAACCACGTCGCTTCAGCGACTATGTTGTTACCAATTCACCGCTCTCTCGAAAAGAGAAGTAACATGCGAAACAGAATGTAAGGATGAAAAGGGGGTTAATTGGGTGATTTTTATTGGAATCAGACGAGTGCCGTACGTTATTACAAATGTGTATGTTATTTTTTTATATTGGCAAAATAATAAGACTGAAATTAAACAAGTAGATTTACAGGCTTCCTGTAAACATCATGGATTACAATGTAAAGTGCTAAGATAAAAATCAATGCCAAAACCAAACTAATCAACCGTAGGTAAATATTCATAGAACAGCAATTGGTATGCATAATTAGAAATATTGATGGAACATTTTGTGTGTAAAAGATGAACATCGCCTTGTACACACATGTGTAAACAATTATTCTTTGTATCTAGATACTAGTGTTTTATGCTTACGCAATCATCAATGTAGGGGTGACAATTCCTATCGTTCGTGTGGTCCTGGATATAACCTTAAACTATATCCAGTGGTGAGGCCCCAGCTTGCGGACTTTAGGGAGTGTGGAGCCACCCTTTAGTTACCATTGCTCCCAGGTCCACTCTGACCCGGAGTGATAGTACCTGTTAGGGTCCTAACTATGGGTTAAATAGAAACCGACTTGAAAACAACAAATATATTCTATTAAAAAAAATTTCTTAAATCTTTTGATTCAGCATTAAATAACCCGAAAAGGGTTGATATGCTGTAAAACAAAAAAAAAACAACCAACCAAAATCCTATCGCTCATGAGATCCGAACACGGCTACGAAGAAACCTTTTGCTCCATTTTCTGAACCTTTACCTCCAATGCTATCACACAATTGCCAGGGCAATGAAGAAAATTTACAACTATTAAACGCCGAATTCGGGCGAATAGATTAGGCAGTCTATAGTGTGCGAACGAGTTCAAGTCATGAACATTGCAGAAACGCTAGTTGACTACCTTTTATCTATTATTCCGCAGACATAGTCCCGATGAGATGTTGGTAGACTTGTGTAGAGTGTTTCAAATATTTATGATTTCATATCATAAAAGCTCTTTGTATTGCGCACTATTGAGCAGATGTAGGTTTTATTAATAACTTGAGTTGCAAGACAACATTTGTTTCAATAGCGTGCAATACCAAATATAACTTCGGGACTAAAAAGTGAGTTAAAGAATAATAATTGAAATCATTCTAAAGAAATTAAAAGAAACTCTTCCAGAATATATTTAACCATACCGTAATCTGGGGTGACGTTGGTCCAAATTAGGCACACTATACTTCTAATCTTTTTTTTAAATAAGGTGCACACAAAATGTTTGCTGGTGTTGAATTCTAACAAAAGCAGATAGGAACATGTAGCACAAAGGACATTGTGTCAAATATTACATGCTTAGTAATTGTTGGTAGATATTCTAGGCGGGTAAAGTCTCCCCGGCATGTGGTGACTTTGGCCTGTCCAGTAGCTGACACAAGTGTTGCATTTGCTAGAAGACAAATAAATTGCCTGTCATTCTCTTAATATTGCCTTAGAATGTCTTCACTCAAGTGTGATGACAAGTCACGAATGAGGGCCACTTTTTCCTCGTAGCTTTGTACAGTATGGAAGTGCCACCGAGTCAAATCAATCTTTGAAAGTAATGTGATCGAACCATACATATTTATAACGATTATAGCGAAATTTTTTTGGCCTACCTTCAATCTATATTTACCAGAGAAGTTTTTCTTTGCACACAACAAGGGCAGTGTTTATCCTATTACTGTTCCTGTTAGTATAAGGCTTGTAGAACTTTTGTACTGTTCACAATTCTTTCTGGATACCGAACACCCTTCTTGAAGAGTTGAGTTGTAGCGCTCCTCTCCTTTTTTTTTGGTCCTGGATATGACCGAAAACTATATCTTGCGGACCTTGGGGAGTGTGGAGCCACCATTGCTCCCAGGTCCACTCTGACCCGGAGTGGTAGTACCTGTTAGGGTCCCAACTATGGGTTAAATAGAATATGTATTTAAAAAAAAAACATATATATATATACACTCCATTAAATTCGTTCCTCAAAATAGATTCGGCATTAAATGACCTGAAAAAGGTTGATATGCCGTAAAACAAAAACAACCAACCAACCAACCCCCCCTTCTTGAAAAGTTGAGTTGTAGCGCTCCCCTCCTTTTATTAATCGATATGTTCTTGGTATTTTTCTGGATGAAGCACAGAAATTATTATTGTCTAAACACTACTGTAATTTTTAACAGGCAAATAAAAGATTAAATGTCTTGTCAAAATAAAATATCCAATTTTAAATTTTATGCAGAACTGGGGTGGAAAATTCACTCCACACATGTCCGCACAGTGGGTGACTTTGCCATCCCCAAATCTCACTAATAGTGTGTTTTATCATATTAAGTAACTTATTTTCATAGCGTTTATTCTTATTACTGCTTAATATAACCAAATCTTAAAACAGTGAACAATATTCTTTGTACTCACAAAAGTTTCAAGATATAAATTTCAGCAGAGAAAATCATGCAGTCAAGCGGCCATTTTAAATTGAAAATACTTCCGCAGAAAATGTGTGCTGCTGCACCACAAAGTGTCTGTGAAATCGTATAGGACCTAAAAAATTATGTTTAAAAATGCAGAGATCATATATTATTTACGGATTATTATCATTATTTTTTTCTTTTTTCTTAATGGGCAGAGTCACCCCATCTTACGGTATTAAATATGTCATTTATTCTTCCTACGATTATACGTGTCTACTAAACCATCTCAACACATTTGCCAGGTTCGTGTATATTTAACCTCGGTGCCATGTGTAAAACCTTATTTTTACCCTTTTCTCAATCTCAAACCTTCAGTCTCTCTCTCTGAATAATATATATATATATATATATATATATATATATGAGAGAGAGGGAGTAATTAATAAATTAATTCACTATAGAATTTCCACCAATCCCACATAATTACTATATTTTTTATTAGGAGGTAACCGCTTCTCACGGCCCGAAGGCCTTCGCAAATAAGGGTTAATGAGTGTAAAGTGGTCACCGAAACGACAGCTAAGTGATAGTAGGTGGTAGAAGTTGGGTATAATATGATTATTTAAGGGGGCAAGACATTAAAAAATAATTGTTTACATTGAACTTGAAGACAACCAGCTTGTAGTCAGCTGGTAAGCATGTCAGCGGAATCGATTTCCACAGGTGGTCAGTTCTAGAGAAGAGGCTTTTTTCATGGAATCTGCGTTCAGATTTAGGTACAGATAGATTTGATTTAGGACAAATTTATTATTTGGCGAATTTCAAAAATACATTCTGGATGCGGGACTCTTTAGAATAACGGTATGCAATAATATTCTGTTTTAAACTTGAAAAATGCCACAGAAACGTGTGGAATGCTTCGGACTGCTTTTGTACCATCTTGCATGAATCAAGAATCAGTTTTGGAGTGGTATAAGAGATTCAAGGAAGGCATGGAGATTCTGATGATAATAAGGTGTAGGAATAGTAAGGAAGTTGGAGTACATTAGCAAAATAAAGAACGTCATGGATAAGGGCCATCGTGTATCTATAGAGATAATAAAGCACAGTTTGATGTTGCGAGGAACTAAAGCAGCAGAAGAATTTGCGCGAAGTTTGTCCCAAGGATGTTCCATACTTGTCAGACTCTTAAACCAAGATGGGCATCATGAAAGTTCTTCACGCTCCCTATAGTCCCGACCTTGCACCCTGTGACTTTTGGTTATTCTTTTAGCTAAAGGAAATTCTTAGAGGCTGTCGTTATGAGAAAATTGAGATGAAAGAGGACTTCCATTGAGGCCTTCTAGAAGATTTTAGAACGGTACAACAATTGCATTGCAGTCGGAAGAGATTACTTCGAAGGAGACGAGAGTTGCATATGTGTACTATCAATAAAAGACGTCATACGAAAATGTTGAGGAACTTATTGAAGGCACCTCGTATGTGTTCTGCTGAGACGATCCAATAAGTTGATTTTCCTATCATTTGGGGTGGATAGCGTACGTCAATAAATTAACAGAATCGACTCTTCATTCGATGATCGATCGATGCCTCCGTTCAGTCTACAGAGGGCAAACGATACTTCTTGTAAGGGTAGCTGTACGTGTAATTGTGAGGCAAGTGTTGAGCAATCTCCAATCACACATCTCCTGAATCGGCACTGCTTGGGTCCAGTGACAAAGACAGATCCAGGACGACTGGAGACAATGCTGAGATAAGCGGAGAGCGCATGCAGCTCCTGGAATTTCCAAATGATCACGTATTTAATTATTGGCCAGGCTCAACGTTGCTTAGCTCCGAAAATTTAACGGGAACCGGTGTGGCAACCCGATTATGTTGTATTCGTTATCTTCATTATCAAACTACAAAATTACATATATAGAGATAGACAGATACGTCCACTAGTAAAAGTAGGATTCCAATCGGTCACGTATTTTCTGCTAGTCTGAATAAAATACAATCCGTTTTTTTTCTCCAAATGTAAAGCAAGACCATCGATTCAGATAATTTTATCTCATTTGCTTACATTATATCATATTGCTTAAAGGGTTGTCTTTTGGGTTTGGACGTGAGTAGCTTCTAAGGCGTTTCCTCTCCATTGTACAATTATCATATTTTAGTAGTTCCCTCAGTTTTTTCTTCTTTCCGATAGTTTGATTTTATTTTAGTCGTCCCCCCCGTTTAAATTCGTTTCCTTATACAAGACACCCTCGTCCTTCTTTTTACCATGGACACAAAAAAAATCAGTCTTTGCTTTTTAATAGCCATAATAGTTTTTTGTACCCCCCAAATAATGAAATATATATAATAAAATATAATATATATATATATATATATATATATATATATATATTACTAGCAAAAGTACACGTCGTTGACTGGGTTCAAAAGCATCCTACTTAAAATGGACTCTGATGTATTAAAGTATGATAGGTTATGAAAAGGAAGGGTTGTAAATAGATAGCTTCGATTTGGGGGTATCAAAACCAAAGCAAAATATGATGAAAGCAAAAATAAAATAGATAAACCCCATAATTTATTGTACCATACCTGTTCACACTGAAACAATCATCACAATATTCTGTGGATCTATATTAAAAAACCTTGTTAAACTTTGTGACATATTTACATTCTATGGAGGTCAGGCGCAAACGAACACCCCATAATTTTATTATACCGTATTTCTTCAAACTGAAACATAATTATCAAAGTATACTTACGCAGATAGATATGAAGTCTTTATCAAAGTGTGTGCCTATTTCCATTCTATGGAGGCCAGGCGCGAACGCAAACCTCACAATTTTATACCATCCCTATTTAAGTAAAAACATACTCATCAAAGTATTATGTACATCTATATCAAAAACACTTGTAAACGTTTTTTTTTTTTTTTTAATTTTTTTAATTTTTTATTTCCATACTTTGTGTACCAGGCGCGAACTCAGACCCCACAATTTTAATGAACCACCGTTCTGCCAGATCAAACATACCCATTCCTGTGTCTCGATACATCTTCTATCATTATATGTAATCAGCTTTTTAAAATAGTCAACCATATAGGAGCCTATTTGTGACCAGACACACACACACAGACATTCAGTTTATATTACATATATACACAGTATAACCTGGATGTCTTTTCCTCCTAACCCTACAGCTTTCTTATATCCGGGTTACACTGTACATGAAAAAAGGCTCTAATTTGGAACCAAATGAAATCTCTTATAACCGGTGCTCTTATATTCGGGTCACACTGTTCTAGTTAAATCAGCTTCAATTTTGTCATATTTTCTGTTAGTCTAAAAAAATATGAGTTCCGTTTTTTTTTTTTTTTTTTTGTGTTTTTTGTTTTTTTTTTTCAGCAAATGTGAAGGTGAGCTGGAAACGTAATTGAACACTTCGGTACCGAGAGAAAAGATAATTACAGTTTAAGGATTTCCCTTCTAAATATTGAATGCAACAAGAGCCAGTCGCCATCGGGATATTAGATTCCCGGTTAATACAATAGCTGTTTTTTTTGTGGGGGGGGTCAGGTTTTGTTTTTCTGAGGACATTCACACTATCTGTTGGACATGTAATCCCAAAAGGTTGTCAGCACTTAACTTATAAGGTATCTGAAAAAGCTCAATAAAACGACTAATCCTTTTTTCTACTTGTCTTTAAACGTTCTATGTGTAATGCGGATATAAGACTTCTGTTTCGGTCCATGCAAATCTTTTCTATCTGGGGTTCTTATATCCGGGTTACACTATACATTAACACAGGCTCTAATTTGGGACCAGATGAAATCTCTCTTATATCCGGATTTCTTCTTTTTGATCTCTTATAACCGGGTTACGCTGTATAATCGTAAGTGTATAACTTATCTTACGAATAACTAAAACCGGTTTCGGAAGGTTTGTGATTATAACGAAAACGATAAGTATAATCCGAATCGCTCAAATAATAAATCCTCATTTTAACGTTCCTGCCAATGTCACTCGACTTCTTCTGATTATTTTTTCGGGCTTTAGGAACTATATATATTTATAATTTCGGTTATTTGTATTACGATGCTCATCTTTGCTATAATAACAACGTTCCGGTAACTGTCACCTCCGACCTTCTTTGGGCGGATTTTTAGAATTTGGGTAATATTTATTCGGAGTTGGTAATCTCACAACATTATATCCACATGGATATAATTCCTAATGTTGGTTAACAATCATTTTAAATAGAAATCTTTTTTTTTGGGGGGGGGCAGGGGTTGAAGGTTCAATCCTAACCACAGTTGATAAGAACTAAGACTAAGATAAATTAATGTTTCTGCAAAATCGCGACTGGCGAGATAAAAACAACATACCTTCATTATCATCAGGACGGACTCATTGCCCAGACCAATGTGACTATTCCTCTCCAGAGTCTCCTGTCTTCCATCAGCTTCCTCAGATTTTCAGGTCCACAGTTGGCGTCGTGTGCTATTTGCTGGATGTACGTGGATCTAGGTCGTCCATTGCTTGCGCGTCCTGTCGTGGAGTCCATAGCAATACATCACTCACCAATTCTTGCTTGCTCCTCAGACACTGAACGGTAAATCGTAGGCGTCTCTCCCTGATGGTATTAGATATGGCAGGTAGGTTGCCATACAGTTGCTGCTTAGCAACAGTATAGGATTGCCTCAACAGGCTATACTCTCGCATGAAAGACGCTCGTTTCAGACCTAAATCGTGGCAGAATATAGTCTACGGTAATCAGGTAGGACCACTCATGACGGAAGACTGATGTAGAACCTGAACTGGCTAATGGACCCTGGTAACGTCATGGGGAGTAGCATGACAGTTATGCGCCTTGGCGGAATAACTAAAGAACCAATCAATGGCAGGGCACAAAGACACTGAGTGGAAGAATCATTCAGAGATCAACGGTCAGGGTCAACTCGTCTAAATGCGAGACTACTACGATTCGCCTGTAGACGTAGCTCACACAGGTGATGTTATCCGAGTTATTGAAAGATTCAATATGACTCTAAATCAAACAACATACCACATCGATTAAAAGTTTCTGTTAGAAATTCCACATAATCCCGCATGTTTTAAAAGATGTACGTGAGTTTATATCGGCCGAAACGTCGCAGATAGTCGTTTGATTAATGGAAATAATACACGAAATCGGCATTTTATCTTTACGGACGCTCTATATTTTCATAAACGCGTGCGCACTATATAAATTGAAAATAGTAAACGTAAAATTATAACACACAAATAAAAATATTGACTATTTTTAAACTGACTTTTAAAAAACATGAAAAAGTAGACACAAACATATACATAATTAATTATATATTATTATAGTTGTGATTTAAAATGTAAAAAAAGGATTTTGGCGCCATCAACTAGAATCGAAACTGAAAGCAAAACTGTAGGATTCAAAGCTGGTGACGTTACCTCTGTATCAATGTGAGGTTCATATAAACTGATTAAAAATAAATTAGGATGAATGCACAAAGATTATAACTTTTTTTTTTCAATTTTGACCCCTTAAAAATATTTAAACCGGCTAAAGACCAATAAATTAACGTTCTATAAAAAAAAAATGCCATCATTTGAGGCCCCTAACACCGCTCTGCAACTTTTAGTTACGAAAGAGATGGAGCTTTAAAATGTGGAGACAGACAGACTGACAGACTTTTATATGTTAGATTTTCCATTTATTTTGCGCTTAAGTACAATGCGTAAATATGTTTAGATGAACGGGAGAAATTCATTGTAGTTGTTTACTTTTTCGTGCAAATACTACGGAGATCGTTCCGAAAGTAAGCCCTTCCATTTTGTTTACTGAAAACGTTGAAGAGCTATGAAAACAAGAGTGGTACCATTTAAAATGAGCGACTTTTAGTGCTCCGGACATTTTTTCCACACAATCACAACATTCCCAATGTACTTTTGCCGGGAATTTAATGACGCCTCTCTGCATATGACGCACATTTATGACAGAGCTTTCTTTCGTCATCTCACACCGTTAATATCTGCAACAGAGAGATGAAACTTTCAGATGGTGTTTATTTGCTCCCCCACAGAGCAAATTAGGCACAAGGCCGTTTTTAATGTGAGGTAAAAACCAGCTCCCCTAAAAGTAGGCAAAAAGGGGGCACTCTGGTTACCAAAAATAATAATTGTCCCAGTATAGAGGGTTTCCCCTCCATTGACTGGTACAAATTATCTTAAGTGCAGTATCTGTCGGAACAGATACTACACTTTGATCCCGGCCAAAAGCCCGGGCAGAGATGAAACTTTCAGATCATGAATGCACGAGTTCATTCATCATAATACAATTTGTAGTCTTTTCTAATCCATTCGAATGGAATATAAAATTGGGAAACATTACTTTTGGGACGTCCCTTCTAAGTAGTGTATTTTTCTCCTGGAAATTTAACAAATATGGAGCTTTTTAGGTCGCTTTTCTTGACGTTTCGCGAACAATGTTTAATATAAAACGACGAAAGCTAGGTAAAGAAGAAAACTTATGCATACAGGTAGTGTACCAACGCTCCCCAAGATGGAAGTAACAGCTATTTTATCCATTTAAACGTAAGATAAAGAATAAAATAACTAGCTTTCATAATTTATTGCTATTTTATAATTAATTCATGAAGATAAATTGATATTCAATTTGTCTTGAAATAACCTGTACAAAGCTATTAATTTGGAAAATGATATGGTTTCAATGAACGCTTAACTAATTACGTCAGCCTTTTAAAAACAAAAAAAAAAGTTTACTGTATTTTTTTTTTACCATTTGTCTCTTTTATTATCAGTAAAATACGAATATGTTAAATGTCTTAGTATTAACATTCTGTACAAAATACAAGTTCTTTGTGTATTAATTTCTTTGGGATATATTTGAAATTAGTATTTGTTCGTTAAATTTTTTTTGACTTAAAAAGTAATTTTTTTTTTTTAAGAGTGTTATCTTTATTTCTGGAATCCATGAAAAAACCACGAAAAGTTTTAATTTTATTTAGACTGCTATGCTTAATTTGATTATTCTCACAATGATTTAGTACTTGAGGATATTTATACTTATAATTCTAATTATAAAAGTTTAAATTCATGCTATGTGGTTTTAAAACCCGATTAATTTTAATCTTATTTATAATTTTATTGAATTAAACATTTAGTTTAGCTGGAGAATAATTTAACTAGCGCAAATAATAAGTCATTGATATTTAAGTCCTGTTGAAGTAATATTAACATTAAGAAGGCCATTAGTGCGAAAATGGATGATTTTAATGACGGCGTTTCAGTAATCACTTCGCCATTTTAAAAATTAATGACTGCGACACTTTTTGCCAGTTGTATTTTCTCATTGCCTGATATTTATATTTCTTGCTTTAACGTGTTTAGTTTCGTCAAGTAATTTTCCTCTGCATATATATTAAAATCATTATACTTTTTAAACAGAAAAAAAAGGAATCTAATTTAGAAAATTTACTGCCTGTCTGTCTCCATATTTCCAAGCTCTATCTCTTCCGAAACTAAAAGTTACAGAGAGGCGCTAGGGGTGTCAAATGATTGGATTTTTATGGACCGTTCTTTTATGGGTCATTAGCCGGTTAAAATAGTTTTTTAAGGGGTCAAAATAGGGATCAAAATGGGAAAAACCTCTTTATACATTTTCTACATTCATCTTATTTTTTTTAATCAGTTCGTATGCGTGTCACGTTGATGTAGTGGTAACGTCACCAGCTTTGAATGATACAGTTTTGCCTTTTGGTTTCTATTCAAGCTGATAGAACCCAAATACTTTTTTTATTACTTCTTAAATCGAGACTCCATAATAATATAAACGAAATTAGGACAAATTAAAATATCATATTTAAGCGTTTTTTACGAGTGGGCAAATCCGGGCGCCCCTCCCCACCCCCCGCCGCTAGTAATCAATATTTTTTTCTAATGTGTTTTTATCCATAATACGTGTGACAAAAGCGCATTATTATACGAATTAGTATTGTCGTATTGGTTATTATTTTCACATTATTTCCACCGGTGGAGCTTCCGACTTTCTTGAACATTTTTTGCAAACTTGAAAATTTTCATGACGCACCTGGAACTAAACTTTTTTTTATTTAATTTACTGTGGCAAAATGTTCTCGTTCTGTTAACTATGATCGGGTTGAAGTGTTATTATATTATTAATAAATTTAGTAGATAAGTTATCTATTTAAAACTTAAAAATTAACTGATGCTTTTCTATATTATATTTTCTATATTATATTTCTTAGTTACAAGCGGGACTGATTCATATGTAATATATTGATCTTGGCATTCTGTAGATGTTCAGTGTAAATGGAGACGCTCTGATATTATTGTAGCTTTTATTTTTAAACTGAAAAAGTATTTACCTCAGCTAGCTCGAACGCTCGGCAAAGCACAGTCGTAAAGTACGCTTAAATATGATATTTTAATTCTTGCAGATTTCGTATATATTATTATAGAGTTAAGGTTCTATCGATTTTTATATATTATAAAGTGTCAATTTAAAAACAAAATGAAAACTAAATCCATAGGAATTGTATGCATTAGCTTGACTCGAAACCGAAATATATATATATATATGCAATATAATATATAAGTTGAGTTCCTATCAGCTATAATCGGAACCGAAACAAAAACTTATGAAGAATTATTGGTAAAATTATTTATGACAAGAAATGGAAGTACATAAACCCGGATGAAATGGTGACACTGAAAATAACACACGCGCTATCGTATTAATCTATAGATAATCTTTGTTAGTCCGTCCAAGCTGCGAAGATGGCCTCCTTTTTTGCGATAATTCCTGCCTAATATACCCCACAGGTTTTCAATTGGCTTCATATCCGGGGACTGACATTGCCATGGAACTCAATTACTCTTATTTTAACTCAATCAACGTTATGTCGCCCTGGCAGAGTGACAAGGCGCATCGTTTTCCATAAATATTGAGTTAACTTTCATTTTACTACTTGAGGATATTGGTCGGAGTTCTTCATATAATATTGAAACATATTTAGCAGAATTGATGTTTCCGTCACACTCCACTAGGTGTGAGCGACCATCACTCCAAATTGCCCCCCATACCACACACCCATGTTTCGGCGTTGGCTGCAGTCCTTTTAAGTCAAACTCTATCCGAGGGAGCCTCCATACCCATAGCTTACCACTGTCAGAAAATAATGAAAATCGTGACTCATCCATGAAAATGACATTGGTCCAAATGATCATAGGTCTCTCCACCATCTCACGAGCTCAATCTTTTTGCGCTTGATATACGCAGGACAAAGAAGAGGGTTCCTTCTCATAGTTCGACCATAGTAGTCCAACTTGTGAGGATACCTGGCAGCTGTTTTGAGACTGACACGAGTTTGTGTTGCAATGTCAGAGCCTTTTCACCGAGGATCCTTAACATTTCTTTTCACAAGACGCAAAATTCTTTCAGATGGTCTGGATGAGGTTTTGTGCATTCTTTCTTCTCTTTTGTGAATTGTATGATCACTCTGTTTACAGTAGGAAAGGATATTGAATAATTCCCTTCTATTTTGTGTTGCCTAAGGCCATCTTCATATTGACTCGTGATGTGTTCGCGCAGATATTCTGATAGTTTTGATACTCCTTTCATTCCTGGCATGCTTCAATTTTGTAATTTGAATGAGATACCACATTTCAGCACTCTTATCTGTAAATATAAATAAGCGTATATTAACCTTAGGAAAAAATTTATCTTAGTGTCTATTCCTTTCTGTCATATCTTCTGTATATATATATATATATATATATATATATATATATATATATATATATAGTGGATTCTCTAATCGAAGACAATGTATACGGGTTCAGTATGCAATCTTTCTTCGGCAGCACCAAGCTCTGTGACATCACATGTATAATGACAATCTTACAAACGTCCGGCACACTCCTCCGCAGAACTTGCATATTCTCGTCGGTCAAAGATACCTTCTCGAGTGAACAGATAACCCTGATTTGCTGCGTGCTTTGAAACGACAGTAACATACATACTCATTTTTTTAGTCGATTTTTCTGATGATATTTGCACATATGGCGTCCCTATGACGAAAGCGGTTATGTTCAAATTCTCTGGTTCCTAGAAAACACATCTTCCCCATTCGCAGCAATCCCCTGTTGCACTCTCCCAGGAGGTCAGAGAAATTCCACAACGTTTTAGTTATCTTTAGTTTATCCTTGTAACGAAGCAAGGAGCGCCATATTGGGAGGCAAACATTTTTCAGCTACCCGTGAAAAAGTTGCTTATGAACTCTTGAGTCATGCATTCTCACAAGATGACCCGACTACCGCATGTGTATCCTGATCAAAAAATGATTCAATACCAGTGATTTCACACCTCTCTAATAATTCACTGGAATATATATATATATATATATATATATGTGTGTGTGTGGGAATCTACTTTTTTTCTTTATAATATATACTAATCCTTATTTAAGAAGCTCAATGTAACTACAGAGCAATATAGTGAATGAATGAAAAACCTATATTCCAAAGTTCATGATGTTGACCATTTTATAATTTATGCCTTTAATTCAGTTGACATTTACAATTTTGACGGTATCTGTTTCGTAATACAAAATCGATAACTTAATTATATCAATTAGCGAATCTATTTTGCCCTTAACTCATCAGAAGAAATAGCAACACTTAATCCATCAAAAGGAAATACAGTGCGTTTTTCTATGATTAAAATCCGAAAATTGGAAGAGAAGTTGTAATCACCTTATATTATATTTCCATTACGCCATTTTGAATTTAGAAATAAAGTTACTCAACCTATCTATTCGTACTAACAAGTTTTACTAATTTATGTATTTTCTGCCAAACAATGCCCTTTATAATAAGTATTAAATTTATTAATTATAATTAATGTATACACATTTATGAAAATAAGATAAATAATTATAATCTATTACATATGTTTGCATATACGAAACTAAAAAAAACTGTTTACAATTTACGGTTATATGAAATTATTACTTTGAATTTTAAACTATACATAATTAAGCTCACTTACCTGTTATTATAATGTTTATTATTACTTCAATTATAATTCTAAGTATTAGTAAATTCTAAACCCATAATTACGTTTGGTTGATATTTTATAATTTCGCTAAATAATCGTTTACCGTCAATTGTTTACATTAAGCGAAAAAAGTTATAATTAATTTAATTTGATCAGGCGCGAACGGACACCCCATAATTTTATTATACCATATGTCTTCAAACTGAAACATAATTATCAAAGTATACTTACGCAGATAGATATGAAAAGTCTTTATTAAACTCTGTGTCTTTTTTCCATTCTATGGAGGCCAGGCGCATACGCACACCCCACAATTTTATTATACCATCCTTATTTAAGTTAAAAAAATAATTATTAAAGTATTATGTACATCTATATCAAAAACACTTATAAACGTTTGTTTAAATTTTGTATTTCCATACTTTGTGGACCAGGCACATACGCAGACCCCACAATTTTAATGAATCATCATTATGCCAGATCAAACATACCCATTCTTGTGTCCCGATAAATCTATCATTATATGTGATCAGTTTTCTATGATAGTCAACCATATAGGAGCCTATTCGTTACCAGACACACACACAGACGTTCAGCTTTATATTATAGATATATATTTAAAAAAAAATTATAGTTTACCTTAATTAATGTTACATAGAGATACCGTATTATAACTATAATAGTGTTTTTACATTAATTCTAGCAATTAACACATTTGGTTTATATATTTGAGTGAACACGTCAATCATATGATAATCACTTGTTTGAAATAAACTTGATTTCTAGGTCTCAATATATATATATATATATATATATATATATATAACGGTCGGGTTTCAATCCTGGCTTGAGGTAGTTGCCTGTCTAGCCGCACTGATGAGCTGCGAAACAGTACTGTATGTGGATGTATATATATATATGTGTGTGTGGTTGTGTGTGCGTGTATGCTGAGGTTTGCATATGTGTATATCGTAATATTTAGGTATCTGTGTATATGTACCTGTTTGTATATGTATGTGTGTATGTATATTGAAAACCAAATTAAGGATCGATACTCTTGATGTGGTTCAGTGAAAAAGAAATCCTTTTAGACTGAAGAATTAAAATATTCGTTTCATTTCCATGACTCCATATTTGGTATTGATATTTTTCAACATGAAAAACTGACCTTGTCTATTCATGAGAGAAGAGTTAAATACAAGTAAATAGGAAGAAGTGTTTTTCTCTCCATTTCTGCTGTATATCTATTATTACTACATTTTTAGAACTACTTCGACAGTGTTCATGTGAACGCGTATTCCTGTAGACGGCGTATGTTCGTAAATAAATTAACCGATGCTAAACTTGAAATTCCTAAAGCGAGCACCAATAAAAAATTTCCGCTCTAAACTGTAGATGATATAGGAAGGAAATGGGAACTGTAAGCACCTGCATCAGAGCATATGCATAATTAAATTTCAGCCTCGAAATATTGACTGAGTAGTGTCACATGATCCCCTCTTTAGAACTTTTAAATAAATATTTACGTTGCTTTGCCTTCATCGAGTGTATAATTTATTATACACACCCGTCCTTTTTGCAGGTCGTTTTCGTCGTTTCAACAATTTCCCACAAACGCAGAGGGATATTAGAAATGGAAAATCTATTAATCGTGAAGATGGACGGTTATAGGAAATAAAATGCATGCACACACATACACACACACACATATATATATATATATATATATATATATATATATATATAAACTCGTTTCTTATCGTTGAGCACTTTCAGTTGAATTAAGTCGATCAATTTAACTCCTATACATAGACTATCATATAATCAGTAGGTCAGTCTGATTGACGTAAAAAAAAACCATTTAAAAATAAAATGTTTACATTTCAACGTTATTTGACGCGGTTACCGGTAGCCGAATGGATACGATCCTTGCTAATAAAGCCAGAGATGACTTCTGTCGCCGGGTTCGAATCTGTCGACTAGTGTTAATCGTGACACCTGCACTGAAGATTCCCGAAAGGTTTAAACACTTGTATCTGTACGTATTTAATAATTATTATAGTAAATAATTATAGAGGGAGAGGGAGACTTGGGCCGCGGTCTATTCAATTAATCTGGTTCAACCGCTTGGAACAGCCACTGATATTTTTAGGGAGTGCGACTTTTTCTTGTTTGTCCACCTAAATTGTTTTACAGGAAAACAATTATTTGCTTCCGGAAATCAAGTGGTTCTCTCGGTTCTCTTCACTCGCTAAGGTTAAACACCTTGACCTTTAATCCGTCAATTATTTTCTCCATTATGTAACACTTCTTGATTAAGACAGATTATCTGCAACCGCATAATCTACGATAAATACATGAACAGACTAACTCTTTCGGATTATTTCCAGGCATGCGCACACTTTACACTAACATGTTCAGATGAATGCCTCCGAAGGTTTTGTAAACAACTACACAAGGACACTACATGCTTCATACAAACGAGTTGGATACTGGCTGCTGGAATTATTAATTAAAGATATCTACCTATATAATTCGTTTCATACATTACGATATTTGTCAGCCAGATACAGTCTTAATTCTGTCCTCCCTACCGTTATGAAGGATCTACTCTTTAACCCTGCCTGACAGCGCATACATGAATGAATAACCGTATAGCTACGAGAAAAACAGCCATCATTTTATAATGTTGTGACCCTTTGGGCTGTGATCATAGCGTAGTATTTGTTAATTGTGGCAAGCAGGACCAGGGATCGAAACATTATAATTATTATAATTGTTATTTTTATGAATTGATTCGAGTGACAGCTTGTCGCTGGATCAACTATGAAAAATAAACAATTAAATTGAGAAAAAAATGATTGACATATAATATAACAATATCGCAAAAGGAATGTGAAAATAGAAAATAGGTATAAACACGATTTTTGGTTTGCATAAACAAATAGATTGAGGTTACATCAGAGATTCTGAGATATGTAATGAGACACGTGATGAGATGTAGATTTGGGGAAATTCTAGTCAGTCGTTAGCAGGACATCAGAGAGAACGGACGACTCAAGAGGGGAGTTGGTCTCTCCATGACGCGGAGAGCGGCGTCATCTGAGGCAGCCAAAATGTAAGGACATTGCAATCTTGGAAGATGTCAGCTGAAATCATGATAATGTTCGTAAATAATTCAGGTATGTGTTATGTACATCTTTAAAAAAACTATTTCGATACATCCTCGGCAATCGTTTCTTGTTAGAACTGTTGCATAAATGTTGAAATAAACACACTAGACGATCAACTAAATAACACCGACGTATATACATACACGCATTTACACGTACATGAATATACAGAAAAATATAAACTCCACTATTTAACATATACGTCGTTATGGAAGATATTTATACACATTATACTACATACGCCTTTTTAGAGCCCCATAATATAACAATTTATCTGGAATTCTGTATAATATGAACGCACAGAAAACTCTTTGATCCTTGATTGTGAAAAGGATTACGTGTGCTTTAAGATATAAGTCCATCAATCTGTATGCTATGGCATATTTTAACATATTGTATGCATACGATCTTTTTTGCTTGTTATGTGTGTTTACGATAATATCACGTTGATAAACCGTTGATAGCCAAATCATCAAAATTAAGCAACGATGAGCCTGGCAAGTACCAGATGGGTGACCATTTGGGAAGTATGTACCGCGCCGAGTCGTAGAAATTTCTTTGGGCGCGTTTAACTTACGGCGATAGATAAACTCCCGAATAAAGACGAAAAGCAACGGTAAACTATCGTCTTTACTTGTCGTCCCGAGATTACTATCGCTTTACAATTTGGTCATTGACGTAGTCAATATATATATATATATATATATATATATATATATATATATATATATATATATATATATATATTATGAAAAAATGATTAATAAATCATGTTAAAAGACATCTTGAAAGAGAGTTAAAAACATATTTAATTTTAAAACAGGAAGCACAAGATAAGCGGATAGTCCTTAATCCGCCAAATTTCGAAGACATACTCTCCTTCTCATTAGAGGGCAGGAATTAGCAAAATGCAGGATCGGATTTTGCATATAAAAGTATTTAATGAAACTACAAGTAAGTCACCGATCTTACTTGATTAAAATTTAAATTCGACCGTTTTGGATTTACCATTTTTGGATTTTTACCCTTCAC
>NC_136504.1:90178995-90188995 GCF_053919585.1 Euprymna scolopes
CTTGTCTCATCATTACACGCGGAGCTACCTTTACATAGGGTGTCTATTGTCTTTCGAGGCTGAATGGAGGGCGAGTGTAACGATGTATACTTACAAAACTAGTCGATCATTGGAGCAAGTTTTTATAACGACGCATCTATGATTTGACAACACAAGTTAAATGAGATTGCAATGTATTAAACATGTGACTGTAGCTTTTCTAATGTTACATCGCTAACGATATAGACAACCGTGCGTGGTTATTTAAAACAACGACTATAATATTTCTCTGGAGTCATTTTTGGTATTTTGTTTGCTATCTCAAAGCAGTAGTAGAATATCGTTCTGTTATCTTTCAACCACAACTCTTACATACATCGACGCGATAACCTGTTTTGCTACAAGGAATTCAATCATTTCGATTTTAGTACAGATGTGTTATCGTTTAACAAAATTCCTCGTCAGGAAATGCTGATTCTGTTGTATTACATCTGACTACAATAACTAAATTCTGAATATATCTTTTCTCCGGCAGTTTATTTTGAAGTCTAGTCGAGATCATCGGGTAAACAGCTTGAATTTTGTTGTGTTAATGACACGCAGCAGTAGGTAGATTTGATATATTTCTTTTTGTTGCAAGAGTCGACATCTTGCGTCTAATTACAGCTGGAGTAAACATTAATTACTAGCATAGTTATCTGTTGTTGCATAATTTATTTTTAACAATGACAATTGAGTTACTATTGTTGTCACACGCAAGATAAATATTCTGTAAAATACGATACAATTAACCCAGGAAAAAAAAACAATACGCGAGTTAAATATTTCTTAAGGAACACATACGGGTATAATGCCCTACCAGAATAAATATGCGAGTAAAATTTTACAGAAAATATACTTGAGTAATTGTTTACGAAGAAAGAGTAAAGTTTACAATAAACACAAGTTTAACGAAGGGAAAAACGCGAGTAAAAGTTTTAGAAAAGATATACTAATTCTCTCTCCTTAATAAGGCATTTGTGTGTTGTGTGGCTTTAGGATTATGTTGAATTTATGAAAATATTGCTGTAAACAGGTTGTGTCTTCATAAAAATATAAGTAAATCGTTTTTTTTTTATTTATATTAGCCGTTATAGCGAGATTAAAACTTATTTTGTTTATAAAAATGTATTTACTTTGCAAGATTCTTCTTCTCTTTCGGTATTATTAGAAGCTATTAAGATTAAGTCAATTTTGCCCATAAACATGAATGTGCATACCTGATCCTTGAAACTAACCGAACACACTTACGTCCCCTTTTATTATGAAAATGACAGAACACACTAATTCGGGGTTTAAGAATTAAGTTTTTTTTTTTTCGTTCTATTATGGTATACCGTATATATAGATAATATCCCGTGGATCGTCCCCATCACAATCCCAACAGCGAAGGAGGAAGATATCCAATACATGACCAATTTTTGTAGTTCAAAAGTAGGACACACGTTGTCCGCTACATGTCATTAGATGCTTTCTGTCTGTGACGTAACTTTCTAAACACGTAGTTTTTATAATATTTGTAAAGTTCGAACGATTGTTTTTCGATTTCTATTTCATCCATTCTGATGTAAGAAAGTATATGGGCACGACATAGTTACATTTGAAATAGCATTTAGTTATAAAACGCGTATGTTTGAAATGGTGTTTCGTTGTGACTGCATGCTTAAGGTTCGATAGCGTGCTGGCGTTCAAATAGTATATTCGCGGTGATGCTATTTTCCCTGTTATGGCACGATTATGTTTGAAACCGCATTTTCGTTGTTCCAGTATGGTTACATTTGGAAAAGAATTTTACTCGTTGTACCTGTAGATTTAATCAAACGCATCTCTAAGTGTGAATGTGTTAATTATTGTGATCTTGAAAAGCCGATAAAAGGTAAGAGAACACGATTTCCAACGGTTTGCATTTACTGAACTACACAATTGCGTGTTGTAAAAAGGCTGCTCTGTGACTGCTTCGTAATCTCTATTTTTAGCGTCTGGAAGAGTGTATTCCTTCATGAATCATAGTAGATCAGCATCACAGTATAACAATCATTTAATGCTGTTTTTAGGCACCATCTCTTGCGAAATCCCTATAAGTCTATCACCTAAAAATTATATGTTGCATCGCGAGTCCATGGAGACATTTCTCTAGTGCATTTTGAGAGCTATAAACATGATCGTGTGTTATATGTGTAGTGTGTGTATGTTTATATATATATATATATATATATATATATATATATATATATATATATATATATATATATATATATATATATATAGGCAGCATTTTCTCATTTAGACATACATTATCGAAGATAAGAGGAAGCTTGAGTTTTGTAATACCTTTTTTATTTTTCAGTTGTTTTTGTATTATGTTTGTATATATATATAGATATATATATATATATCGAAGGTATGGAAAATTTCGGTTTTTAACTTTTCGTGTAATCATCTACACATAGTGTGTGAGAGGCTCGGCTGGGAATTATGGGAAGATTTATTTAAATAGTAGGGTAGTACATATGTATATAAGTGACCTTGTCTATCTGTCTGGGGTAACGGTCTCTACCAAATAATTCTGTCCCTTTTTGGTCTACAGACTTAAAATATAATACATAAGATTTGGACCTATAGTACAAATTCTACTTGGTATTTTCCCCGTAAAGTTTTACATGCTTATAGATTAAGGTAAGACTAGCGACTAAGGCTATAGTTTTTGGTTTCGATTTTAGCTGATGGCACTAAAATTATATTTTTACAATTTTCAAATCACTACGATATAATGGGTACAATGTAAAAATAGAGAAATTATTCTATAATGAAAATTACGGAAACTACATAAATTAAAATATCATACTTAAACAAGTTTTACGAACGGGCAATGCTGCAGGACTTGCTAGTACACACACGTGCGCATACTAGACGCTGTCCTCGAGTGTCTAAGGTCTCCAGGTACAGGGGTTTGTCAGAACAACCTGACATGAAGGTACTTTTTCCATAGAAGTAAAACCTGACCAAATATTCAAAATCGCATTTTGTATTCGCTGCCCAAATAAGATCTTCTCACTATCGCTAACCCTAATTAGTTTTTACGAGGAATGGTGCACCTTAGTGATGTTACCTCAAGTAATAGCACGAAGCTGTATACTCCACCAGACTAGATAAATTCTTGTCCTGGAATCCAGTAAGACTTAAAAAACAAAAAGATATACTACACCATATGAAAACGGTTAATTGGGGGAGTGAAAAATTATGTTCTCAATTTCTTTACTAACTCAGTGTTTGAGAAATGAAGAACTTAAATGGAACATTCGAATATCTATGTACCTCATATACACTTCAAGTGTGAGCCCATTGATTTCTGAGAACTTCGACTCGTGTAAAACGAAACAAAAAGTATATATATACACACACATAAATACATGCATATACTGATGTATACACATATGTAAACACACATGTGTGGGTTGAAACCTTTTGAGGTCGGATGATAGTCGAGTCTATCGTGTATATATATATATTTTTTTTTCAACCTGAGTTTTCCCGAAAATAATCTATATTTTTCTCAATATATTCTCCATACAACTGTCTCTGCCCATTTTATGAATTATATTTTCATGATATACAAAAATATGACTGAGAAGGTTTCGTCAAAGTACAATATATTGTAATTAATGTTCTTTTGTATAGTAGTCCAAAGAGTATAGATTATCTATCCCCATCTCTAAAGTTTCAAATCAGAAAACATGTTTATTTAAGTTCCAAATAAATTGATATGTTGTAACACTTAACCTCATATTTGCCTAACATCTAGAACATCGTCGTGGCAAAACTAGGATCAAATTAGTTGACTTCACAACAGATAGCTCATATTTGCTTAATTTCTAGAACCTCGATATGATGGGAAATAAGTACACTTTGAATTAGTGTATTCATGCAGAAAGATCTCGTATGATCGGAGAGTTTTAACATTAATAAAAGCCGGTCTTCCTGGAAGTCAATTTTTGTTGGAAAAATACCACTTCGCGATTAAGGTCCAGTTGCAGATACGTTGTTTTATTAAACACGGTGCCATTGGAAAGAAGTCGACTTTAGATATAGTTGCAAACCTGTGGTTTCCTGGAATCTGGTGTCATCGTAAACAGTATACCATGTAACAGAGTTTGTTGCAATCACACGTCTTTCATGTTTTTTTTATTCAGTTATTAATAAAATTAAGTCTATTTATTCTGATCCTCCTCATAAAACAAATTGTCGTTGTCAATCGCTTTTTAACACCTTTCATGAAATAAATTAGATGAAAATGAATGTCATGAATAATAATGAATTATTTTTCAATGAAAGCAAAGAATTGATACATTTGGCTCATCAGTGATTTTTGCTGAGAATCGTATTTTTCCGATATTTAAAAGTGCGCACAAGAATTATAAACTTCTGCTAAAATCGAATTACAATAATTTCCATTAAATATTCACCAACAATAGATGAGCAGGGCAATGAGGTGCATTGTGTAGATGAAATGTTATTAAGAGATCAAAAGAAACGAAAAATAGAGGGAAAACAATGTGACACCATTAGTTGCGATCATAAAATATTGACACGGAAACAAATTTAAATAAATGACTTTTAATCAATTTCTTTTAGACATTAAGTCGTCATCTTGAAAACTCCTGAATGTTTTAATGAGAAAGTGGATTAAAACTCATTTATTCGCACCGCAATAATTTCTACATTGAAATTGCATAGCATAATCACGCTCACATAGCAGTTAAGCATTGCTGATCTTGGTTATTATGAAATGTTGGAGAAAAGCCCACTACACGATTTACTCCCAGTTGCGGATACATTGTTATATTACACAGGAAGCCATCGTCGCAAGGAAACCAAGACGAGGAAAGAATTCGACACTTTTTTTAACAGACATATATTTACAGGTACTTTCCAGAATAATGCTTCGTCTCTTGTTCAGAAATCTTCTCGTACTCCAGTGTGCTTTACACCGCTTGGTCATTTGCATACAGCTATTACTGTTGGCATACGCACGTCCGCGTTTTGTTACAATATTAATTACGGTGTTGTCGAAAAGAGTCTACTACGTGATAAAGTTTTAGTGGCAAACATGGGGTCACATTGGAATCTGGTGCCATAGGTCATTGGGTGATATATTGGTGCCATTGTGTGATATATATATATATATATATATATATATATATATATATATATCGATGAAACCAAATTAAATGATTACTTAATTTATGAACTCCCAAAGATGTACTCCATGCCTCTACACCTAATCATATTAAAGTCCCACTTTAGCATATTTTAAATACCATTATTACCTAATGATCTCCGTAACAACCCTATATACCCTCTTATGTATACCCCTTATATAAGATCCCATAATACTCCTAATACTAGACGTCGCATCAATATTCGGTTATTTAGGAACTCCTCTGCCTCTACAATTCTGATGAGAAACACAGGTGTCGAAGCGTTTGCCATAAAGAGTATTCATAACTCTTACAAACTGTATTGTATTCCTTTGTTTGAAATGGATAAATGTATTTATATGCATCAGTATATATTTTTCTTTACATCAATATCTTCCTTTTGTGTGTATGTAATATATATATATATATATATATATATACTAGCAAAAGTACCCGTCGTTGACTGGGTTCAAAAACACCCTACAGAAAATGGACTCTGATTTATGAAAGTACTAGCGAGGGTACCTGGCGTTGCCCGGGTGTAGGTGTGTGTGGTGTTAAATAAAAAAGAACTCGGGGTGGTGGGGGGTAGGATCGAACCAGAAGCCCTGACGCGAAGTTTGAACATCAAATCGGCCAGCCAGAATGAGTTAGTGAAAGATGTTTTAATTTATTTAAGAACGAAATTGACAGGTGCTCGACCAGAAGTCGTCGAGCGTTACGACGACGTAGGTTTGTTTGTTATAAGCGAAGTAAAAAAAGAAAACAACGTTAACACTTCAGCGGGAAAAAAACACAAAAAAACTAACGTAAAGCAAACGAACGATGAAAACAGAAAAACGAACAGGTGAGAAATGGCTTCAATAAGCCTGTTTCGATATTTTGTACTTATGTTTGTAACTTTGTGATATAAAGTGGGGGATCACTTTTCTGTATTAATTTAATGAAAAATGATCACCCACTTTACAACCTGTCAGTCTCAAAGCCATTCAAGTCATTTTCCAGATCATTCAAGTTGTTTTTGAAGAATTCCAGTTATTTTTAAACATTCAAGTCATCCTTAAGGCATTCAATTCATCCTTAAGTTCATTAAAGTCATTCTAAGTCATTTACTTTTTATTTATTTAGGTCATTTAAGCCTAGTTTTCCATTTATTTTAGTTTATCTTTAAGAATTTCATGTCAATCCTACATTCACGCATTCATTTATTACACGAGAGTACGTGACTAATGGCTATCGGCCTTGTTTAATACGGAATTCAATAATTTTGTGAAAAGTTTTTCTTCAAGTTGTGTATATTTTTAAACATTTATTCGTTGTTTATTTTTGCCTGTTTTGTACAGGAAAATTGTTTATGTTTTGACTTTGCAGAACATGATTGAGTTTTACTATAGGAAAGTAAAACGCAATACATCAACGCTTAAGGTATTCCAGACCAAAAAATCAGTTGCAGTAGACTTGATTTCCTTATTCGTCTTGTTATTGGAATGTATAACTTGATACTCGAGACCTTCAGATATTACGTTATCCAGTCAACCGGCAGTGGATAACCCCATATATCTGTCTAGCTGACATCGGGTCAATTTTTATAATTGGATCCTATCTCTAAAACTTCCTATTCTGAAAGCATCGAATCTTTATTTGTAAATTTATTTAATACATGGGAAACTCCATGGCAACCTTATTGCATATATGGATGCCATCTATAAGGACAATGAATAGATTTTTCAACATATTACACAACTTAAGAAATAAAAAAATATATATATATTTTAGAACGGAAGAAGCGTGTTTGTAATTTCTACCACTCTTTCTCGTTAATTAAGCTCGAAATTGCCTTAACATGAATCCAATACTAATGAGACAAAGGTTTTGATATTGATAATGGATTTACCTTTAGGGTTAGCCATTCAAATTTGAATCCAATTTTGGAGGGAAAAGGGTGTAGCTATTCGGAAGAGAACATCTGCATGTTTTCCAGTTGTAGATGTAAATTACTGTTTCGGCGATTATTGGCTTTTATTACTTGCTCTTAAAACGCGTTAAATGGCAACGATTATAATAAATGTTGTATTGGTATTAATTTTATGTTATCTTAAGAATATTCTTTCTAAATTTATGCTTACATCTTTGTAGCGATCACGTATTTACGTGTCTTTACAAACCGGCGTTGTACATTTTATATGTAGTTTATTTCCCAGAGTATGCACGATATTGGAATGTAAAGGAAAGTGTCCAATGATGAAGAAACAGTATCATATACATATATATATACATATATATATATATATATATATATATATATATATATATATACGTGTGTGTGTCTCTCTACTATTATATAAAAATTATGCGCGTCTGTGACACATGTTATGTGTTCGTTCCCTACATACTCCGAACCGGTTGGGCTGATTTTTATAAAATTTCACACAAATATACTTCATGTGGCTGGCGGAGTTCTAAGAGAAGTATTGTACCGGCATGTTTTCGATAAGTATTGATAATCGAAATATACCAATGAAAGAAAGCACAGGTGATTTTGACACAAGTTCATACTTTACACAATCTAACCTCACAAATAAATTTGGGAAGTTTTATTACAACAAAAGCCGAAAGGCTCGACATATAAAATCAACAGTGTTTATTTTTAGAGCACAATTGAACTATGATACTTGACTTTTTCATTTTAAACTTACATTAATCACCATACGATCTCGATAACGCCAGGTCTCCTTGCTGGTAATTGCGAGAAAAATGTCTATATTTCTCATTTAACTACTTAGTCTGCCTTAAACTTTCTTATTCTTAGGAAATTGTAGAACTGATTAGACGTATATGTGTGATCTTGACTGAGTACAGAATGTCATAAAGCACCGGCTACTATCACACATTTAATAGAAAAAAAAATTAGCAAAAGAATGAATACACTAATAATACAAAAATGTTGAATATACTAGGTTTTACAATCACACTTAATACAGCCGAAATACACGCCAAAAATGAAAACATCCGCACGTATTCATCCAATAAGCTGTTTGCCAAATCTAATATATAAACGGCTATATGTCTGTGTGCCTCCATATTTTCAAACTCTATCTCCTCCGAAACAAAAAGTCGCAGAGGTGCGTTAGGGGCCTCAAATGATAGGATTTTTTTTACGGACCGTTCTTTTATTAGTCTTTAGCCAGGAATCAAAAATGGGGCAAAATGGGGAAAAAATCGTTAAATATTTTGTGCATCCATCTTAGTTTATTTTTAATTTTTAATCGATTCATATGCTTGTCACGTCGGAACGAGGGTAACGTCACCAGCTTTGATTGCTACAGTTTCGGTTTGGATTCTAGCCGATGGCACCCAAATACTTCTCTTTTACTTTTGAAATCACGACTCTATAATAATATATAGGAAATCTGGACAAATCCAAATACCATAAGGTCCTGGATATGACCTTAAACTATATCCGATGGTTAGACCCCAGCTTGTGGGCGTACGACCGGGGTTGCAGGGCGTTCGTGCTAGCTTAGATAAATACTTTTGCAGTTTAAACAAAAAAGCTTCAATAATATCAGAGCGTCTCCATTTACACTGAACATCTACAGAATGCCAACATCAATATATTACATATGAATGAGCCCCCAGTGGAATTTCCACAGGTCCTGCTATGTCATTAAAGAACCGAGTTAATACGTATTTATAACAAGAACCAAAGTTTACCCAGCTGGCCTACTTGAGTCTTTGTGTGCGCGGTAACCACAATTCTTTGCATAAGCCTGACGAATTCTCACGAGAATGAAACGCAGAATATTCTGTGCAGTTTAATTGCCATATATATTTTATAACTTACTACCTACCTTTACCTATGTATTGAGCACTATTGAAGTAAATACGCATAAAATTATATTTTCGTGTATTAATTTATGTGATTAAATGAAGTAGTCATATATATATATATATATATATATATATATATATATATATATATATATATATGCAAACAAATGCACACATCTATATAAACACATATGTATCTATATTATTACGCACGCACGTATATTTATGCAAACATAACAAGCGTGTATGTATACACAAAAAGTACAAACAAGTACATACATGTGTACTTTTTTTTATTAGTGGCCTGGCAAGGCCAGAGAGGAGACAACTACGCAAAAAAGAAAAACTAAGAAAAATAAAACTAAACAAAATTAATTCCAAAGTAGCAAAATTAGAGCTGGTCTGCCATGCCACTATATATACAAATGTAGGCAAATTTGTGCATATTTTATTGGTTTGAAAATATAGGCTTTTTTTTTTACAAATTATCATGAAATTTAACTCTAGAATAGTATTATAAAATTTAAAAAAAAACTGCAAATTTTCTATGTGTCGCCCCCTAGAACTAAGAATATGACCATTTCAATACTCAATTTGACAACGAGTATATATATATATATATATATATATATATATATCCCCCTTTTTTTTTTTTGCAATTCATAAGTTCCAAATCTCAGCGACTCTTCATCATAATTGAACAAATGAAAGCTCGTTGGAAAGGTAATATCATGAATTGTATAGTTCGCTATTTGATATTTGCCCTTAAGGTCGCATATTAAAGGGAGTCATCCATCATATTTTTTGTAAGTTTTCACAGTCATAAAATGTTTCAATCATAGTCATTTTTTTTCCTATTTTTTTTCATATTACTTACAAAATATCCCATATTTTCCCAAAACCTCTGACCTTGATGGAGGGGAGACTAAAACTAGCTGCTATGGTTTCAATGG
>NC_136504.1:90196495-90201495 GCF_053919585.1 Euprymna scolopes
GCTACCCAATCAAATTCTTTGTATTCATACACCCTTTTATCCTAATCAGTAGGTGCGCGTTCATCAAGCAAAAGTTCATTTAACCTCTCTCGCTTGCTCTCTCTCTCGAGCCATACGGTGTCATATCATAATGTGTACTCGTTCTCTACCTAAATATATAAGAGGGATTATCCATTTATGCAAATACCTAATGGCATAAACGTTCATCTTCATAAGTTAGTAATACAACTTACTTTATGGCTGTAGTGAATTTTTGTTTACATTTTCGAACGAGTTCTAAACAGGGTGGCTCACCTAAAAGTAGCCCAGAAAATGTAGTAGACAGGAGGAACATTCTTTTTTTTGTTTATAGTGTTATAAAAGATGCTGGAAGTGTTCCATGTTTACATCTATGCATTTTGGGGTATGGTTAACAACGTTTGCAGATACTGCCTGTAGATCTGCTCTGATTATTCTCCTGATAGCGTTGGCAAGGTTCTCCTTTAAGGGTCTAGTTTGTGAAGATTATTTGCATATCATTTTTATTTTAAAGTCTTCCAAAGATAAAAATCACACGATGACAAGTCCGAGGAAGATGGTGGTCATAATACTTGTGCTTATTGTTTTTTCTCTTCCGTAAGCATGTCATGAACTCGTATTAGTGACCTGTGAGACGTGTGGCATGTATCGCCATCTTATTGGAAAATGAATTGTATTTTGTCTTGTGGTGCCAGTTAGTCGGTAAGAGAAAGATTGGAGAGATTGGGCTACTTTTTAATTGGCCGCTTAATCTGAAAAATAATTGATTAGAGAAAGACTAGTGAATCGGGCTATTTTTAAGTAGGCCACCATGTATATAAAAACTACATTCCAACCATTTTTATGTTTTATATTTTATTTGTAGATAATCAGAAATTAGTTATTTTGAAATATGGAATATTAAATTTTATTTATAAACTAGCAAGGCCACCCGGTGTTGCTCGGGATCGTATAAGACAATGAGAACAAATTTGAACATGCCTCTATTCTTAGGCATAAAAAATTCCTCTATTCTATGTATCATTTGCCATCTTGAGCAAAAGAATGTTTTACCTATTCTAGGACGGGTATTATATGAATGAAATAATTGTACCTTCTCTAGGACAGGAAATTTACAGCACGTATATGGAGAAAATTCCTTACCTAGGACGGGTAATACAGAAAACATATTTAAAATAATTTAAATTATTTTCTGTTGTGCTAACTTTTCTGTATGTCACAGGTAAGAGTTTGTTTATTTTTACAATTGAGTGCTATAGTGAAAAAGCACCTTATTTCTCATTTAAAGATTATATTACACGAATATATTACATGATTTTCGGTTTTAATAACATATGCACGTCGCAAGTACAATTTTCTTTGGGTTTTTTTTTTTTTCATGAGTATTATACTGAATAAATACCTTTTTTCTTGGGTAGGATAATGTACAAATACGTCATTTCTAAGATATAGATGAAACTACTCGATAATTTTACATAATTTTCTGTTGTACTAACTTTTCCCTGTCACAGGTGAAAGTTTGTTTTTATATCAGAGTATTATAGTAAATAAGAAACTTTATTTCTTAGATAAATGCCATACAACTCGAATATATTAAATGATTTTTGGTTTTAATTACTTTTATGTATGTCACAAGTAAGATTTCCTTTGTTTTTTATATGGGTAAGATTAACTTATTTCTTGCGTAGGATACTGCACAAGTACCTTATTTCTTGCGTAAGATACTGCACAAATACCTTATTTCTTGCGTAAGATACTGCACAAGTACCTTATTTCTTGCGTAAGATACTGCACAAGTACCTTATTTCTTGCGTAAGATACTGCACAAGTACCTTATTTCTTGCGTAAGATACTGCACAAGTACCTTATTTCTTGCGTAAGATACTGCACAAGTACCTTATTTCTTGCGTAAGATACTGCACAAGTACCTTATTTCTTGCGTAAGATACTGCACAAGTACCTTATTTCTTGCGTAAGATACTGCACAAGTACCTTATTTCTTGCGTAAGATACTGCACAAGTGCCTTATTTCTTGCGTAAGATACTGCACAAGTGCCTTATTTCTTGCGTAAGATACTGCACAAGTGCCTTATTTCTTGCGTAAGATACTGCACAAGTGCCTTATTTCTTGCGTAAGATACTGCACAAGTGCCTTATTTCTTGCGTAAGATACTGCACAAGTGCCTTATTTCTTGCGTAAGATACTGCACAAGTGCCTTATTTCTTGCGTAAGATACTGCACAAGTGCCTTATTTCTTGCGTAAGATGCTGCACAAGTGCCTTATTTCTTGCGTAAGATACTGCACAAGTGCCTTATTTCTTGCGTAAGATACTGCACAAGTGCCTTATTTCTTGCGTAAGATACTGCACAAGTGCCTTATTTCTTGCGTAAGATACTGCACAAGTGCCTTATTTCTTGCGTAAGATACTGCACAAGTGCCTTATTTCTTGCGTAAGATACTGCACAAGTGCCTTATTTCTTGCGTAAGATACTGCACAAGTGCCTTATTTCTTGCGTAAGATACTGCACAAGTGGCTTATTTCTTGCGTAAGATACTGCACAAGTGCCTTATTTCTTGCGTAAGATAGTGCACAAGTACCTTATTTCTTGCGTAAGATACTGCGCAAGTACCTTATTTCTTGGGTAAGATACTGCGCAAGTACCTTATTTCTTGGGTAAGATACTGGACAAGTACCTTATTTCTTGGGTAAGATACTGCACAGTACCTTATTTCTTGGGTAAGATACTGCACAGTACCTTATTTCTTGGGTAAGATACTGCACAAGTACCTTATTTCTTGGGTAAGATACTGCACAAGTGCCTTATTTCTTGGGTAAGATACTGCACAAGTGCCTTATTTCTTGGGTAAGATACTGCACAAGTGCCTTATTTCTTGGGTAAGATACTGCACAAGTGCCTTATTTCTTGGGTAAGATACTGCACAAGTGCCTTATTTCTTGGGTAAGATACTGCACAAGTGCCTTATTTCTTGGGTAAGATACTGCACAAGTGCCTTATTTCTTGGGTAAGATACTGCACAAGTGCCTTATTTCTTGGGTAAGATACTGCACAAGTGCCTTATTTCTTGGGTAAGATACTGCACAAGTGCCTTATTTCTTGGGTAAGATACTGCACAAGTGCCTTATTTCTTGGGTAAGATACTGCACAAGTGCCTTATTTCTTGGGTAAGATACTGCACAAGTGCCTTATTTCTTGGGTAAGATACTGCACAAGTGCCTTATTTCTTGGGTAAGATACTGCACAAGTGCCTTATTTCTTGGGTAAGATACTGCACAAGTGCCTTATTTCTTGGGTAAGATACTGCACAAGTGCCTTATTTCTTGGGTAAGATACTGCACAAGTGCCTTATTTCTTGGGTAAGATACTGCACAAGTGCCTTATTTCTTGGGTAAGATACTGCACAAGTGCCTTATTTCTTGGGTAAGATACTGCACAAGTGCCTTATTTCTTGGGTAAGATACTGCACAAGTGCCTTATTTCTTGGGTAAGATACTGCACAAGTGCCTTATTTCTTGGGTAAGATACTGCACAAGTGCCTTATTTCTTGGGTAAGATACTGCACAAGTGCCTTATTTCTTGGGTAAGATACTGCACAAGTGCCTTATTTCTTGGGTAAGATACTGCACAAGTGCCTTATTTCTTGGGTAAGATACTGCACAAGTGCCTTATTTCTTGGGTAAGATACTGCACAAGTGCCTTATTTCTTGGGTAAGATACTGCACAAGTGCCTTATTTCTTGGGTAAGATACTGCACAAGTGCCTTATTTCTTGGGTAAGATACTGCACAAGTGCCTTATTTCTTGGGTAAGATACTGCACAAGTGCCTTATTTCTTGGGTAAGATACTGCACAAGTGCCTTATTTCTTGGGTAAGATACTGCACAAGTGCCTTATTTCTTGGGTAAGATACTGCACAAGTGCCTTATTTCTTGGGTAAGATACTGCACAAGTGCCTTATTTCTTGGGTAAGATACTGCACAAGTGCCTTATTTCTTGGGTAAGATACTGCACAAGTGCCTTATTTCTTGGGTAAGATACTGCACAAGTACCTTATTTCTTGCGTAAGATACTGCACAAGTACCTTTTTTTTCTAATTTAAATATGAAAGAACTCAATACTTTTTTGAAATTTTCTGTTGTATTTAATTTTCTGAACATCAGGGATAAGAATTTGTTTTTTAATCTGGGTGCTATAGTGAAGAAACAGTTTTCATATGTAAGTCATACTACTCGAATATTTAACGGGATTTACTGTTTTAATAACTTATCTACGTCACAAGTAAGATATTCTTTGTTTTTTCATGTGAGTACTACACTGCACAAGTACCTTATATCTTGGGTAGAATACTGTGCAAGTACCTTATGTCTAATATAAAGTTGAAATTACTCGATGATTTTACATTAGTAGTAGTACTACACTGTACAAGTACCTTATTACTTGGATAGTACTACTTATACACATAAATGAATTAACAAAGTAAGTGACCATTGTATGTGATTGTTGGAATATGACATTTATAGACATATACAAACATATATATAGCATAAAATTCATAATGATCGATTAATTAGTATTGGAGTGGATCCAAGACCCAAAATATATAATCCTATACACATAATTAAAATTCATAATAATCAGCTAATTAGTTTAGTAGTGAATCTAATACACACACACATATATATATATATATATATATATATATATATATATATATATATAACATTTACACATCCTTAAAATTCATAATGATCGGTTAATTAGTTTAGGAGTGAATCTAATACATAGAAATATATTAAGATATACACATAATAAAAACTCGCCATGATCGGTTAATTAGTTTTGGAGTCTATCCAATACATATAAATATATAATCATATCGGGTTATTAACTTAAGAGTTAATCCAATACAGCATTCCATTACTTGATCTATTTACGTGATTATTGGAATCTAACAAATAAAC
>NC_136504.1:90206495-90276495 GCF_053919585.1 Euprymna scolopes
TGTACATAGCCTCGTTGTGACGCTTGATGGTTTGATTAATTTTGGAGTGCATTTGTTTCTCCTGCGCGATCTTTGGTTTATGTTGATGATATCGATTTACTTGTAGTTCATCGATCACATTCTCTCGCGTTAAATAAAAGTAGGATCATTTTAGTAATTTTAGGAAAGGATTGTAATGGCCAAGATCAAGGTTTGATGACCAATGCTTTTTAAGAGATGAATGGTCTCGGCAATGGCAGGTGCAAGTTCTGCCATACGAAAATAGCTGTAGAGGTCTTCTGTGAACGGCTGTTGTACAATGCGCGAATCGATTGTGTAAATATCTTAGCTGAACAATCTGTAAAAGGTTGAATATACAAGTGAAGCAGCAAGTCTTCGGGTTTATGTAGCAGAAAGAACTGTTGTAAATAAATCATACGCAATTTACTATGACAATGCAATTCTTACAGATATGTATCTAGAAAAGCGAGAGATTAAACCTAGCATAGTTATATAGGACAAGAGAGAGAGAGAGCGAGAGAGAGAATATCAACCCTAGTTGAAAGCAGTGTGCCTAATGATGCTGGCTTTAACAGAGCTGGAAGGAAGATGATAAAATATCAAAGTCTTAAGACGGGCATGAACATAAACTGGTATCTTAGGAAGATGTTTATCAACCTAGTAGTTATAAAAGCAATCGGACTTATGGAAATGAATTGCAAATAAAATACTGGCGAATATACCCAGTGACCCAAGTACAAGGGAAATACAAGCAATTGCACTAAAAGAGATAGAATGTTTAAAAGATCTCTCAATTAGAGTTTGATAAATAGCGGGCGAATATCTGGCATCTGGTAGTATGTCCAAGCTAAAGCAAAAACTGAAGAATAAAATTGAAAAACAAAGCAAATAAGATAAGCATTCGCAAATGCTTTTGTCGTCAGGATTTTTTTTTTTTGTTCCATTTCTAATGTTTTTGTGGATGCATATGGCAACACCCGGCCTAGACGAATAATATTTGATCCTCTCACAGAGATATTTATCCATCTACTATGTTAGAATAACGACGCACAGATAGAGAATAAGGGAAGTAGTTGATAGTCGTTCTAGCTAAGCGAGTATTTGTTGCTAATGTTTTAGAGGTGAGACATTTAATTTAAGCTCTGTCGAGCACCTGCTATAAAGGTAACGATAAAGCAGAGATAGATTCGCAACGTCTCATCTGTGAGAAAGAGCAAGTATGGAAGCAAAATACCCTCGCCCATTAAGTTTTGAAACGGTTTTATACCCTGTCAAGGCAGAAACGAGTACTCTTAGGAAACCCTTCTCAGATCTTAGGACATATTTCACTTTTGTACTAGTAGAGAATTACGTCTGAAATGAGATGCTTTCAGGAGGGTACTCGTGCTAGATGTTGTAAATAAAGGAATCTGATGGATATTTTGGTTCCAGGATATGGTATAGTCACTTTGAAACACTGGATCATAGAGTTAGGCATCGTTGAACCTCGTCAGTGGATAGTGGAGCGATAAAAGTGTCGCCCTAAAGAAAACAAAACTACCGCTTTATTTTATAACTTTTATTGAAAAAGAAAACAATTTAGATAAATTGATTATGTAGTAAAGCTGACACCTATTCAATGTAGCCGCCTTCAGCTTACATCACCGCTTAGATACGGGTCCGCAAGCCTTTTCCACAAGCGCAAGCGGGAGCTCGGTGAATACTCGGTGAATACTCGGTGAATGACGGCGATAAAGCTAGCTTTGGTGTTCTGCGAGGTCATATTGGTGATGTTCTCGACGTATGATCAGCGAGTTCAGGTCTGGGAGGAGGGGAAGCCATAAAAGAAGGGTGCAAAGTCGTAGCACTGCTTAAGCCAGGCCTGTGTCTCTTTGGACGTGGGCTGGCGCCAATTCCTGTTGCCACATCCAGGATCTGCGAGCTGCAACCTGATTGCATCAGGGGATCACCACACTCTTCAGCGCATCCAGGTACACTTTGGTGTTGACTTTCAATCTGACTTCGAAGATGTGAGGTAGCATGATGTGGCTCTCACTTGAAACCACACCAAAGACCATAACCGTGGCCGAAAACTTTGTTTTCATCACCTTGGGCACGTCTCTGTTATCTGTCGCGATCCATCGATGCATTTTAAAGGGGCTGGAAACGGTCTTGTTGCCATAACTTGTATCGGTAGAGAGAATAATTTGTACAACACATATCTCCTAACTCATTGAACATTGTGTTACTTTCAGACATGATAGAAGACTCCTGTCGCTCTTGGGATTTGTACACAACTAACAAGAGACCCGGATTACATCAAACGTAAATGGAATCGTCGTATTTTCTAGGGCAACAATTTTAATTGTTCCATCCTGTACAGAATGGATCCTCCTTTTGAATATGCGTACCTGAGACTTGTTTTTAGTCGTCCTGAACATCTATTTGTCACTGGAATCATTCAGTGTTGATTCAGGAGAGAAGTGGTTAGTGATTGTGCAACCTTTGTTTCACAATTCAGTGTGCGTCATTCAGTATGATTAGATAGTTATACTCGATCGGAGGGTATAACATCTACCTATACTTGGGAAATCAATCGTATTTGAAGCTATGTATATCAAAACATTTTTCATCATTTACACATACAAACATGATCACGCGTGTATGCTATTGATTTTCTCAACAATATAGACATTTGCTAAAAATCTCTTTTTAATAATTGGCATTTTTTATGTTATTGTGCTTTTCTTTCGATCCCTGTTTTAGAAATTATTGTTTATTTCCTAGGATAAAAACGATCCGGATGGGTGCCTGCAAAGAATAACGAATCGCTTTATAAAACCCCGTAATAGTAGAATAATAATCAATTTGTCCGACATCGACGATTTGGATGAGGTACAGTAATAAGCAAAAAAAAAAAAAATGATATTCAAAAATTATAACAAATCATTTAACTTGTATTATTTACATTTCTCGGTCTACTCGAGGTTATTTTTTTACAACGTTTCGGTTTATGCAAGCTTCCGTTTTCATTAGGTGCATCATTACGAACTCCGGAATCTTCATGTCGAACTTAGGATCTATTAGTCTTGTCCAGTCATCCATGAGCAGCTTGAAGTGTTAAGTAATTTATATTGTATTACTAGTTATAATCGGCTGTTGTGGGGATGGAAAGGTTCAGTTTTCGCAGAGTGTAACTTGGAACAAATTGCTACTCAACCCCTTATTCGTTGCGCCAGGGATGTGTATGGACAATTCTAGTTTAGATTTTGGGAGTTTTAAATCTAATCTAGTTTAATATGTACTTTTATTACTACTATATATATATATATATATATATATATATATATATATATATATATATATATATAACTACTTAATTTACTCACATAAAATTAATATACGAAAATATAAATTTATGCGTAAACTTGAAGTATTTACTTCAAAAGTGCTCAAACGTAGGTAGAGCTAGTTAGTAATTTATAAAATATATATGGAGATTAAGATACACTGAATATTCCGCGTTTTATCCACTCTAGGACTCCTCAGGCTTATGCGCGAATTCTGTGGTTGTTTTTTTTTTTCTTTTTTTTTTTACACAGTGATCACCACTTATCAAGGCCCGGAAGCCACTCAGGGATAAGAGTTATTGCAAGTACATTACGTTAGTGTGGAGATTTGCTGAAGTGTTTAATTAGGGGGGCGGTTCATTAGGAATTTGTTAACATTGGACTTAAAAACGGACTACAACTTGGATGTTTTCATCTGCTCCTCTTCTATTGAGATTTTAGTTAGCCAATCAGCTTTCTAGTATCTAAAATCTCAATAGAAGAGGAGCGTATAAAAACGACAAACAACCACAGAATTCGCGCATAAGCTTGAAGAGTCCTAGAGTGGATGAAACGCGGAATATTCAGTGTAGCTTAATCGCTATATATATATATATATATATATATATATATATATATATATATATATATATATACTAAAGAAGCTTTGAGTAAAAGAAATATAAAAATAAAGAATGCAGTTGAAATTTCCGGAAGAAATAGGAAACTAAATTTAACCTATCGCAGATTTAGCACCTACGTAATTCGACTTCCAAAATGTTTATAATTACAAAATTGAATTAAACTATATAAGGATGAAAAAAATAAAATAAAAAGGAAAGCCTTATATATATATATATATATATATATATATATATATATATATTATTCTTTCTGTTGACTACTGTACCGATATAGTTGAAATTTGTGATGGACCTTTATTATGATAAGGTGCGGCGTACTAAGTATTACCGCATTCGTTCAATATATAAGAGATTAATACGGATGAATGTTGAATTTAAAAAGAACACAATTTTGACGATATTCAAGCATCAATTTGGCACATGTTCAAAAGTCCTAATAAATAAATATAATATTTGTCAATAAATATCAATGGTTTTTATACCTGTGTTTTCATGCTTAAGCAATCATCACTAGTGCAGGAAGTATTAACTAAGTCAACCTTTGCTTTACTTGCTAGCCTTCTTCCACACCGCCATCAGGAATTTACATTTAAACGGAAGTGAATTAAGGTACTTAGGAAAGCGGGTTTCTCTATAATTTAGACAGTGATGAGAATATTCTGGTTATCTAATCTACTATTCATAATTATTTGTTCAAACATTGTATTGAATTCTATACTAGTTCTACTTAGGAGAGTATAGTCGCTCAACATATGCGCTTCTTTTTTATGTCCTCAACATTACCGTTCTTCATTCTATATAATGTTTACTTTGTTCCACAAGAACTACCCCCGTAGATTAGATAACGTGTTTAATTCAAAATTCCGTATAGATTGCGCAATTCGAAACGATGCACCGGAAAATGTTCGACCAAAACGTTTGTAAAAATTACATCTAAGATTACAAAATTAATTACAATAATCCAAGTAACACAAATTATCAATTCTCATCGAAAGAATTACATTTTCCTTCGGACTATTGTCTTCGTAATTATTCATACAAGCATTTTTTGCATGTAAGATTTCACACTGATTAATTCTTGTTTGATGCACGATGTTAACCGTCTTTCCTTACGCAGCCGCCATTGTTACCTCTATTACTATTTATTTTATGTGGAATATGATTATCCTAGTCTGTTGGCTCTTCAAAATCGCATCTGTCCTTAGCAAAGAGATAAATAAATTTATATTTGAACGTTTATTCTCGGACACAGTTGGGCTTCATTAATGAGCATGTGGGGGGGGTTTAAAAACAAAATTACTTCAGAAAAAAAGTCCCTTTCCTAACCAAAACCTAAACGCCTCATATTGGTTATTAATACGAGAAAAATTAATGAAGCATATTAAATTACTCGTGCCATTGCCTACTGTCTACGTGATGACTAGGGCTAGGACAACAGCATCTTTTTGTTGTTTTGACTCTCGAGTGTGTATCCGTTGATATCTTATATGATTTTATTTAAAGTGTTCTGGTTCCCGGTGTATTAGCTGTGTCGAACTGTGTCGGATATATACTCGGGAATCAAACCAATTAAAAAAATATGCTCTTTTCATAGCTCTAGTGATGACACGTTATAGTAAATAGACGGTGTTGGCTCATTTGTCAACCCCATTCAATTACGTTCTACGATTTCCCGTTTACTTAATTTTCGCATAATTTCTAGATAAAAATATTGTTTTTAAAGATAATAAGAATATTTGGAAACTGTTTTTTTTAATAGATATGTTGTAGAATTGAATGTAATAATCAAAGAGGAAAGCGCCCCCGTGTGTGTGTGTCGTGCGGTCATACAACTTACCTTCGGATGAGATCTGAGAGAAAGATAAATTAAAGATGGCAGCCATGGATTTATAAGGTGTAGTCTCATGAAATCTCACGAGATCTCATCTTCCACTGCACATGTATGCAAATGGAATGGGGTCAGTTTTCTGATAAAATGTTTGTTGGCAGAGGCAGTGGATAGAGACGTGCTTGAAGTTGAGAAAGTTGTCAGTGACGAATTCTAGCTGGACTGTTTACCAGCCCATTTAACATCATATGTCTATGTACGTATTTTTGCAAATATTATTTATTATTCCTGTGAAAATGTGGAAAAACAGTTTCTGAATATTTTTATTTATTATATTTAAAGACAATGTTGAAATAAAATAAACAAATCTTGAAACCTAATTAGGCTTGGGTGGCAAATGAACAAACACCTATTCCCCATGTTCTGCCATGACGTAACCAACAAACAATGGCATTAGTAAGTGATCGCCGAGAAATACATTAAAAATTACAAAAAACGTTCTTTGGCCGAGTAAAATCCATTCCTCAAACACAAGAAAAATCGACGCCCATAAATAAATATTATGCAATCATACAATATACTTAACAAATCAGAAATTGAAAACAAACAAAATAGACAACAAATAATTCTACTAAATGCATTTAAGTTTAATTTAATACCGACATTCATAAAGTATAAAACTGTTTAAAAACTGTTTTATTTCAACATTATTTTTTAATAATGTTCACATTTCGAATACAGAAAGTATCTAAAATAGCCGACTAATCCGTCGTTTGCGAAGCTACATCCTTTAAAAATAGTTTTAACAAATATCTTTAGCCAGTCTGAATAGTGAGCTTATTTAAACTTAGAGTTAACGGTAGGATACGTTTTTTTTTTATATTTTTATCCGGACGTTAGTGACCATCTCAAATGAGATAACCGTCTTTAACAGACTAGATGTCGTCTAAACTAAAGTAAAAATAAAATATTCAGATATATTAAAACTTGCAATCCGTTTCCACACTTAAAACCTATACAGATCGATAGACAACTAAATGTTTATTAAATGTTGTATATTTTTTTCGGTTTCTGCTCTGTTAAATAAACTGCATAATTATCGAACACCACATTTGAAGAGATGCTCAAGGCTGGTAAAAAAAAAAAATCAGCGTAGGTGAAACAATGGTCCGAAGACAAATTATGTTTTTAAGGCTAACTACTCATTACTAAAATGCAGGCGAAAAAATATTGATTTATTGATGAGGCTCCTTTGAGCCTCTTTGATTTTAATCGATAACTCATTCATATTTTACACAATCATCATAATACAAGGTGACCCCTAACCCTAGCCACAAAAATGGTATCGATTGAATCGTCTATAAAATTCGCAACTTTTTTAACAAAACCATATTTGGTTCACCTAAACCTTCAGTCTTGTTGAGAATGTTTTCAATCAGGAATGCACAAACCGTTTTCATTATTGCTCTCACATGAATACAATGTGAAAAATTATTAATAACTCTGAACAACACCTTTCTTGGCTTTGCCTTTTATTTTGCTTTTTATTATCTCCTTCTGTAAAGGAATCTTTTGATCGACAATATCTTTCAGATAACTCTGTAAATACATTTCGATTTTTTATCTTTGAGGTTAATATTCGGTAAGTGTGAAGCACATTTCGGATCACCTTTCCTACTGATAAGCAGATCACCTAAGTGCCCCTAATATCTATTTTTGTTTCCTTGCTGTTTCGTTGTGTATGTTAATTTCTACGTTCATCAGCACTTAGCGCTACTTAATGGTTAAGAAGTTTGTGTGCAGTCATAGATATAAAATATGGTTTCAACAGGATGAGGCAATTTTCCACACTTTTTATGGTTTCTTTAAATAGGTACCATGACACTTTGGTGGTCGTCTCATCAGTAGAGACGTGCTCTTTAATAAGTTTTACATTAACCGAACCGCAATGCCCCCTCCGCAATTTTTATCTGTGGACTTATCTCAAGGATAATATCTCTAAAGACTATGACCAGATAATTCTTCAACTAATAAGGACAATTACAAACTTATTAAGAGGATAACCAAGAGAGCAATTCCAGAGGTATTGACATTTTTATCCAAGTAAGCTTTTTTTTTTAATATAAAACAAAGATTTTTTTTTACATAAAACAAAGATTTTCGGACAATCAAGACTGAAATTAGGTTGACAAATGTGGGACAGATTAAGTCATTTGTTAAAATCTACTTGGATAGTAGGATGGCTGCTGAATTTTAAAGATTTTATGGTGTTTTTTGGGTGGGGGAGGTTGGGGTCACCCTGTATGAACATAAACATTGAATGCTCTTAAATAATTATACCTGTTCAAAATGTAAGTATATTTTAATTTATTTTCAATGCATGCAATCTTTTCGGCCAAGATTTGAAATTGTTAACACAATTATACTACAAGAAAATTTGCCTGTCGTTGTTGTCTCACAAGAGAACATGTTGGACATACCTACTAAAGTTTTAGAAAGGTGTCAAGCTCCTCATAGCAAGAATTTATTTGTCAAATAATTTGATTACTCTTCTTTTTACAATTCGTTTAATTAAATCTAACCTCGGTTTTTCTCGATGGCCACCCATTGACAAAGTATTCCTGGAATCAAATACATACGCATAATGGTGTAATATCTAGCTTAGTACTGTCACTATATACATCATCACTTGCAGATGAACTACGAGGGGTGTGCAATAAGTAATGCCCCTGGTCCACTTCCTATAGTAGTAGAGCAACGAAACTTAGCACAGTTATTAGTCTTTCTCTACATAGGAACCACCCAGAGTTATGCATTTCTCCCATCGTTCGATGCAGCTCTGGAGACCGTTTTTTGTAAAACACCCCAGGTTGGTCCTCTAACCACGACGTGACTTCAGAAACCAAGGCTGAATCATCTGAGAAACGCTTTCCTTTCAAAAACAACTTCATGACTGGGAAGAGGTGAAAGTCAGAGGGTGCAAGGTCAGGAGAGTAGGGAGGATGGGGAGATTTCATAACCACACGCCCGTGCTTCTGATCTGGCGACATGCGAGTTGTGGACCGGAGCGTTGTCCTGCAGGAGGAGGGTACCTTTGCTGATCTTGCCCCGCCTCTTGATTTTGATAGCTTCTCTTAATGTCCTTAAAAGTTAAGCATAATAGGCTCCTGTAATTGTGGTACCCTTTGCCAGGAAATCTGTCATCATTACTCCGTCCTGGTTCCAGAAGACTGTGAGAATGACCTTGCCAGTGGAGGGTTGCACACTTGCCTTCTTTGGGGGTGGTTAGTCCAAGTGCTTCCACTGCATTGACTGGGCTTTGGTCTCTGGACCATAGTGATGCACCCAGGTTTAATCCTGTGTAATCAATCTTTTGAAAAACGTTGACTCATCTTTTTGTCACATCTCCAAATTCATCCTCGAGCATTCGATACGTTTTCGCTTTTGGAATGGTGGGAGCAACTTGGGAATGCATCTGGCAGACATCTTATGCATATGCAAATGGTCATGAATCATAGTTTTCACAGACCCTGTAATAATCTTGACATCTTGGGCTATTTGGCGAATAGTAATTCGCCGACCTTTCAAAATGGCAGCCTCAACTTGACAGATGCCTCCTCAATGACAGAAGGGGGCGCGACCAGATCTGAGAGCTGTTTCCATAGACTTCCAGCCATGTTTGAATCCACGATGCCAGCGTTTTACAAGGTCATATGATGGGGCATTATCGCCATAAGTTTCTTTCATTTCATCAAACGTCTCCTGTGGTGTGCGTCCTTTCAAATACAAAAACCGGATGACTGCTCGACATTCAACAGGCTCCATTTCACACCTGACTCAGTTCAAACACCTATAAAACAGAAACTACAATTAGTTCAGAGCTGTAATTTGCCACATACCCCGTAGAGATATAGGTCATTGGACATGCAAAATTTCAGCTAGATCAGACAACTGGAAGTGCGTCAAGGGTATTGCTTATTCACGCCCCTCGTATTCGTCACGAGAAGAAACGTGTAAAAATGCTATGGAGATCATATTAAGGTTTAGAATATGTTATTTTGCATATATGGTCAAGGTGTACTTATGATGGGAAATATAATTATGCCAGATGGTTTTAAAAAAACATTTAGGATAGTATTTAGTAGGCATTCCCATTCTTTCTTGGTTAATACTTGACACCTAAATAAGTTGCCTTCAGCATGGCTACATTAAATGAACAACTATCTCATACGTGGTATGCTGCATCTTTTCCAAGTGATGTAAACTCAACGTTTATTCCACCAGAATAAATCATTTTTTTATTCTGTAATTCGACAAAACCAAGAAATCACAAGAAAGATTACCTATAACATAGTTGATTGGTCGATTGAGAGGAATAAAAAATAATTTTCTACGCTTCATTTCAACGTGGTAGGTGGTAAAGCAGAAGTTGCTTTATATACAATGTTCGTAATGAGTGATAAATTGTTTAGGAATTGTTCCGAAAACATAAATACACATGTGCTTTTATAGACATGTCTTCTGTACTAATGCGTTGTAAAGCAACGCATTATTTTAAATCAGAATCCACAATATAACTCTCCGTACATGAGTATCATATTATGTTTTTACGAGTTTGATAAACTTTTTTTTTTTCAGGGATGTGTAAGTATTGTTTTAATGTATTTCTTAAACGGATGTTTTATGACCGTTTAATAATCGTTTGTTTGTTGGTTTTTTGTCATTTCTATTACAGCTAAATTACTAAGAAAAATATCAATACATGAATGAAATGCCATTTTTTTTTTAAATTTCTCCGTAGTACTTCTCTCTATAAATTATTCAGATTTTGACATAGAAATAAATAAATGTATAGATATGAAAGGGGATATGTTTGAAGATAATGATATCCAGTTTTTATGGGAACAGTCTATGTAGTAAAGGAAAACTTACCATGTTGAAGGAATTACAATCATTTCTTAATTATATACATATATATATAGTCATCGACATACAGTCCGGTTTCGTTGTATCACAACTCATCAGTGTCGCTTGACTAGCACCTCTCCCAAGCCAAGGATTGAACCTAGAACTGTCGGCAGTTCTCTCACTCCACCACGGAAGCGATGCCCGCAAATAACCTGTCTGAATGTCTATTTAAACAAACATCCGTCCACCACTGTTACAGTACTCCAACCGCCTGTTTGTAAACACACATATATATATAAGCGTGTCGTCACACCTACAATTTTGTATGACGCACTAGGTTTGTAAATAAATATATATAGTTAAAATTTATTGACATTCCTTCAATATTGTAATTATTCTTTTACTTCATAAACTGTTTCCAGGCCGACTTCATTGTCATAGGAATAAACGCAGTCCCTTTCACACTACGCACTATGCTTCAACCAACTATGCTTCAACCAACTATAAATTCTATTTCATATATGAGAAAGACACGTACAGAGAACACTTTATCAAAAACAAAAACAAAATGGTATATAATTTCAACGTGTCTCTTCTGGATACCAGCTGATTCATCCGTGATTGTTGGATACATTGAAACATTGTTGGATACATTGAAACAACTAGAAAGATATGAATTGAAGATTCTTTACATTTGTGTCTTAAATGAGAAAACATTTAATTAGAAACAAATGGTTTCCATAATTAAACAACCATAAATGTGAATGTGCTGTTAAACGAAATAACTTAACCTTTTATGCTTTATTTCATTCAGCTATCTGTATAAGATTACCGCAATATTTTACTAACATTTTGATCAACTTTTTTTTCAGAGGTTCGTAAGTAAATTTTATTATATATTTTGTGAACGAGCGTTTATGATCGTTTAATAATTGTTTGATTGATGCCGATTCTATTATTTTTACAATGTGTTTCATTCAATCAAAATTAGGCCATAAAAATCATCATGAACTTACTGATTTTAAGTATCTAGTTACTTTTACAAAATAATCGTTGCTTGGAGTGTCAAGCGAAACACTCATGTACATTACACATGCACATACTTATTGAAATATGTCCTTTGCCTTGCATATAATAAAAATTCTAGACTTGGAATTTAACCATTTCACATCATAAAATTAAAATTACTTATGATTTATTTTCTCTATCTGGTACATTGAGCAATTCTCATTTAGCTGAGATTGCCTTTATAAAATATTACAGCCAATAATATTTTGTAAGACCAATAATCACTGGCTTTCCATATCAGTAGGTCTATTGCATTCCATTATTCTGAAGTGTGGGTGTATATATATGTATAATATTTGCTGTTGACATTTTTTTAGCGATATTAACAACTTTGAAACGCTGTTATTTTTATTTTAAAAATGTTTTTTCGCTATCTTAGTGGGTTTTGTTATGAACTCTTATTCGTATGTATATATGAAGGAATCGCCCTTATTATTTATGGGACGGATTTATTTATTTTTATTATAAAATATTATTTACGTACGAAAACATTATGCGTTTAAGTGGTGATCCGTGGTAGCACATTTATACAGCATCAGATTGCGGATACTGGTGCCATGCGTTCGATCCTAACCTATGCGGGCGACGGCTTAAAGCTAGAAACATTCGTGTCCATAAGCATCCTTTATGCACGTAAATAATAATAATAATAATAATAATAATAATAAATAAAAAATACACGTGTGTGTGTGTGTGTGTGTGTGTGTGGATGATTAATCAGAATCGGAAAAATAGGAACATTTGGCAATGTCGGAATTGGAAACATTTGTGTCTGTTTTCCGATGCTAAAACGATTCTTTTAATTTTTTTAATCTTGTTTAAAGCTGGTATAATGGTAAGAGTAAATGTGTTAAACAATCAGTAGAACAAAGTGTTTATGTGTAATAAAATATCAGCACATTTAACATGCATTTTTACGTAAATCGGGGAAAAAATAACTCTATAGCTAAATATTTAGAGATCTTTATCAAATCGGAATCTGGAAAAATAATGGACTCGTCCCATCACTAATATATATATACACACACACACACCTGTATATGTATGTATGTAAAGATAAATAAAAACACACACACACACACATATATATATGCAAGTGATTAAATGGCTGACTAAATAATTTTCCAACGAATGATAAAATATAAAAATTAAATAAGTTTTAATATAGTTCTAAGGGTAAACATACTTCCATTTATATATATATGTATATACATATATATATATATATATAATCTTTTCAATCTGTGTGCTAAATAGCAAAATTTATGACTGCTAATAAATATTTTGCTAAAATCTTTTTCTCCGATATTATGAGCTATTTATTGAAAAGCCATGGATTAAGGGAAAAACCTTTGTATTCTTTGAACAACAACAAGGTGTACTTCCAAATGGCTGTGTAAATAATGAAGTAGTATACGTGTATACGATCAAAGAACTAATCCTTTCTCTAATAGCGAACACCTGTCGTCGAATAAATGACAATACAGTAGGCTTCTTCATACCTGGCTCCACAAATTACACAGAATTATTCCATATTACAAATCGTACCAATACCCACCCATTCACACATTAAATTAATACAAACCCAATCAATATCTCTTGCTACGTTAATCGGGATGTATAACTATATAGATGAATTAAATTCTTTACAATTGCATTGCACTCACGTGCCAGTTTAAAAGGAATTTTCTATTTACAAATTTATTTGGAATATTTATTTTGATATTATCGATGTAAAGAGAGTATGACCGTAAGGTTTTTCTTTCTTTTTATATGATTATTTGGGGTTACATTAGTTGAGTGTGGTTTAACTTCAAAAGAGTGTTTTTCTGCCATGAAAACCTATATTTGATAGTTCAATTTTATCATTGTTGTAAATGGCGCTAACTCTATTGTTGTTCCTTATATTATTATTGACATAGTTATATTCTTATTTTCCGGTTTGTATATTTTAAATGTTATATTATGTGCTATAACACTATTTCCATTGCCGGTACAGTTCGATTTTTCTGCTTGTAAGCTATTTCCTTAGTATATGCGGAATTTTTAATACATTATTATGAAATCAGTTTGGATCAGATGCGATCTTTTCAACCAATCTATAAAAATGAACGTGTGTGTCTGTGTAAATTTCACTAAGCAATAATTTTGTCAATTTTAAGTCTACAGACTCGAAATTTGATATACAGGGTACTGAGATTTGAGAAAATCTTTGTAATTCATTTTCGGCCAGAAATTTGGCTTTTAAAGGGTTCAAGTTCAACGATTTTACCTTTGAGAGCTCTACCAAACTCCTCCGCCAAATTTGGGTCTAAACACTTAAAATTTTAAATATAGATTCTTTGGACATGGATCTAACTTAATAACTTGATTTAAGTTCAAGACAAATGTTAAATGGGCATAATAGGTGTCAAATTTTAAAAAAATGACTTTTTTTTTTTTTTTTTTTTTTTGCTCAACATAGACCTCCAAACATCCGGGCAATGTCGGGCTGAAATACTAGTAGATTATAATTCTTTCCAATTGAACTGGAACAAGTGATTTTACTATGTATGTTGTGTGGTTTCCGTATGAATGAGAGAAAATATATACATATGCAGCATAAGACTTGGTATTCAAGTTTAGTGTAGTATCAAGTTATTTTTCAGTTTTTTATGTAATTAAGAAACATTTTAAAAGATAGAATAGAGATGTTTATCAGAGGGCGAGCATTTTTAACGAAGAGTGCATGCCTATAAAGGACTTCTTGAAATATATTTTGAATTCATGATCTACTTCATTCGATAACAGTAGAGCCATGAGATCGATTACTTGATAAATCCGATGTACCTATATTCTAATTATTCGGGGTATTTTTTCTTATGCTACAATTTATTTTCGAATTACAAGTGATCTCTTAACTTTGTTATATCCGAGTTATTTTTGCTAGTAGTAATGCATCATTTGAAGGGAAATATTAATTGATTATAAGGAGATTGATAAAGCTTAATTTATATTTTACATCTCCGAAACGAGTGTATTACTATAAATATGGATTGTCATAATGAAAAATGTCATTTATTTTTATTTAAAATGATTATATCTAATAGTTTTTACTTATAATACCCAAGTCTAACTTTAAGAAGACAAATATATTACTATGTCTGCGGATTACCATTATGAGAAATTTAGTAACGTTTATAGTACCCAAATCTAAGACAAATAATTTGAATGGGGGATTCATCCAGCAAATTAGTTTTGTGATCTTTAAGAGCAAATCTAGTGGCTGATGTTACCATTTCATTATAATTTTGAATTTTTTAAGTAATGTTTCCCTTCGATGTCTATTATTGTTTATTGTTGCTTACTTATTGAACAAGATGTTTTTTGAGGTTCTCATATATGTTAGTTTTGTATATGTGCTATAATGTATTTTTATTTTATTTTATTTGCCTGAACGGTAATGTCTGGCTGTGTTTTAACTGTTTTTGAGGAATTATCAATTATAAAAATGTTTTTTCTAAGATCAATAATTTCAATAATCGATATTATCTATAATTTCAATCATCAATAATGATAATTTTAGAAATTATTCAGATTTTTATGGTTAGAGTTTGAATTGGTTTGCAATCAATGTGCCATTATACAGGGTGGGCCAAAATAAGGGTCCTATCTTTAAATTTGAATAACTTCCACAAAATAAAAGTTAAACTCACCAAACTTTGTGTGTGTGTAGACTGACCCTTCCGAGATTTTTTTGAAGTAAACAAAACAAGTTCTGGCTGAAAAACACTTATTAAAACTTACATGAATTTATGAATTTTTAAAAATAGGACCCTTATTTTGGCCCACCCTGTATAATAGACTAAAAAGATTTACTCTAGGATAGTTCAAGAATTTCAAACATAAAATAATTATTTTGTGGTATTTCGGTGTAATGATATAGTAATTTTAATATAGTAACATATGCTTAATATTGTGAATAAATGATTATTACAAATACTCGAATAGAAACCGAAGTTTAGAGAATATGTAATAACTAGCAGAACTCTACGAAATGAGTATATTATTATATCCACAGATAACTAAGGTTGATATTTATCTGGATGACATAAAAATAAGACATAAAAATCAATAACATACAACAAATATAAATATATCAACATTTCAATATGAATAGTGTCTATTTTATCTTAAATATTAAACTGGCTCAAATTAGATACGCTCTAATAAATACACAGAAAGTAATGATGTGTTACATAGTTCAATACACAAATAGTATAATCACATTGTAGGAGACAATATTTCTTTCAGTCCAGCACTTGCTGGCAGACAATTTTATTTTCCTGCCTTGTTTCCTTCGAATGGTACCTTTTTTTAGCGTAACATTTCGCTGCCTTTCGGTAAAAAACCGCTGCACGTCGATATTACTACGAGTTCTGTTCTCACACAATCATCATATATTATTATAATGATATTCGAAAACGATGCTACATCAAAGAGAAGTCACTTTCATATTCTTCCTTTAGGTTGTCAGATTGACATTTTTTAAAGCTTAAATTTCGCAAATTTGCCCTTTTTGAAAAGGTTTGACCTTCAAAAGTAATCAATAGCCTTTTTCAAACCGTAAAGCACGGATTAACTAAGAAAGGACAAAGCAGATTCATATATAGATCAATATGCCTATTCTTCAAATTTTACAAAATCGTAGCATTATGAATATCAAGGATTAGCTGATACCTCTTTTCACTCTTTACATAAGATTTAATTAAACCATGTATAGCCAACTTTATACAAACATGCGCCAAAATTTCATAATTCGAGAATCCTAGGCACTATGTATTGCACCGAGACGTATAAATCCCCAGGTTAATTTTTGAGCGCACGTTTAATCCACTAAGGGAGGTGAATCTAGGAGAAAGAAAACTGGAAAACCTGAGGTCGACTGTCATCTTTCTTGTGGCAGCCATTGCATCAACTGAGATGAGCAATTGTGCCAAAAAGGGTGTTCTTCACAAAGCCTTCACCACTATAAACTAATCGTTGGTGTAGGTTTTCGAACAACTCGTACATCAATAAAAATAATATATATATATCAATAAAAAAAATAATATATCAATACAAAATAATATATCAATACAAAAAATAATATATCAATACAAAAAATAATATATCAATAAAAAATAATATATCAATAAAAAATAATACATATATCGATAAAAAAATAATATATATCAATAATATATATATATAAAATCATATATATTTATATATCAATAAAAAATATATATCAATAGAAAAATATATCAATAAAAAAATATTTATATCAATAAAAAATTATATCATAAAATATATATATATATCATAAAATATATATATATATATATCAATATATATATATATATATATATATATCAATATATATATATATCAATATATATATATATATATCAATATATATATATATATATATATATATCAATATATATATATATATCAATATATATATATATATATCAATATATATATATATATATCAATATATATATATATATATCAATATATATATATATATCAATATATATATATCAATATATATATATCAATATATATATATCAATATATATATATCAATATATATATATCAATATATATATATCATATGAAATTCTGAGGATTACTTTCCATATGATCCATGTATTAAAATTTACTTTCGGGGCAGTTTATCTTAAACTACTGTCGTTTTACACGGAATACCACGTCAAGGAGAGCAGTTGCACAATTTATTAAGTTTGAACTTCTTTATCTTGGCATTACTTGAATTTTTTTTTACTCATATTGTTTTTCTTTTTTTTTTTTTCATCTATCTACTCTTTTCCCTTTCGATGTTTTATTTATTCTCCTTCATTGGCCCTAATTATTTTATTCCCTATTTTTAAATTTCTAATTCAAATGTAATTAAGTTGGTTTTCATTTGTATATCCTTATATTTAAAATATATTTTAGTCATCGACATATAGACCTGTTTCGTTGTTTCACAACTCATCAGTGCCGCTAGACTAACACCTATCCCAAGCCGAGGATCGAACCTAGGACCGTCGTGATGACAGTCGGCAGTCCTACCCGCTGACTACGGAATCGGTGGCCGAAATTAGTCTGTCCGAATGTCTATTTAAATAAACATCCGTCCGCCACTCGTAGAGGGCTCAAACGTTTTTTTGTAAACAAACCGCGAGCTTTATTGATTTATATGATTACGGATTGTTCCGTTCTGATGAGATGCATTTAGCTTCAAAATATCATGGCCTGAAGGGGTACTTTTCTACTCTTATTTTCGTCCCTATTAATCTTATAATACAATAAAGTTCTATGTAATTTTTATCTCTCATATATATATATATATATATATATATATATATATATAACTACAGGGAGTACACGGCGTTATCCGGGTGTTTGTAGGTGCAGTTAGGACCTCCCGGGGAGTGGACTTAAAAGGTGTTTTTTTTTTAAGTGGTATGTTAGCGGGGTTTCCCGGCGTTGCTTGGGTCGAGTAAGGAACCCCGGAGGGATAAAAAAAAATAAATTGGTAGCAGTGGATGGGGGGGACAACAGTAGGCAGTTTGGGTGGAGAGAGAGAAAAAAAAGTGGTAGTAGGCAGGCAAGCTCGAACACGTAACGCGAAGGAGGAAAGAAAAAAAACGTGACGTCTTTACCGATGTGTCCACAGTCCAAAACGTCGAAATTAAACGAAGTCAATCCAACCGATACGATGACTTGTAAAAATGGCGACGCAAAAATAAAAACTGACCCCTCCTTGGAGAAAACTGCCCAGTTTAGAGTGACAGAATAAATGTTTTGGGCATATTTTTCGACATGTGTCGTCCGAAGAGTTGATCTTCAAAACGATACCGACCTCGTAAGGATCCGTCGCCTCTGTCGAAAGATTTTGTGAGATACACAAACACTAACACATTTTGCTTTTTATATATTATATTAATATATATATATATATATTAGCGGGGGTATCCGGCGTTGCCTGGGTGTTTGGAGGTGTGTGTGTGGGAGAAGGGGATAAATCAAAACATGGAAAATAAAGAATAACCCAACGTAATAACCCTTTTTAAATATTATAAAAAATCGATATTAAACTTCTTTAAAAAAATTGGGAAAAAAAACACAAAAAATAGCGAACGTGTAAGCAAACGATGGTAAAACTTTTAAAAAATTGAAGAAAAAAAAAGAGGTAACATGGTGGAAAAAGAGCGAAAATATGGCATAAATAACCTTGTTTCAATATTAAAACTTTAAACATCGAAAAAAAAAACTTACATCTCGGCTTGAACGCTGCTATTTAACCGAAGGAGCTATGGCCGCGTTAGCGAAACTGGGTGCTTTTTATATTTAAACTAATTCAGGAAATATGGTTTTGTGCGCATGCGTATATGGCTAAATTGTCATGTAAGAATGATTTTTGCTACCCTTCCCTGTAAAATGTGTGCAGTTGAAGGCGAAGAATTTAATGTTTTTAGCCAATTTTTCCATATTTGTCGTCCGAATGGTCGTGCTTCAAAAAGATATCGATCTCGTGAAAATCCGTCGCCTCTGTCGAAAGGTTTTTCGAGACATACAAACACACACATACACACATACACACACACACACATTCTGTCTTATATATATACTTGACTGAGTTCAAAAACAGACTACAGAAAATGGACTCTGATTTATGAAAGTATGATAGCTTATGAAAAGGAAGGGTTGTAAATTTGGGTTGAATTTGGGGGTATCAAAACCAAAGCAAATATGATGAAAGTAAAAATAAAATAGATACACCCCATAATTTATTATACCATACATGTTCACACTGAAACACTTAGAACAATATTATGTGGATCTATATTAAAAAACCTTGTTAAACTTTGTGACATATTTCTATTCTATGGAGGACAGGCGCGAACGAACACCCCATAATTTTATTATACCATATTTCTTCAAACTGAAACATAATTATCAAAATATACTTAAGCAGATAGATATGAAAAGTCTTTATTAAAGTTTGTGCCTATTTCCATTCTATGGAAGTCAGGCGCGAACGCACACCCCATAATTTTATTATACCATCCCTATTCAAGTTAAACCATTTATCAAAGTATTATGTATATCTATATCAAAAACACTTGTAAACGTTTTTTTTATTTTTTTTATTTCCATACTTTGTAGACAAGGCGCGAACGCAGACCCCACAATTTTAATAAACCACTATTCTGCCAGATCAAACATACACATTCCTGCGTCTCAATACATCTATCATTATATGTAATGAGTTTTTTTTTTTTAAATAGTCAACCATATAGGAGCCTATTCGTGACCAGGCATCCACACACACACATTCATCTTTATATTATAGATATATAACTTTTAGTCGTTACGTCATTTTCTAATAAAGCACGTGTTTTTGACTTAATATATTATTATAGTTTCATGTTATTTTATATGAATGTTTCAGGAAAAAGTGTTTTTATTTTGTTTTTGTATTGCCCAATGCGTGTTATGTTTTTGTCTACTTATTTTCTGCTATTTTTTTTTATCGTAGATTAAATCAACTTTGTCTTGTGTTGCCTACAGCGGGAAAAAATCCGGCTTTATCAATGACTTAATATCGCTTCCACAATCCTCAGAAAAAAATAGAAAACGTTATTATGAATCTGTCAGAAAGGTCACTGTAGAGCCTCGTTCCCGTCTTGCTCTGTTCGTGTAGCTTTAGGTAACTCATTATTCACGCGCCATTTTGTTTTCAATGAGTTGATAGTTTGTATTTATGCACTGTTTCGCTTTTTAGCAAACTTTGTAGTTTTCCGATAAATTATAAAATGTAGAAATCCTTTTCAGCTTTCGTGTGGCTGGTTAGTGTTTCTACTTTATTGAATAGTTTCCGCATTCAAGGATTCCCCCTAAGATGTCAGCTGTTTTTGCGATTACCGTTCGTCGAATTGTCTCGGTCTTCCCCTTGATTCCAATTTTTTTACGTTTTTATAATTTCTTTTAGTGATGCCTCTCTGTGTAATTACTGTGTAATTAGGTGTTGTCCGTCAACAATAACTTCTAGTTTCCATGTTTGCATTGTTTTCCTAATGATATTAATAATCTTGTCGGATATATTATACTTTTATGTCATCCAAATATCAATGATTGATGGATACTGTTGTCGACATTCCAGACCATGATTGTGTTTTCCTCCTTTTCATTGTTTCTAACTCTTTTGATCTATGTTTAACAGGTCACTCATCCTTCTATTTCCTTTCTGGCACACTTTTTGTTCCTCTAGTAGTATTTCAGTATTGCTAATGAAGTGGTTGATCTCTTAGAATTGAGAAAATTAATGAAAAATAGAAAAAAAGAAATGGGAAAAGGAAAAAACTTAAAAGAATAAAAAATAAACAGTTAAAACACAGACAACACAATAAATAAGCAACCTAATAATGAATTAAAAAAAAAAATAACTAAAAATAAAAACAGCTTAAATAAAGACAAATTAGACCAACTCCGAATTGTGAAAATTAATGAAAAATACAAAAAAAAAAGAATACGAAATGGGAAAATGAAAAAGCTTAGAAGAAATGCAAGGAAAAATAACAAAAGAATAAAAATAAACAGCTAAAAACATAGAAAACATTTTTTTAAACTATAAAACAAAGAATATCACAAAAATCAACAGTACATGACAAAATATAAACAATAAAAATAAAAGAAATGGAGCAAAACGAACATAATTTGCGTAAAAAAGAAATATTGACAGACAATAAAAATAAAAAAGAAATATAACAGCAAAGAAGAAATACGTCAATAGACACATAAATAAATACAAAACTTAGAACATATAAAAACAAATAAAACACGAAAAACTGTAAAAACGCAGTAAAGCAGACAATAGTAAAAGTAACAACAATAACAGCAAGAATACGCCTTAAAAAATGTATGAACGACATTGGTCACTTAAGTGCAAAGCAAATAAAACACCGATATTAAGAATAAAGAAAAATGTTTACGGAAAGAAGAAACACTGGACCAAAAACTCGAAATCCACTTTATATTCGCGAACTGAAAAAGGAGTGAATACAATAAAAAAAAATGTTTGCAATAAAGCAATGCTTCATCTAAATCGAAATAACAAAAAAGGAAAATTAATGAAAGATAAGATAGAATGCTTAATATAGCCACCCAAAGGCAACAAAAAGACCCCGAGACAATGATGTCACTTACGGGGTAGGTTTTGTTTGTATAAACATTTTCTGTTATGGCGCTGCTTGGAGAATAAAGTGCTTAAGCATTTTCTATTAAGAAAAAAAGGTTGGACGAAATAATAATTTTAGAATTTTTTAGGCTATCAAAGAAAAGGCATTATACAAAAGTGATATATATATATATATATATATATATATATATATATATAAATAAGTTTATGCTATATACTAGTGAAAATAAAGGTAACATTAAATCTGAAGCAAGATATTTCGGTCAATTGGTTTTACCATATTAAGATAAGATTATTTACTCCCTAATATATATATATATATATTATCCTACATAATTAAAATTTGATTCATTAAAATAGAGCTGTTTAAATATGAAGTTAAATATAAATAATTTGGAATTCTAAAATTTCGGTGTTAAATCCTTTTCTGAACTGACACATACCATATATATATATATATATATATATATATATATATATAAACGAAGCACGTGAAAGATGTACTACATAAAAATATGAACAAAATATTATGAGTATGAATTACGTAAATACATTTTCTGGTTCGAAATATTATCTAATGTTATATATATTCTTTATTTTAATATATATTGTTTTAAAGATTAAAAAAACACTTCCAAGACATAATGTATGCATATAATTATTTACTATAATAATTATTAAATACCCTGAAGACGCTAGTGTTTCATCCCTTTAGGAATCATCAGTGCAGAATGTAAAAATTTCCGTCGGTTGGGAGACTTAGACTACGCAACGAAGTCATACCTAACTTCTTTTGCAAGGACCAAATCCACTCAACCGCGAGAAATGTCGTTGAAATTTTAATATTTACTTTTAAATGTTTTAACGACTGTCAGGGTGATCTAATGATTATGGTATGATGTACGCATGCCAGCTAAAGTGACCGACTCTATTTCAATTGTAAAGTGCCCAACAATAAGAAACGAGTTTCTGAAAGTTTCTCAGAGTTTCTTGGCATAATTATTTTCTGTAATAATTATTATATACCTACAGACACATTATATATATATATATATATATATATATATATATATATATATATATATATATATATAAACAGCTATCCCAGAATAGATAAAATTATTTCCTGGGCAGAACAGTTTTGGAGAAATGTTATTTTCCCTTTTGATGATTTTCAAAAGATTGAAATTTTGTGAGCCTTGCTTAATTTGTGTCGAATGACTATTAATTTAATGCAAGCGTTGAATATTGGAATTTTCAAACGGGGTTGTTGTGCTCCCTAACAACCCGTTAAAATGTCTCAAAATTAATTAAACTTTCTGAATTTTTCTCGTACGCATTATTAAAATTAACATCGGAGCTTTCTAAATTCTCACGAATAGCTTCTAACTTGCATAAAACTAAACTAAATTATATTAGATACATATCGCAATGCTCGCATTTCCGTGTAGCAACTCTTTCAAATTCGTAATTATTAATTATTTTACGGACTAAACCTGTATACTCTACTATATAAACAAACACGAATATAATTTTATATAGACGTGGAGTGAAATATATATACATTTCTGATTTAAATACTTTTAAAATAGTCACAAAATGAAATCAGCTGAGTCAATCAAAAAAGGCAAATACTGGTCTTTGTTCTAAAGAAAAACATATTCCTTATCGATTATAATATTTAATCCTGATCGCTATTTTATGAGTAATAAGTTATTTAAGTGTTGAGTAAATCATCTTGCAGCACTCAACTTTTATGACAACTAGGAATATATATTTTTACCGCTTAAAATATCTGTTTGCGTTATTAATGTAAAATTTGACCTTTTAATTTTTTGTTTTGTTTTTTATGTATAATTTGTTTGGTAAAAACAAATGTGTTGGGAGGAACGAGGTGGTGTCCCCGCAAGCAAATCGCATTCAAACATATTTGAAGAACATACTCTGATAGTATACTGTACTCCTACAAGGCGACCAGTCGCCCATACATGGCGAGTTGTTGCCACATCTGGGTTGATACATCTACCACTAGTCTCTCCCTCTTAGATACGTTCCAAAAAAGAGGTGTCAATCTAATCGGTCCCACTTTATCAACTAAGCTCCAGCCGCTGTCACATCGCTGTAATGTTGCATTATTGTGCCTATTTTACAAATATTTTAATGGAATGTGTTCTGATGAACTCGTTTCATTTGTGCCCCCTCGACGTACATATTCCCGACAAACCCGTTTAACAAAAAAATATCACCCCTTCACTGTTTATGCCCATAAATGGCAGACAGCTTTCTATTCTAATAATTTCTTTCTTCGAACAGCTAGACTTTGGAATTCTCTTCCTGCTGTCTGCTCTCTTGGCTGCACTGATATGCAGAAGTTTAAATGTAACATAAACAAATATCTTGTTAATCTTTCCTAGACATGACCCCAAATAGTAGCCCCTTACGTCCAAGTGGCGATATGCTTTGTAATGGGTGAACATGAGTTAAAATTACTTTTTCGTAATATTTTGTTTTAAGAACTGGCAAGGAGACCCAATGTTGTCCAGGATTGAATGATGATCAAGGATTGTTTTATAATCCTATATTTATATTGTCATCGAAATCGGTGAAATCGCCAATTTTTCAATCAAATCGATCGATTGCTTGCTCTAGTTGGGGACCCATCACGGTTCGCCGGGAGGAAGCTTCACATGCCATCCAAGCAATTACTTAGTCCACAATACATTGCACTGTAGAGAACTGACTGTTTTATAAAATTATTTATATATATATAAATATATATATAGTGATTTGAAGTTCAAAATGAAAAAGTCAAGTAACATGGTTCAGTTTTGCTGTAAACAGAAACATTCATTTCGAACGCGCCCCTGTCATATCAAAAAACTTACTGTTGATTTTATATGCCGGATATTTCTGCTTGTGTGGAAATAAAATCCCTCAAATGCACTTATGATATTAAGCTGCATTACGGGTGAACTTTGGTCCAAATCGCCTGTTCCTTCTTTCATCGAAGACAATCCGATACAAAACCTCCCAGATACATAAAGTACATTGGTGTGACACTTCATAAAAACGAGTCCAGCCGTTTAGGAGTTCATAGGGAACGAACTCACATTAATTTTCTTTGCATAAAAATAGAAAATATTATCCTTAAATTGTTGAAGAATGCAAGCACAAAGTTGACTAAGGGCATCACCAAATATTGGGACACCACTTGGCATTGAGCAATATTAACATAAAATATCCCGTGCAATGCCGAACAGTCACTTAGTTTCTTACAAACTCTTAATCTCGTAGACACCATTATTAAGGATATCCATTGTTTCTTAGAACTCACACAAACCAAAAAGAACGCAAATAGCTAAATTGTCCACCTATTTATGTAAAACTGTACTTAATACAAATCCATTTTTCTTGTTCATCTCCGACTAATTCTCTTTTGGATGACGCGATTTAGACTAATGATTACCGTGGCCGGCGATGGTAAGAGAAGATTCCTGGAGATTCTGCAAGATGAGATAAAATGGTTCTATAGTTATCTCGGGGCAATTCCTAACTACCCTCGCACAATGGTTTCACTGAAGATTTGCCACACTATTTAGAGAAACGACTCCATTGTGTTTTTTTGTAAAAGAATACAGAATGAAAACTGTCAGAGGAATGAATTATTGTACTTCTTGCATCTTATTAGTCTTTTTCGTTGTGCATTTTTTCTTAAAAGGTTCACGAATGTCTTCGAGTGGATGACAGCAAGTGAACAGGGTCATGCCGTTCAAATGTGGATGCGAAAGAGAATATGATAAACAAAAACAGTTATGCTTTTATCATAGTTTGTGTCCATAGTTTCATTCCGGACTGCATAACGGTTTCTATAGTCTTTTTTTCCATTCCTTTTCCCTATATATATATATATATATATATATATATATATATATATATACTAGCATGGGTGCTCGGGTGTTTGGAGGTGTATGCTGAGCAAAAAATGAAAACAAAAAAAAAACGGTCAGTTTTTTTTTTAACTTTGACCCCTATTATGGCTCCTTAGCATTTATTGTTTGGAGCTCAAATCAAGTTATAAAGTTAGATCCATGTCCAACGAACCTATATCCAAATTTCAAGTGTTTAGACCCCAAATTGTCGAAGGAGTTTGGCAGATTTCTCAAAGGTCAAATCGTTGAACTTTGACTCCTTAACAGCTAAATTTCTGGCCGAAAATGGATTACAAAGATTTTCCCAAATCTCAGTACCCTGTATATCAAATTTCGAGTCTGTAGACTAAGAATTGACAGTTATTGCGAAGGGAAATGTACACACAGACCCGTTCACTTTTATAGATTGATTAAACAAAAATACATAAATATATATGGAAACAATTTTGTGTTTCCTGTAAACTTTTTACGCCAATATTATGCAACTATAAATCATATAGAATATCTGCATGAATATAATTACACGTAATAGTTAACTAATGATGATCATCACATGAATAAAATAGAAAAACTAATAGGGAATTAATTAAAATGAATGTTTGAAAGAGTATGCAAATTAGCTAGATTTTTTGCTAGTGAATGCAATTCCACAAGCCGTATATAAGAAAAGTGTATTTTCTTTTCAAATAAATAGAAAAGAGGGGGTTTAATATGAATATCAATACATATAAAAGAAAAACGAATTTATAGGAGTATAGATATGATTATTTCATTTAAACACATGAATTAATATACAAATATATAATTTTATGCATACATTTTCAGTATTTACTTCAACAGTGCTCAAGTAGGTAGTAAGTTATCAAAATATATATGGCAATTAAGCTACATAGAATATTCTCGTAGGAATTCGTCAGGCTTATGCATAAGCCTGACGAATTACCACAAGAATGAATTGCGGAGTATTTTGTGTAGCTTAATTGCAATATATATTTTCATAACTTATATATACCCGTTCACGAAAAATGATAGAACCCAGAATTAGATAGAATCGAACAATTGCATCGACAACGCCAGACCCAAAGTGGGTTTCGATGTACTGCATCTCATCAATGGCGTGCTCCGACATAGGCGCGAACCCAGTTCGTCGCACTCATGAAGTGTGCAATACTGGGTTCGCGCTTATGTCGGAGCACGTCACTGATAAGATGCAGTACATCGAAACCCATTTTGGATCTGGCGTTGTTCGTTGTCGATGCAACTGCTCGATTCTAATTCTGGGCTATTTTTATCGTGAAAGGTGTATGTGAACGGGTATATATATATATATATATATATATATATATATATATATATGTGTGTGTGTGTGTATGTCCGTGTAAAAGAGATCAGTTATATAACTATCTAAATACCTGCATATAAAGCTTCGTTCCCTATTTGAAATTTATGGCTGTAATCAACTTGAACAGTATAAAATGGTTTTATATAAAAACATGTTTTTATATTTCTACTAGCAGGGCGACCCAACGTTCCTCGGGATTGAATGATGATCAACGAATATTTCACACTCCTATATATTTATTGCCATCAAAATCCGTGAAATCGTTCGGGAGGCAGCCTCACATGCCTCCCTGCAGTAACTTAATCCAAAATAATAATGTTCTACAATGCACTCTGGAGAACCTGTTTCTTTTATAAAATTATTTTGTATAAGCTTCTTTCTAGTTAATGGAGAAAAAGCATTAAGAAATTTACGTGCGGAGTTTGAACCTAGAGAAAATATCATGCAAAGAACCCCCCCCAAAAAAAAAACACGTAAATTTTCAAGTCTTATAAAATTCTTTGCAGTTAATAAAAAAAATTAAGAAATTTGCATACAAATACAGGCTATCAACTTACCAATAGTAGAATTTTCACAGCCCGTTGTTCTATCATGTTCTATCATATATAGCGGCGACATGGAAAAATGGCTTCACCGATGATAGATAAATTAACGATTCCGATTATCGAGTATCGGCAATTATCAGGGACAAAACTTAACTAAGATCACTCCAGACTTATACACTAAAGTTCTGTAAACTTTAAAGAAAATCTGTTCAGCCGTTTCTGCGTCTATAAGGAACGCACTTACATACACACAGAGACAAAGCTGCATTTATATAATTGTAGAGATATGCGTGCGTGTTCATATGAGGTATTAAAATGCTTCGAAGTATTTATAGTTGCATTGTTTGCATTATGATAACCCTCCAATATACATATATATAGATATTACACGCAGTGATTAAAGCAAATTACGTCTCTTGACTTTTTTTAATATATAATCACTATTCCCAGTGAATGTGCAATCAAATAACGAATTGGTTTCTAGAGATTCACACTTTTTTAGCTGAACGTATAATTTAAGAAATGAGCATAAAATAGAGGAAGGTTAAAAATTAATCACGCCAATTTTCCCCTATTTTTTCTCAAATAGAAAATTATTTCCATACTATTGTTTCTATTTTCTTTTCCTTTCCTTACATTTCTTCATGAATGAAAGGTACGTTTTACTTTTTTTGTTATTGATTAGACAGGTTTGGTGATAGTTACACATAAAACGCAAACTTTATTTTTTTTTTTTTATGCGTTTGCATACTCCTCTGACTTTACTCTCTTTTCCGCTCGTTCATTTTCCCTTTTTTTGTGGTGTTCTTTCCTCTATGATGTTTCTATTAGTTTCTATCAAAAATTGTAACATTTCCGAGAAACTGTTTTGATATTACAAAGTATTTAACGTTTCAGTTTTGTTTTTGTTTTCTTATTGCTTGTTTTGTTTTTTCGGTCATTCCACTTTTTCTATTTATCTCTTTCTGATACATGTTTGAGATTTAAATTATCTTGTCAGACTTTGGAAATAAAACTGAAATAGAATTTGTCTGAAAAATTTATTTAATTCGGACTTTTTGCTTTTCGCTAATCAAAACTATTTTCTTTTATTTACGCTATTTAATTATTTACGCCATTTCCTTTTTTCTTGCTACTTCTGACCACATTCAGTGTTAATTTATGTCAGTTCCTCTAATTTATTTCCCATTACTTTTACTTCTAAAAATGTTCGTCTCATTTGCTATTCTCGTCGCCATCTGAAACGCACAATGTGCAACAAGAAAATGTGCCAGTTTTATTATTATATAGGTGTTAGAAAATATAACAAATATGCCTGATGTACGGAATAAAAGAATGCATATATAAAAAAAAACACAATTATATTAGTAGATTACTATGTTGACTCGGCATTTCCGATGTTGACTTTGTGTGTTATAGTACATGTAGGACGAAAAATAGTTTACATGTTTTTTTTTAATCAGTTATTTAAGTCTATAACCATGTTTCATATATAAGTCAAGTATGCTATATATAGGTTTTATATTTAATGAGAAAGAATCCCTATTCGTTGGTATTATATAAATGTTATTTATAGGTATTATTTTACGAGAAACACACCCTATTTGTTGGTATTATATAAATATGCAATATATAGGTATTATTTGATGAGAAAGAATCTCTATTCGTTGCGTAACGCGTGTATATCTGCAATTCTGATATGAATTCTGAGATCTTCAAACTGATTACAGATTTAGATGTGATTTTACGATATAATATATATATATATATATATATACTATAATGCTGCTTGTCTTGAGTTGTGCATATTGAGATGTGATACACGAATTATCATTAGCGTATTAGCGATGCTCTTTGTGTAAAATCACTTTTTTCCATAGCTACCAACGTAATAGATGCAATGAAACTAAAGCTGCTTTCAGGTCTGTCAGCAACCACTGTAAAAGAGTAATAAAAAATGCAAGAGAGCTGTATGACCAGTCTTTTAAATCCAAGGTAGCTGATCAGCGGCTTGGATCCCACCAGTTTTGGCAAATAACAAACAAGATCCTGAACAGAAGTGTGCGTTCTATACCAACCATTATCAATGAACCAGAGGTCATCTCGTCAGCGTCAGACAAGGCCAAACTATTTGCAAAGAACTTTGCAGCTAATTCTACCCTATGCGACGAAGGCCATCAACGCCCCATATTTCCTCCTATAACACAGAACAAGCTAGGTAACATACAAATATCCGTGCAGGAGGTCGCCAAGCTAATAATAGAACCTAGATTCCAGTAAAGCAACTGGCCCTGATGGCATCCCAATTATAGTGTTAAAAAAGCTTCAACCAGAACTTGCTCCCATACTTACGAAACTATTTAAGCGCTGCCTTAAGGAGAAGTGCTTTCCGACTCCCTGGAAGACCTCTTCAGTTTGCCCTATATTTAAGAATTCAGGTGGTAAGTCATCTCCCTCTCAATACAGACCTATAAGTCTCCAGTGTGTTATGAGTAAGTTGCTGGAATCCATATTAAATAGAGAAATAGTCAACCACCTCAGCAGGAATAACCTTCTTAGTGACACACAATATGGTTTCCGCTCTGCAAGATCTACCGCAGATGTGCTGGCGGTTATATCCCACAGGATAAGTGAATCTCTTGACAAAGGCTTCCTTTCTATGGCAATTGCTCTTGACATATCAAAGGCCTTTGACAAGGTATGGCATAAGGGTCTACTTCACAAGATTTCCAGCTACGGTATAACGGGAAATGTTTTCTCAATCATTAAATCATTTCTCTCCGATAGGCTCATAAGAGTAGTGGTCGATGGACAAAAATCGGAGGCCTGCAATATAAATGCTGGAGTCCCCCAAGGCTCAATCCTGGGCCCAACTCTCTTCCTGATCTACATCAATGACCTCCCTAAACACATACTTAGATCATTCGTTGACATCTATGCTGATGACACAACCATCTACGGCAACACATCAAAGGCTGTAAATGACAAAGTTCTCTCTGATTCTCTCTCCTCTGATCTCGAGCACGTGGTTCAGTGGGGGAAGATGTGGCTGATTGCCTTTAATGCATCCAAAACCAAACTCCTATCCTTACATCATCAACGCTCTGATCCCCAGCTGGCATCAATTGTGATGGATGGCTCTCGTCTGGGTGAGGCTCCGTGTTTTGACAGGCTTCTGGGTTTGACCTTTGCTCCTGATCTGAAATGGAACACGTACATCAAGTCTGTTGCCAAGGTCGCTGGAAAGATGAGGGAATCTTTCTACCGCTCGAGAAGATATCTCACTACTGATGCAATTCTCTATCTATATAAAAGCCAAGTACGTCCAAGGATGGAATACTGTTGCCATATCTGGGTAGGAGCTGCTAAAAACAACCTATCCTGCCTTGACAGAGTACAAAATAGACTTCGTGGCTTAGTGGGGGATGCCCTTTTCTCTACCCTGCAGCCTCTCTCCCACAGGAGAGACGTTGCGAGCCTGTCCTTGTTTTATCGTTATTTCCATGGCAGATGCTCGTCTGAACTCCAGTCTCTGCCCCCCCCTCGCCAATCTTTCACGAAAAACACCCGTCTAGCTGAATCCACTGTGAAAAATTTCCCCCACTCTGTCTGTGCCTAAATCAAAACGCGGATTCCATGAACAAAGCTTCTTTCTTAGAACTGCACGCCTGTGGAACTCTGTTCCGTCTGCCTGCTTTCCTCCGGACTACAACTTGGATGTCTTCAAGTCCAATGTTTACAAATTCCTAATGAACCGCCCCCTTAAGTAAACACTTCAGCAAATCTCCTCACTAACTTAATGTACTTTCAATAACCCTTATCCCTGAGTGGCTTCCGGGCCTTGATAGGTGGTGATCACTGTGTAAAACAAAAACAAAAAAAAACAAATGGACCTTAGTTATTTCGGGCAATGTCAAAATAGTTAATTCACAGCCTGCACGGCAGCAGCTAATTAGCGTAACGGTTACAAGCTTCGACTGTTGTACGAGCGGTCGGTTTTCGATCCTGGCTTGAAGAAGTTGTCTGTCTAGCCGCACTGATGAGCTGTGATATAGCGGGACAGTACTGTATGTGGATGATATATATATATATATATATATATATATATATATATATAATTGAAGAGAGAGAGACGACATATATTGTAAATTATTTCTTTTACTAAGCATCGATGTTCGTGGTTCCCATGCTATATTTGATATATTCACTCTTAAAGATTTTTTTTTATTTCTGCATGTTTTACATTATTTCATATCGGCATAAAGGAACTACTTTACAAAAAAGTCAGTTTTCAAGTGATAGATCCGCTAAATTTCACTAAATAATTTCTCCCTATATTTTAAGCACTATTTTTTTACAGATACATGCCTATACACAAACATCAGAAAAATAAAAAAATATAACGCATTATATACGCTAATTTTTACTATATTCCTTCTTCCTCAGATTTCAATACTATTGTACATATATAACCATATGTGTATATATATATATATATATACATATATATAAGAATAATAGAAAATATATCGCATTGATAGGTATTTAAAGTGCGTTTGGAAATTAATGGACTTTTATGCTGTACATTTGCGCAATGTCAACGTTTTTCTCTATCTTTTCTATTTATATATATAATTTATGAGGAAAATATTTGCTTTTATCTTGCAGAAGAATATATTGCCCCAAACCCTGTAAGATGCGAACAAATATTTTTTCAAAACATGCAACCGCGCGCACACACACACGTGTGTGTGACTGTCAATCGCTGTATTGTAGGTTAATAAAATATCAATATTTCACTAAATATACGTCATAAAAGGAGAACTGTATCATCAAATGACTATTTCAAGATTAGTTTTTTCCCAAAACTTTTATTCACATCCATGTGATATTCACGAAGTTATGATATTTTATTGATTATCAAGCAATTCTGTCCATCCCTTTATTGCGTGTCTTTTAAAATGCCAAAAAATGGTCGATTAACGGTTATCAAAAAGGAAAAGAGTGTTGCTGGACTCGCAGAGGGATTGTTCATCATAGATTTAGCTATGGAGCTGGAAAGAGATTCAAGAATTTTGGCTGCATTCCTGTACAACCCCAACACCAAGTCCAGAATGGATAAGGCACCAGGAGGAACTTTTCACATCGTGATATTCGGAAAATTCGTAGGAAGTCAACCGAAACCCAAACAGCACCAGTGCTTCCGTTTTTGCTAGAGCTGGAATCGCTTCAAGATGCAGACAGACCCGATGTAATGTGTTGGATGAGATGGCAAGGGACATCAAAACTATTCCAAGGCCTACATTGAGCAACCAACATAGGGAAAAACGAAAGGCTTAGGCACAGAATTACATGGAAATGAATTTCCAATGAGTACTATTTACAGATGAGACTCGTGCTACTCTTGACGGTCAATATGTTTGGACCAAAGTTTGCAACTTGACCGGAACTTCAACTCCTAACAGAGTTCATCACTAACGAGGAGGTGGAGTCATCATGTTTTGGGCGGGAATCATTAGGGATAAGTTGGTTGGACCATTTCGAATCCCAGAGGTTGTACAATTTACCAGCAATGCGTACACGGCCTTTTTGGATAAACATTTGTCACCATGGATAGATGACCTACCATTGTCACGCCGCTTTCAGAGGATTTTTATGCATGACAATGCACCATCTCATTCTGGTAGGGCGACTTCAGCCTTCCTTGAATCTATGGACTTCTTTGAAGAAACTCTCATGACCTAACCACCTTGTTCTCCAGACCTTAATCCCATTGAATATCTCTGATTAATATTAAAAAGAGGAATTTATGAGGGAGGAGAGCAATTTACTTCAAAGGGTGCATTGTCTAGAACATAGTTGATATTGCTAGAGCTATAACTTCTTTTGAAGATCAGACAATTGATTTCCCCGGAAGACAAAAGGTTGTTTTAAGTTATTTAAAAATTGGTAGATATATCGATGAATAATGTATTTGTTTGAGGCTTAGCACCTAGGATGTGCTTTTTCTCATTATTCTTTGATAGAAAAATATAAAAAATAATGTTCGCATAAGACATATTTTTGCCCTAAAACACCATTTTATGAGACCTGCAGAAAAGCGATGGACAGTAAAAATTCCTTGATAAAGAATAAACTGCCATAATTTCGTGAATACCGAAAAATTTGAATAAAATGGGTGAAAATTATTGACCTTAAAGGAGTCGTTTGCTGATATAATTTTCATTTTATTGTGACGTATATTTAGTGAAATACTGATATTTTACTAATCTGCAATAAAGCGATTGACGCAGTTATATATATATATATATATATATATATCGTACATAGAGCAGGTATTTTAAACGCCGCGTTATTCTGCATTGCCCAGGAGTTACTATTCAATATCCGAGAAATAGCAGGTGTGTTCAATTTTAAACCTGGTATAGGTTGAATGGAGAAATCAAAAATTTGACGTTATCTTGTACACACACACACTCATATATATATATACATATATACACGTACTAGATAACGTAAACTTTTTCCTTTCGCCATTTAGCATATACTACATTTAAAAGGTACTGTTATAAAGTTGAACACACCTGCTTTTTCTCGGATATTGAACAGTAACTCCTGGGCAGAATACTTACAATCAGCAAACGCGGTGTTTAAAACACCTACTCTTTGTACTCTATGTATGATCTATATATGTGTTTGTATATATATATATATATATATATATATATATGTGTGTGTGTGTGTATGCGTATATATGCATATGGCTGCATCTGGACTGAAATGGTATATGTTTGTGCACAAAGGCAACATTCTTCATTCAGATCCAATCAAACCCTGTTATGATTTTGACTTTTATGGCGCTGTTTTCTGCTAAATTGTAGGTTAATAATCGAGAGTGTTGTTGTGGTGTGGCCTATGTATGCATTCTATGAGTTCATTCAGAGACATTCTTCGAAATGGCAAATAAATCCATACACTTCACTAGTTTGGTTTAGTGTGGTGTTAGTATTACTACACCTTTTACACCTCAAATTAAAAAAGCACAACTTCAAATTAAAAAACACAACTTCAAATTAAAAAAACTAAACTTCAAATTAAAAAAACTAAACTTCAAATTAAAAAAAACTAAACTTCAAATTAAAAAACATAACTTCAAATTAAAAAAAGACAACATCAAATTAAATAAACCCAAGTTCAATTTAAAAGCACGTGACATTATGTTAGAATTATTCATACTCAAACTTTGTAAGGTAATTTGCATAACATCACTTATGCAAATTACCCACTATTACTTGTAGTTGCTCGCAACAATAAAAAAAGAAAAGTTTCTAACAATTAACATTACAATAATTTAAAATATGGAAAATAACAATGGATCTCCGGTAGTTGTGCGATCAAGTAGAGGAGTCAAGAGAGGCACAGTACGTGGTCAGTACAAACGCAATCGAAATTCTCCTAAGCGTCGGATTCTGGAAGCCGCTCGAAATAGCAGGGACTGGACAACTGTCGCAGAGAACTGTGGGATAAATAGGAACACCGCGTACGCCTGGGTGAATAAACAGGCCAAGGGGCAAGACGTGGAGGATAAGCCGCGGGGTGGAAGGCGACATGGGAAAGTGAATCCGGACATGGTCAACAACATGCTTGATATAATCGGAGAAGATCCTACCATCACTCTCAAGGAGTTGGCCTTGAAGATTTCGGAGATGCATGGAATCAACCCCCCAACCAGCGTTACTACCATAAATAACCATCTCGATGGTAGACTCTTCACTTTAAAACGGGTTCACAAGCAAGCCGAGAATGTCAACACTCCGGAGAATAAGGTAAAACGTCGTATCTATGTAGAAAGGGTTATGGCCGCATTGGGAGCTGGTAAACATGTGGTGTATTTGGATGAGTCAAACGTGAACTTATTTTGTACTCGGACCGTTGGACGATCCGCGAGGGGCCAGAGAGTGGTGCTACATGTTCCAGGCTCGAAAGGTCCAAATATTCACATGGTTGCTGGTATTAGTCAACAGGGACTCATCAACTTCACCCGCAGGCGTGGCGCCTACAAGCACCCGGATGTCAACCAATGGGTTGCAGAACTACTCAATTCTGTCTTCGCAATGGGATATGATGCCGGACAGGTAGCCTTGGTAATTGACAACGCCCCGTGCCATTCCCGAGTGGAACAACTACACGACCAGGCAGCTTTTGCAGAAGTGGAGTTTATTCGCTTGCCTCCATACAGCCCGGCTCTCGACCCCATCGAAATGGCCTGGTCAGCCATCAAAGCCGTCATCAAGAGGGATCTACCGAGCGTTATACATGTGCCACAACCGGAAGATATCACAAAAGTGGAGCACCGTCTTCGTCTTGTGGAGACCGCCATCGACCGAGCCTACCAAGTGGTAACTCCTGCCATGTCTCAGGCATTCTGTAATCGGGTTCAACGCCATCACGCTAGATGTCTCAGGGAAGAGGACCTCCCTGTTGGAGAATAAATGGTTTATCTATCATGTAATAAAATTTTAATTTAATTTGAACTTGGATTTTTTTAATTTGAAGTTGTGTATTTTAATTTGAAGTTGTGTATTTTAATTTGAAGTTTAGTTTTTTTAATTTGAAGTTGTGTTTTTTAATTTGAAGTTGTGTTTTTTTAATTTGAACTTTAGTTTTTTTAATTTGAGGTGTAAAAGATGTAGACTCCTGACGACGATCGGATATACCGATAGAAAGCTCTTGAGAAGAATATGACCAAACAACAACAATTAGGCGCCATAATATATAACTTGCCATCCGAAATAAAAAAGGCCGCTCGAAAAGTTATCCAACAAAATCGGAAAAAGAACTCGGTCGTGTTCAATCAGACATTATTGAATGACTTGCTGCCAATATATATATATATATATATATATATATATATGTGTGTGTGTGTGTCAACACATCGTTAAATTCATTACCCTCACAGCAGCAGCCGTATAACGTAATGGTGAGAAGCATTTACTGTTATTAGGGCGGTCGGGTTTCGATCCTGGCTTGAAGTAGTTGCCTTTCTAGCCGCACTGATGAGCTCTGAAACAGCGAAACAGTACTTATGTTGATGACTGTGTGTGTATGTATATATATATATATATATATATATATATATATATATATATATAGTTTTTTGTTTAAATTTCATTCAGAGAAACACCCATTGTTTGAATAGAAATTTATTGCATGAATAAAGAACACAGTTCAAATGCTTTCCTTAACCCATGGATTTTCGATGTAGGCTCATCTCCTCCTGGAAAGTCTATGGGTTAAGAAAAAATCAGAACTGTATTTTTTTATTCATACAATAAACTCGAAAATTGATGTTTTTCTTAGTTTTTTTTTGTTTTTTTTTTGTTTAAATTTAATTATCAATTCCATTTTCTCTATCAAATATATTAAGCTATTCTCTTTTTGGCTGGGATTATCTTGTATAATAATTCCTCAAAAGATATTCTCCAAGACTCGATACCACACGATTAATTAGTTTTTTTTTATTCACTTCAGGATTTCTGAATGACAGTATAGTTAAATTCCAAGATCCAAATATTTATTTTTCATGCAAAACAGCTCCTCCAGCATATTACAATGTCGGTACATTTTTTACAGATCCGTTTAATTATGCAGAAATAAAAGATTGTTACTATTTCAATAGCGTCTTTGTTCAGTGCATATAAACTTCAAGAAATTAGAAATTTTTCGCATAGGTAGAAAAAATGCGTGACAATACAATGCTACAAAAAGGAAAAATTCATAGAAGACTCAACGTCGTGTTTTTTTTTTCAGTCAGATATTTTGAAGATATTTTATTTGTTCTTAGAAATTAGTTAGTATTATTATTTCTGTTGCTTTATTTATCTAGTATGTTTTCTTTTTGTTAACTAGGCTTATATCTAAAGAGTTTGTAACTATTGGAATTACGAAACTAATTCTTTACTTTTTTCTATATACGAGCAGATTGTTTCGTAATTTACTAATACTAATAAGGCATATATATATATATATATATATATATATATATATATAAGTATGATTATATACCTAATACATGAATAGACTTTAGTTAAGTTTATATATACTCAAGTAGAATTTATTTCATATCTAAGGGGATAGGTCTCTACATATCGTATGTACAATTATGCTTTTAATAGTTTAATATTCTCAATTTCTAACACCTTTAGTTTTGAAACTAAAATCCGAAAGCATGGCTATAATAATAGTAGATTAAACATACTTGCAGGTTTCAGTCCTCTCTACTGTAACATCCCATTTATATTATTTCATAAATAATTTCATCGGATGTTATCCTTTTAAATCCGAAAAAAGATCTGGAACTTTTTGGTCCATCCGAGAAAAATATTAAGTCTCTGATTAGGTGTTTGGTATTCAATGGAACTCGTGTAAGACAAAATATTATGAAAGAAAAAATATAAAATATTTTTAAGGCTTAGAATGTAAACTACTGATATAAATATATAATTATTATTTTTATTTTACAACCTAAAAATATTAACTTCGACCATTACAATTGTTTAAACCGACAAAAGAATTCTGTCTGTTTGTCTAAATGGTAAAGGTTTTTTACCTTTACCATTTAAAGAAACGGACAGAGAATTCTTCTGTCTGCTGGAACAATTGATTACAATTGGTTCAGCAGAGAGAGGAATGTCTAAGTTAATATCTTGAGATTGTAAAATCAGCTCTACTAACGTATTGAGCACATTTTATCTTGTTTTTTTACCACTTATACCTTTAAGTAATATATATATATATATATATATATATATATATATAATGTGTGTGTGTTAAATTCTCTGTGTGTGTACATTTCCCTACCAAACTACTTTACTAATTTCCAGTCTACAAACTCGAGATTTTTTATAAGATGTATTGAGATTGGGAAAATCTTTTTTAACCGGTTTTCGGCCAGAAATTTGGCCGTCAAAGGGTCTAAGTTCAACGATTTGACCTTTGAAAACTCTACCAAATTCCCACGCAAATTTTGGGTCTAAATACTTTAAATTTTAGATGTAAGTTACTTGGACATGAATTAAACTTTTTAATTTAATTTGACCTCAAAACAAATGTAAGGGGGTAAAAATTGGAGTCAAAGTTTTAAAAAATTGACCTCTGCAATCTCTACCAAATTATTCGGCCAATTTTTTGTGTAAATATTTGAAATTTTACATAAACTGTATAAGGCAAGCTTTTTAATTGTTTTTTTTTCCGAAAATAGTGCTACCAAGTAGTCAAAGTTCAAAATAGTGGACGCTTGCGATCTCTAACAAACTATTCAGTCAATTTGAAGTCTAAACATTTGAAATTTTACATAAATGATATTACAACATGCAGCAAGCTTTTTAATCGGCTTTTAGGTTAAAATTTCACTGCCAAAGTTGAAAGAGTTGACCTTTTCAAGATTACTAAACTCATCCGCCTATTTTGGGTCTAACACCTGAAATTTTTTATGTAGGTTTCCTGGACACGAGTCAAACTTGTATATACACGTTAGGAACAGTACATAGGACCCGAGCAAAGCCGGGCTGAATTGCTAGTATATAAGCATTAAAAAGGAAAAAAGAGTTGGGAGCATAAGGATGGGGATTAAGTAGTTCTTTTACTGCAGGCATTATTGAAATGCACGCAGGAGAATTTCACTGGAATAAGGTACGTCGATAACAATACACCTCCATCTTTCTCTCTCACACACACATATATAGGGTTGTTTGGAGCGGAGTAGAATACAAAATGCAGCATCTGCCGCCTACACACATGTGAATGCATATGACAAATGAGATTTTCAAATTTAAACGTCTTGCAAGTTAACCTTAGGAAATTTGGTTGCCAGTTGCAGCGGTGCTTAACTGTTAGAAACCTACATGATGCTACTTACAAATTATTACATTTCGTAAAACGTGCATTCACATTGTTAAAATAATTTTCATTAGCAAACATTGCTCAGAAAAAAAAAACAACTGATCTTCAAGACAAACATTATCTTTGTCCAGGATATTCTATACATACCTGCATATTTTCAGATTTTAGAAAAATACCAGTCTATTGGGTTTTAAGAAAAATACATTTTATATTTATACTCCTATAAATTTGATTTGTTTGTGTGTGTGTGTGTGTGTGTGTGTGTAATTCTATTTATATTAAAAACACCATTTTCTATTTTCTTTTGTATACTTGACTCTCCACGAGGGCAGAGTAAGACTTATAAGATAATCATCTTTAATTAACTGTCACATGTAATTATATTCACTCAGATATTCCACATGATTTATACTCGCATAATATTTGCGTAAAAATGTTATAGTAAACACAAAGGTTTATATATATATATATATATATATATATATATATATATATATATATTAAATTTGCTTACCCAACTCCTTTGTCATTTTTTTTGGTATACAGACAAGAAACTTTTGTTTAGTGCAGCAGCAGAACAGATACAATACTTTGATCTTGGCCCAAATGCCAAGAAAGAAAAAAGGTAACCTTTTTTCCCCCATTCATTTAGAAATTACAACTTTGTTACATATGGATAGTGGGGTTGCATTCATCTGTAAAAGATCTAGCTAATTTGCATAATTTTTAAACATTCATTTTTATTAATTCCCTATTAGGTTTTTTTTATGTTTTCTTATAGGATAATCATCTTTAATTAACTGTCACATGTAATTTTATTCACGCAGATATTCTACATGATTTATACTTACGTAATATTGGCGTAAAAAGGTTATAGTAAACACGAATTTGCCTACCCAACTCCTTCGTCATGTTTTGGTCCATAGACAATAAACTTAATATATAGAGTATTCGTAAAATAAAGTTTTTATAAATAAACGTTTTAACATACCTGAAAATTGTAACCCAATATTTTTACTGTAAATTTTTCATTTTTAATGAAAAATTGTTTGAACTGAAGAATATAACCGCCATTTTGTTTTAATGTTTTGGTTAGTTAGCAAGATTGCTTTTATCCAATACGTTTTCTCATCCAATCAGAATATGGCTGGCTTTTTTTTGCATAGATATCAATTTATTTAAACAAGTGTTTATTAGCCATTTGGAATATTCCACTTTCCTTTGAAGATATGTACAGGATGATAACGGTCGTAAGCGACAACCGTAATAATATGCCGCATGAACCATTTTCCTCAATTAGTAATGACATGCTTTGTGCTCCGAATATGTCATAATTTGGCCATTATTATTGATCTTAGTTCTTGATTAGAACAACGTACATGGACACTAATGTCTTTTTCTTAGACAACGTCGACAACGAAAACTCTAACCTAATAACTTTAAAGTTTTCTACAAAGTTGTCAACCGCAACGTTTAATCCTTATAGGTGTTTTATAAGTCCTCTGATGGAATATGTTCCGTCAAACTTGTTGCCTCCAACTTATCTGATACGCAGCAAAAGTCTACCGTTCCACTGTAGAAGTTCCAAGATGCCCTAAATCTTTGGTTTATAATAGTTTCTTTACTCAAGCTGCTACTCCTTGGGATTTCCTCTCGGCTTCCTGTTTCCCTGATGTACCAACATGCAGAAATTTAAATATAATCGGAACAAGCCTCTCGCTGCACAACTGAATATATGACGATTCTTGCAACTCCATGTCAATATGACTTATTTGAGGTACATATAAGTTTTACTAAATACTAGAAAACCGCCCGGCAGTGCCCAGTCGTAAGATATGCTTAAATATATTTTTATGTGTTCAAATTTTATATATATTGTTATAAAGCCAATTCTCTGTTGATTATTATATAGTGGCCAATATATAGTACTGCATCCTATCTGTTGTGACCCAGTTATAAAATACGATTTAATATATCTTAATGCATGCAGTATGGGTATTTATGATAATAGAACGAATACTCCATTGCTTATTATATATACCTAAAATATTGCAATGATTTCAAATGTTAAAAAATATGACTTAGGTGACATAAACTAGGACCAAAACATAACGTCCCAGCTTTATGCTTTAAGTTTGACGAGTTGCTAAAATGACGTAATGTCGTTAAAATTTGAGACGGTGACAAACAGTTTCAGTATAATAATAATAGAGGAAAGAGATATAGATAGTTATATAGATATTAACTCTGTAACAACCAAGGATGCAATCAAGTAAGAGCGTTATACACAAAAGAAATAGCTATTTATGCATATCCTTATAGATTTGTATTAACGACTCGCTTGGCTTACACCGTGTTACCCGGGATGCATGGTATTCGTGTTAGCTTTTAATTTATATTTATTAGCACATTTTTAAACTTACATAGAAAAACAAACACAGTTTTAGTTGAAAGGTACAAAGTGCTTTGTATATTTTTCAATAACAGAATGAGTTATTCCCCTTTATTGATTTTGATTTTTCGGCGTTACTTGTCTAGATGCGGAACTATATTTTATTTTTATATTTATCTGTTGCGAAGTAGGGGGTTTACTATTTTAATCACACGGTGCAAAAAGAACAGTAAAAGATTCTATTGTAAAGATTTGATATATCAACTTAAATGCGATCTGTGTCCAACTTTTAAAATCTCATATAAATTTATGTTAGATTACAATTTATGCTTGTATTATCTTGGACCTTTGTGTGCATATTTTTGCCTGGGTTTATAGTAGTTTAATGTTGTCAGCATCTTTGGGACGACATGGACGTATGTATATTTGATGTGCTTGTTGTGTGTGTATACATATTTGATCGTCTAGATATGAATGTGCATATTGATCGTCCAGTGATAGTTTAAACAGGACATATAACAATTGTAAGATTAAGGGACAAATAAGTTTTTGTGGTTTTAAATCGGCTAATGGTGAAAAAATCTGGTCCATCGTTGGTTGATCTTAATTTGACGGATCCAGGGAAAAGCTGCAAACGATATTTGTACGACTCGAAGCTTTGGGAGTATATGCAGCCGCTTTATTTCGGAAGTTTTTTCCCATTCGAAAGCTGTAACGTTGGTCCCAGCTATTTAGACATTTTCTTCTACTTAGAGCCATTATTCTCCACCACTGTCTTTCTTCCGCTGACTACCGACTGCGGCTCTAACTCTTTTACTCCCAACTTGTAACTAACGGATACATGTCTTTCAAGCTCTCTCGTTACGTAATTAACTCCATTTGACCAAATACATGAATCGAATGATGTAGTTCGTCAAGTATTTTGTTTGTGTTCTAACATTCTTTTCTATTAAAAAATATTCGTTTGTATTTCTATTTCTTGAATCTAGTCAAGATATCTTCCTAAAACGTCATTTAATCATTTTTGTACTTGAATTACATTTTCTTTTAAAGCGAATCTAATTCAATCCACACGATAATAATGATAATCTTCCGGCTCGAATAATTCGGTAATACCCCGGGGTTGCTCATATGCAACAATAGAAACCTATTTGTCTCATTTGGATTTATAGGATTACTGTTGTCATCTTGAATGTCATTTTCACAATGGTTCGATCAATGTAACCTCCGACCTTCTTTAGGTATATCTTGTCGAACTTGGGAATGTTTCTGTCGAACTCGGAAATTAGGACAGAATTTCGAACGAACTCTGTATTTACTTCACCGAGGTAACACACTCTTGTTCTTATGGACAACGACCCGTAGCGCAGTGGTTAGAGTACTAGGAAAAATCAGTTGCCAATGTGAAGGTTCAAGTGTGTGCGACCGAAAAATACAATAGCGAATTACTTAGGACCTCTATCCAGTCATGGCTGATGGAACAAGAGCATGCTACCTCGGTGAAGTAAATAAAGAGTTCTGTTCAAAATTCCGTTTAAATTCCCCTGTTCGACGGAAACATTACTGACTTCGGCAAGATACACCTTAAGATGTTACTTCGACGTAAACGTTGTGAAAATTACAATCAACATGAGAACAGTAGTCCGATGAATCGAAATAATACAAATAACCAATGCTCACCTCAAAAATTCAGAAACGACTAGAGACCTATGGTTATAAACAAGACCTATTAATAAAGACCTATGGTTATAAACAAGACCTATTAATAAAGACCTATGGTTATAAACAAGACTTATTAATAAAGACCTATGGTTATAAACAAGACCTATTAATAAAGACCTATGGTTATAAACAAGACCTATTAATAAAGACCTATGGTTATAAACAAGACCTATTAATAAAGACCTATGGTTATAAACAAGACTTATTAATAAAGACCTATGGTTATAAACAAGACCTATTAATAAAGACCTATGGTTATAAACAAGACCATTGCATTTCTACAGGGAAATTCTTCACTAAAACAGAAACCTGGTCTTCTGGTATGAATGAATATCTTCGTTAAGTGTCGGCTATTCTTACAAGCACACCTCTCTATTTCCCTCTCCCTTACTCCATCTCTCAATCTTCATCTTCTAACCTTCTCTTTTCATTTCTCTCGCACCTTTTCTTTCACTTTCTCTCCCCTTTTCTCTCTTTTTCTATAACCTGTACCCCTTTCATTCTTTGCCTCCACCACAGTGTATTTACCTCTCTATATCTAACTTTTCGCTCAATCACCCGCACTGTATTCCCCAATGTTATGTCCGTTTTTCTCTCTGCATGACTTTTACTGTACCTCCCTCTCTCTCTCTCTCTCTCTCTCTCTCTCTCTCTCTCTCTCTGCCTACTCCTATTTTTCTTTCACCCACTATTTCTCTTCCTTTCTCTTTTTCTCGTTATCCAATTTCACAGTAGATTCCTTAAAGTTTTCTTACAAGTTTGAAGTTAGAATAGTCGTGTAGAATCAAGTATTCTCCACAGATACTTAATTATCTTGGTTAATTGTGACCTCTCTCTCTCTCTCTCCCACTATTTTTTCTTTCTTTTTCTACTTCTTTTTCCCCCGTTTTCACTTTCTCTTGTTTACCATGATCCCGACCGATTTATTAAAGAGTGATAGCAATTGTGCAGTAAGAATAGCTGTGTATAACTAAATATCCTCCCACGCATATTTAATTACCTCAGTTGGATATTTTCAGTTTGCTACTTGTTAATTATTCTTAGCGCGACAACTAATTAGTCCTCGCGCGAAAGAGCAGACACAAAATGTTATAAATAATAATAATATAATAACAATAACAAAGACTTTCGCTGGCGAGGACTACTATTGACCGTAACCAGTTATAAAGTCCTTTTGAAATTTTCATTTCTATTTTTCTCGTTATGCACTGAATATTTGTCAATGAAACCTATATGAAATATGTTCCTTATAAAATTTTAAAGATTTTCTATTTTTAAAGAAGTTTAGAAAAATTTGATCCAAGAATGTTATTTTAAAGTTTTTGTTAACAAAATTTCAGATTTTCTCATTATTTAGACCTGTATTACAAAGGAGTTGCAAAAAAATGAGTTGTGGTGTGAGGAGAAATACAAACTGAAACAATATTCAGATCTGTAATAATACAAAGAGGAGGTTGCAAAAATGAGTAGTGGCGTGAGGAGAAATACAAACTGAAATAGAGAGGAGTTTTAAAATATAATCTTTAAAAGATAAGATACAAGTTAGAAAAGCATTTCATCCAAGGCATGAAAAGTGCTAAACAAAATGTTTTTACTATAGGCTTTAAAAAATAAAGGTACAAGATTCAATTTGAAATTTATTTATTTTCAAAGTGCACTTTTATAAATTGTGCAAAGGTATAAAAATTCAATTTAAATTGAATAAAAAAATTACCTTGGATTTATTTTATGTAATGTACATTTTATTGCAATTTAAAAACATTATCTTTCATCTAGCAATTAATGATATAGATATAAAATGTTCATTTTTTTAAAGGTGCAACAGAATGTACATTACATAAAATAAATATAAGGTAATTTTTTGATTCAATTCAAATTACATTTTTATACCTTACTTTGTACAATTTATTAAAGTGCACTTTGAAGATAAATAAATTTCAAATTGAATCTTGTACCTTTATGTTTAAAGCCTATAGTAAAAACATTTTGTTTAACGATTTTTATGCCTTGGATGAAATGCTTTTCTAACTTGTAGAAGAATTAATGAAGTATTTATTTAGATCCTTGACATTTAAATACATATATAATGTCACTGTCGGGCCACCGATGTTGCCCGGGCGTAAAACATATTTAGATATACTTTAATTTATTCAGACTTCGTGTTTAATATAGAACCAATTCTGTGAACGAGGAACTACTTTATATTTGCACCCAGTATATCCTAGTGCCATACGACTTAATCGCGTTTGACACACCAGTTCCCTTCAGATCACCGAAGTTAAGCAACGAGGAGCCTGGCCAGTACCAGATGGGTAATCAGTTGGAACTTTTAGGTGTTTTGTGTGCTCTCCGCTTTTTGGTGTTTTGTGTTCTCTCACTGGACTCAAGTAATGCCGATTCAGGAGAGGTGTGGTTGAAGATTACGCAACGCTTGCCACATAATTACACGCACAGATGCCCCTACAGAGGATATCCCTTGTCTTCCGAGACCGGACGGTGGCATAACATAAACAGTAGTGCCTCCCTACCCTCAGCATAGCCTGGTCGTAAAATGTGTTTATTAAAAATATTTTAATTCATACAGATTTCGTATTTATTATTATAGAGCCAATACACTATTGATTATTATAGTGTACTCAACATATTGTTGTGATTTTTTAAAGTTTAAACAAGTATGACTTGGGTGTCATCAGTTAGAATCAGAAACAAAATATCTAGCTCTCCAGCCTTATAAACACCAACTCAAATTTGTTCCAGGGGTCAACATCTCCTATATATCAAGTTTCATGTGTAGAATAACAAATTACAGAAGCGTTTGGTAGATACTGTTCCTCACACGGAGAGAAAATCTCATTTATATAATTATTTATAATTATTTGCCCTCTTTAAGAAGAAAGGTATTAAAGCTGAGCAGTGTCCGGGAAGTAAGTTTTTAATTTCCTTTAATTCTGGCGGGGGTTGATTGTGGCCGAGATTTAACATTCCTAGCTAATGGTGTTATAGGTTGCTTTGTAGCTGGGTTCGAATCTCCCAGCCAATAGCAACTGTATATTCCTGCACTGATGATTGCGAAAGCATGACAAAATAGTGTTTGTTGGTATAAAAATAATTATTTATATATATATATATATAAATGAAATTTTATTATTACTGTCGCTACCAGTGATTTCGTTTGTTTGTTTGTTTTTTTTTTGTTTTGTTTTGTTTTGTTTTTTTGTCTGTTTTTTTTTTGTTTTTATAGCACTAGATTGATTTCCCAGGTGATACCGTGATATTTAATCTGCACGAATCCCCCAGTACTTTTCGTTCCACACTATTATACAAACTCACTAGTTCTCATTTGCTGGATTCCGCGACGAGTTGTATTCTTTGGAATCGAAACAAAAACAGTCTCCTCAGTATAGCAGTACTTTACATTTGTTTTCATTATTCTTCTATCTATAATCATACTCTCCATTCAGACCTTACGTGGTCTATAATAGCAGGAATATTCTTCATCTCTGCAGTGCGTCCACTTTGCCGCCAGAATCAGTTGGTCATATTACGTGATGTTGTAGCCTACTTCTACTGTCTATCCCCCTTTTCGCTATCTTCTACTTCTCAATAACCGTCTTTATACAGCTTACCAAAGTAGAAAAATAAACAAATGAGATTAGGCTTTAAAAATCTCGTAAGCGTTTTGTTGTTTGGCTGTTTTGTTTTACGATATATCAAATGTTTTGGGGGTATTTAATGCCGAAGACAGTTATTTAAAAAAAAAAAAAAGTTTTTCATGCTTCGAATTTTTAACATCGTTAAATATTTATTCATCGAGTTTTTAGAGAAAAGTTTTTTTGCTTTTTATTTTGCAGAACATGATTGAGGGATAAAAGAAAAGACAATATCAAAGTTTTGTGTATTTTAGGTCATGAAATTAGTATTTTCAGATCACCATATTTGGCAGTTTTAGGTTTTTCTTTTTTCTTTTTTTTTTCTTTTTAAGTTTTCATTGTCTTTCAAAATATGCATGTAAACAAAGAAAACAATCCCCCCCTTAACTTTCATTGGGAGTAACTGCTATCCAGAAACTTACTGCCTCTTTGGTTATTCAGATGAAAGAAATCGATCATCTACTCATTAAGTGTATCCATTTAGCTGCATCTTGTACCCGTGGCGAACAATTGGGACACGTAAACTTTTTAGAATTTGAAAAATTGGAAAATTTCCGGTCGACTTAATTTTTAACTTAACGTGGATATAAACGATACTGGTTCTGTTTATTTATTAATTTTTTTTACACATTTGTTCAAATATTATTATGATAGTATCGATCGATTATGACATCACTGCGTTTTTTTTACATTTTAATAAACGACAGATTACTGTCTCTTTAATATGATCTATTCTCAGCTCATTTCTTTTCATTTCAATATTTAATACTTCCACCAACTTCTGCTTTGTCTTTAATGTTAAGAATCATTTCGTAAAAACCACCAAACATCTATTGGATGCATTTCTTTAGCATAGTAATCGATAACTACTTGAATATTGAATCAATCAATCGAGTAAAAAAAACAGCGTAATTATTGATCTTTGTAAAAAAAAAATTTAAAAAAAGCTCGTCAAAATAAAACTCAACAAAAAAGTAAAATTCGGGCTGCATAAAAAAACACGGTTTCTTATTTATTAAAGATTATGGAATCATATCATTATGCATGTACACAAAAAGATCGTTTCCTTTATATATCTGCCTCTACAAAAACACATATAGACAGCTCACTATTATTCCGCGATACGTTTCATAGTCACCTTTACTTTGCATGTCGTACGATGAGAAATTAGTTACGACCTAAACGTGGAGACCAGAATACTAACTTTTGCCTTAGATGACGCATATCTAGACAGTGCTCACAAAAATTAGCCAAATGGCAGTTTTTTTATTTTGTTTTTGTTTTTGTTTTTCGTTTTTTGGTTTTGTTTTTCGTTTTTTGGTTTTTTTTTATGTTTTTTGTTTTTTTGGCAAACTAAGTTTTCCATTAATAGGGAAGTCTTTCTACAAAGGAAATAACATGTTATGCGCTTATTTTTAAAAACTGTCTTCGTTCAGCTTTTCGTGATGCGTGTTACGAAAAACTCACGTAATGCATAAAAAGGATAAGCCACTAACAATGTGTCGTCATTGAGCAAAGATGTTGGTACTTTTTTCTTTTATTTTGTTACATTACTCTAACTATATGTGTAGCATTGCTGGTGTCCTTAAAAAAATAAAGACGTAATGGTATATTAAAATATAATTGAGATATTTTTATTGCCAGTGGCGTTAAAGGATATGGTTAGTGAGGAAGTTAGACGCACACAAAAGGATTTGACTGCGTTCGTTCTCGGACCCAAATCGCATATCAACTGACAGTATCAATTTCGGGTTTTTATTAGATAAACAATTTGTGATTTTCGAAACCTTTACTGTTGAACTTCTCTACCGATGTAGCTACGCTCCATTGCGTTTAATTAGGCGACAAGGTATTCCCTGCTAACATTTTGCGGGTTGTACCAATCAAAAATTATTTAATTTCGAGACACTACCGTATTTGCGTTTTTAGGTCAACTGACTCAACCTCAGATGTTGTTTTCATTCGGTTAGGTGGATATCAATTGCATTTGATCATACCAACTTACCTTTTCTCTGCATCCTGCCTGCTATTTAGCTGCCCCATCGGAGTGACCGGTGACGGATGTAGTCCTTTATACTGTACTATACATATATTTTTTACTTGTGGCTGCCACAAAGAATATTGCAACTGGAGCTTAAAAGGCTAGTCCAGTAATTGAAGCTTTTATGTAACACTATATGCTGTGAACCCAAGTATAGTTACTTGGCTAGTTCGTGTCGTGAGGAGGTCTTTGGAACGGCTGTTACATCCTGGCTTGGCAGGCAGCTCCCCGGACGATATAAACGATATGCACATCCTCTTCAGACTAAAGTATTGATACGAACGTCGTTGGTGCTACATCAAAGATGGATCACTAGGGTTGATTTGAGTTGACGTCGACTACATCTGCTGGTGCGTTTCTTCTCTTAGTATTCTTGACGTCATTACGGGCAGTATTATTATTGTTGTTAATTACAGCAGAGACGGTTTGCTCAAATTGAACGCCGGTACAAAACAGCGGATTAAGACATATTTTTTAATAAAAAAAATATTTTATTTCATTTAAAGAGCATTTAAATTTCTGCACCCATTCTCAACCCGTCTGTCCCGACTTCAATGAGAGTCGAGGCACGAGCCCCATCTCATTCGCTGTCGCAACTTCAACTGTACTCACTACAGTACAATTCTTCCCTTTTTATCAGAGAGCGAAAGAGAACAAGTGCAGAACAAAAGAAAGGGAAAAAGAAAGAAACACGCCTAGATTTGTAAAACAAAAACACTGGAATATTGCCATTATTAACAATTTCTGATGCGACCAAACATGTTTGATCTTTGTCTCTTTTGCAGCCAGTTATATAAACAAGATCGTATTGACAGATCTTGCCTATCAATATGGGCCCAGCTGATATGCGCTGACATTTTGAAATATCTGCGCCAACCTTTCTTTGCTTATCTCCCTTATGAGTACCTAATAAGGTAGTCTTTCATTGTGCCACAGTTCGAGTAGGAAATATTTTCTAAGAGTGATATTTTGTTGCTAGTCAGTGAGGTCGAATTATTTATGCTGAGAGGCTAAAAGTGTAATAAATTATTGTAGCTATTACATGGTAAAAGCTTCGGTGAAAATTAGTGCCCGACATAAACAGATGGGAATATTAATTTCAATAATAAACATACATAGTTATCTTGTCCGGTTTTCACATTAGTCCTAAATATTAAGCTGAAAACTCACACTTAGCTTTTAACTAGACTGTTTTTATTTGTTTATGTTGTGCAGTGTTGTTGGTTATGCAATAACGTATTTCGCATGAATTTATTAAAAATAAATACTTAGTTTGGACGAGACAGTATTTTTTTTAACTGCAATCATATTCAGTTGAATAATATTATAAATGTTGTCTACTTTAAGTTGAGATATGTGCAAATAAATTAAAAAGAACTAAAATTCCTTCAATTCATCCTGTGCAACACCAGGTAGATACAGATAATAACTATATATTTCTATTCATCAAACTATAAAAAGTTCAAAATAGGTAATTTTTTATATTGCAATTGTCTACCACGTCATGATTTCTATCGCCATTTTGGTTTTGTCGATCATTTATTTTCGGATTAATATATATATATATATATATATATATATATATTATAATTGTAAGCCATTCGAAGCAAAAGAAAAGTACAGAAGGACAAGTATGGAGGTAGTCACGCACGAAGGAAATGGAAAAAGAAACGCCAGGTATATATCTCATGAAATCACTCAAATATATGAGTAAAATCAAATACTTATTGCAGTTTATTAAACGTAGCTTTATGAAACATGAACAGAGCTGCTTCTATTCAATTCTGACGAAAAGTTTCTCACAGCATTTAATTTCATGAGATTTGAATAGATTTAATAAAGAAAAAATCCGAAAAGCTTTAAATACGTGATTTAATACAATCGATGACTCCGTTCAGTCTCGAAAGACAAAGGATACCCCGTGTAGGGGCAGCTGCGCGTGTAATTTTGAGGCAAGGGTTGGGCAGTCCCAACCACATCTTCCTCAATCGGCGCTGTTTGAGTCCAGTGGCAAGGGAAAGTCCAGGACGACTGGAAACAATGCTGAGATACGCGGGGAGCACATCCAGCCCATAGAACTCTTAAATGGTCACGCATTTATTACTAACTAGGTTCCACCTTGCTTAACCTCGGTGATTCAACTGGTGTGTCAACATGCCTATGCTCTACGACGTGATTTAATTGCGTCACTAGTAAGAGTGCCAACTTTGCATGTGTCAATATTTCTCGTGCCAACGTAATTTGCCTAAAAAACTTATAACAGAATTCACTCCGTAGGACATGTACGAGGAAAGGCATTAATGTTAATTTTTTTTATTATTATTTCAGTTTGGTTTGCATATTCTAAACAATAAAATATAGAAAAAACCTATTGTGCATTTTATCTGAAAAAAAAAACATACCAAGCACATCCTATTAACGCTCATGTAGGCACCATTTTTAATTTAAAAGTTTATGTAAAGCAATTATTTTCTCTATTAGATATGTTGTATCTAACTTTGAATTGTTTTGAGGATAGGCTACAAGTTTGCGATCGCAATATTCTAAATGGTAAGGGTAAGAAAACCGATTATACTCACCGTATGCCGAAAATATATATTGTAACATTCTTAACGATCGGCTTAATAGTTTATTGTGTTTTCCTGTACAATATATACATACATTGAGATATATAATCAATTTATATAAGTAATATATACTTAACATATTATAAATCACAAAAATAAGTACCTATGTTACTTCCCGTATTGCCTTAAACATATATTTCAAAATTCATAATTCATTCATTTCTCTCTTTTGTCGCAGTTGTAATATTTCCCTAGCAAAGAAAGCAATTGACACACATTGATCTAAGGTTGTCATTTTTTTTTTACAGTGATCACCACTTATCAAGGCCCGGAAGCCACTCAGGGATAAGGGTTATTGCAAGTACATTACGTTAGTGTGGAGATTTGATGAAGTGTTTAATTAAGGAGGCGGTTCATTAGGAATTTGCTAACATTGGACTTGAAGACACCCAAGTTGTAGTCCGGAGGGAAGCAGGCAGACGGAACAGAGTTCCACAGGCGTGCAGTTCTAAGAAATTGTGTAATTGCTATTCTTTACATGTGATAGTCGGGGTGTGCAGACTACTTCTGCCTTTCTTTCTCATTCTTTTGTAGTAGTTGTCACTTTTATTCTTTACGGGCTGTTCTAGATCTCAGCAAAATTGTCAAAGAACATATTCTCCCAGACTATTATAGAGGATGGGACTTCTGCACATCGTAGTGCTTCGAAAAAAAACATGGCTTTCAAACCAAAGCAGCAAAAAAAAGCTTGGAATTGCTTATTTGCCATATATTACTAGAGATTTTGTAGCGATAATTACGCAGCAATGCAGATTGTCATGGGCGGAATATTGTCTTCTGTTTTTAAGGAATGCTAAAATTGTACAATTTCTATCACTGCTTGCGAATTATAAAATCCACTGTTGTAAACCTTATTTCCAGAATGGGTATTTCAATTTTAATCAAAATTCACTACTTTATTTTAATTCAAGAAAACGCCCAAAATTTAAGGTTTACGCTTACGGGGTCTTAAGAAAGACTTCAAATTCGAGGAATCTTACTTTATTACTTTTCTAGAATGGGGATTTCAATTTGGAACAAAATTAACTAAATTATTTTAATTCTGGAAAACGCTTAAAATTTAAGGTTTAAGCTTACGGGGTCTTTTTTTTATTTTAATTTTTTTTTTATTTTAAATTCTGGGAATTTTACTTTATTTGTGTTTAATAATTATCGACAAAATATAATGCAAAGCTGAAACGTTTGTAATCTTATAATTGGTGGTTTTGTGCAAATTATTTATTATAATTGTAAGCCATTCTATCTTGCGTCGGAAATATTTAATCAGTATTATTCAACAGGCAAAAGACAAGTATTAAAGAAGTCACGCATGAAGGCAATGGAAAAAATACTCCAAATAAACTTAAATGTCGAGAATATTAATTTAAATCTTTTATTTTAAAATTTCTCAACCATCAGAGGTATTTAAATTTTGATCTCTCTTTACCTACGTTGGATACATTAAATTGAATATAGACCAAATTACCCGTCCTTACGCCTTAAAAAAGTAAACATTTAATTTATTCGGCATTAATTATATGCGAATGAACTAAACTAAACATATTTCTATTTAAAATTGTGTGAGCATACAAATTCAACGTAGTTACTTACTCTCTGACAAATACAAACAATCTTATTCTTTAAAGGAAATGTCAGAAATAGGTTTCATTTAGCAATAGTTGTAGTAAGGCAAATACGAAAATAAACATACACAAACAGTGCATAAATACGATCGTGGAAAAGGTGCAAAACTAGCGTGCGTAAATGATTGAATAGTTGATTGTTTTACAAAGATGTCATCATAAAAAGTGCGTTCCTTCTGGGGCTTACTTTGCATTTTTAATGTTTTTATTTTCATTTATTACTGGATAGAATTAAGAAATAACAAATATATTTATCTATACAACTTTTAAATTAATATACACCTACATTTATTACATAAATGGTTATTAGGTCTAGAGGTATCTCTCTTCGACGCCATCAACAAAAACAACCCGTGGCGTCCCATCAATTAACTTCGGACAGAGGCAGTAATAATTCGAGCGTTATAAACGATCCGAACTTTTATGTGACTGAGAACGTTTGCAGGGTCCAGGGTTTTACCTCTATGCCCTATCAGCAAAGAGATAAGGCTTGTGTCTCCCAGTTATTTATTAGCTCACAAGATAGTAGAGGCTGCTTTTATATCAGATATATAAACACGCGTTTGGACTAACTGTTATAATTTATTGTGCATTCGGCTATATTACCGTTGCTTCTCAAAGGTCACCACCAAAGAAAATACATGAGCTGTTATCAAAGCAGTCACAAATCAAAATAATTCAAATTATTTCATACTTGGTGTTTTCATTTCTCTGTAACAAATGCACGAGAAACGAAGAAGTCATAAATTTGAAGAAATTACATTTTATTGGGCTGTTTACCTTGCCTATTTTTTCTGACAGCGGCGAGAGGAGACATCCTAAGTTAAAGATATTTGGCACCTTGTAGGATTTACGAACTTAAATCATCTTAACCCGTTCGGCTGCTCTCACTTTCTCCCTCTTTAAGAAGCGTTTGTTTTTGACAACCACGTTGAGGTGAGCCTATAACTCCGATTTACTCTGTACGTGTGAACGCCACACTGGAAGCCCAAATTATATATATATATATATATATATATATATATATATATATAATATATATATATAAACAGGGAGACTCGACATTGCCTGGGATTGAATGATGATCAACGAATATTTCACATTCTTATATTTTTTATTGTTATCGAAATCCATGAAATCGTCCGAGAGGAAGCTTCACATGACTCTATGCAGGGAGTCCAAAATATACGTTATTCTACATTGCACGCTAGAGAACCTACTGTTTCTTTTATAAAATTATTTCATATAAACTTCTTTCTAGTAAACAAAGAAAAAAAACTTTAAGAAATTTACGTAAAAAAGAAAAAAAATCCTGGTTCTTTTATAAAATTATTTTATATAAACTTCTCTCCAGTTAACGAAAAAAAATTTACGTGCGGCGTTTGAATCTAAAAACCGCGTTATGCAAAAACAAAAAAAAACGTTAATTTCACCTGAAAAATTCCATTTTCTCTTTGTAAATTTCACACTTTTGTACAGATTTTCCCGGGCTAAAACCTAAATATAAAGTTTCGCATGGGTTCAAATCCTTTTTATATGCAGTTTTATGTATGTAGACCAAAAACTGACAGGAGTTTATTAGGCAATTTAAAAAAAATAAAAATGTATTTGTCTATATTAATATATGTGGAAAGAATTTTGTGTTAACTATAAACTTTTCACGAAAATATTATGCAAGTATAAATCATGTAGAATACCTGCATGAATACAATTACATAGAATAGTTAACTAAGGATTATTAGATAACCCCCCTCCAATAAAATAACAGGGAATTAAGTAAAATGAATGTGTAAAAGAATACGCAAATTAGCGAGATCTTTTGGTAGTGAATGCAATTCCACGATCATTTAAAACAAAGTTGTATTTTCTTTTTAAAACAATAAAAATAAGGGTTTTAAATTTGAATATCAATACACACAAAAAAATTATAGGAGTATATATATATATATATATATATATATATAGTAATTTATAAAATATATATGGCGATTAAGCTACACTGAATATTCGGCGTTTCATCCACTCTAGGATTCCTCAGGCTTATGAGCGAATTCTGTGGTTGTTTATCGTTTTTATATGGTCCTTTTCTATTGAGGATTTAGTTAGCCAATCAGCTTTCTAGTATCCACCGCGCCCCTTCTATCAGCCAATGGGCATGCATTTATCGGACAAAGGATTTGTTTTAAAACTAGGCTAGTGTTTTTTTGTTTTTGTTTTTTTGTTAGTTTATATATAAATATATATATACATATATATATATATATATATATATATATATACACACACACACGTCAAACAAAAAACAGGCTACTTCAGTCTTTGGCAGACTATGAATACCCATGTAGGGTATCCATAGTGACTTTATTTGTGGCATGAAGTTCGCAATCTCCAACCCCACCTCTCTAAAGTCAACATTGTTAAATACCGGTGGCAAGTGAACTGCATATTCAGGATGACTGGAAACAAATGCCGAGATAAATGGAGAGCATATACAAGGCCTAGAATTCCCAAATGGTCACCCATCTGATATTAACCAGCCTCATGTCTACGTATGTGTGTGTGACTTGGGTGGCATCACCTAAAATCAAAACCAAAACATAACTCTCTACACCCATTCCTTAGCCTCTGAGCCACGTCCATGCGCATAACTTTCTTGAAGTTATATATTTGGATTTTACCGTCACTAGATTATTTTTCTTCCACCAGACTATCCATTCATGTCTAATCACCTTTTTCTTCACCATATTCCCTCTGCTTCACTTTTTTTGTTTTCAAGTAAGATCTTTGACTTACTTGTTGTTTCATCAAATAAGTCTGCATGCAAAATCCGATCCCGCATTTTGCTAATTCCTACACTTTGATGAGAAGGAAAGTATTTCTTCGAAACTCCGCGGATTAAGGACTATCCACTTATCTAGTGTTTCCTTTTCAGATTAAATGTTTTTAATTCATTTCAAAGTGTTTTTTAACATGTTTTATTAACTGTTTGCCCGTGTGTGTATGTATATATATATATATATATATATATATATATAGGATCTCACTACTATATATTAAGTTCAATATCATAATCAATAGAGAAGTGTCTCTATAATAATAAATATCTAATTTGCCTGAATTAAAAAAAATATATATATAAAATTTATCTTACAACCGGGCAAGACCGGTTGGCCTGCTTGTAATTTATTAAAAATATTTTTTTAAAATTACTCAACAAATCCGTAAGCTTTGTTGCGGTTTTCTTCTGATTAGGTGCCTTGCTTTGTGGTATTTTTCTACTTTAAGATATGAAATCAGTAATTGTATAGATTTATGTCTTATGTCGACGTTACAAATGTCATAGAAGGGCCGATAACAAGAAATCAATCTCGGGTTAAAAGGCAATAAATATGAACATTTCTTAGATGTGTCGATGTTAGAACGCAGGAATCCATTAAGGCCTTTTATTCAAGCTGTGAATGGAGTTGCTTATCAGCCACGTCCCTTCTTTGACGTGTCTTCCTTCAAAACACCACTTTTGCAAACGTTTTTTTTTTCTTTTAACGATAAACATATATTGCACTCACGCTGAAAAACCGATCAACTCACTTTTCCTCCCTACCTCTCTCTATCTCCCTTCGCTGTCTCTAGCTCGACACTCACCGCGCGATGACACAAATCGAGACCAAGCGCAAAACCAATTGATTTTAATCGACTGCGCATGTACAGTTGATTGTATCATATACGTAAAGGCAGTCAATTCGTTTGAAACATAACACAAAGTAAAACGCTAAAGAAAAAAAAACGATTGCTTTATAACGACTTCTTCAAACGCCATTTTCTAGTAACCTGACTAAGAAAGGAGGGTGAAAACTGGTCGCTGTTTATACCATGCGTGTAATGTCTCTGTTCACGATTTTTTTCTACAACATAATCAAGTCTAACTTTTCCTAGAGAAAACAAGGACTTCCTCAGAATGTGCTCCGATAACTTTAATGAACTTGCACCCTCTCAACATGAATACCCCTCGACGATGGAAATAAATGTCGGTGTACAAACCAAAAAGCGAGTCGGAGTTATTTCCTGTTATTTTGTCCACTTTGCGACTGAGGTCACAACGTGTGTACAAGTGTACAACGTTACATAAGGAATCATCTGCTTTTCTTGGTAGAATGGATCAGGGGGTTTTATGTTAAAAGGGTGCAAGTTCACTAAAGTTATCGGATCACATTCTAAGGAAAGGCTTGTTTTATCTAGGAAAAGTTATATTTGATGATGTTATGGAAAATTCGGGAACATTATAGCACCTGGAAGTCCCAAATGATCACGCATTTAGTACGACAAGGCTTAACGTTGCTCAACTTCGCTGATCCAGCGGTAACCGGTGTATGAATGCGATTATGCCGTGTGTAATTATATATATATATATATATATGTGTGTGTGTGTACGTGTATACCTGTATGCATTTGTATATGTATAAGTACGTATATATTTTATTATATACAGCTGTATACGTTTTATTATTGCGGAACCATCAGTGTAGAGATGACTATTCAAACACGGAAGAAAAGTTACCTTTAGTCTAAATCTCCGTTGCCTTCCCAATCAGGCTAATCTGAATAGCTACACGAAGCGATAAGAAATAAATCGCATGCCAATCAGACCATGATAGTCAGCCATGATAAGTGTATACCAGGAATACGTATTCACTCATTCTCGGGAGTGGACTTATTATCTCACCTGCTTTAGCAATAGTAGTAGTAGTAGTGAATTCGAGTTTAGCAGTATCTATTTCCTTAAAGCTTTATCCTATATACTTTTTAATAACACTAAGTACACAGAAAGCAATATAGCTTAGTTTTGGTATTGTGTTAGGTTTCAATTCTTGTTATTAGTTTCAATACAAAAACTACAATTTCATAATGTATCAGGTAAGTTAATAATTTGAATTAGTGATATAAAAGCAAGATTTTTTTTAGAAACAACCGGAATATGAATTTATAAATGTAATATACTTTTTATTACGAAATATATTGCAATAAAAAAAGTACACCAGGTCAGTTTTGACCTAGTTATGCATCTAAGGGTTTAAAAAATATTTTGCTTTATTACCTACCGCCATTGACCTCTTTTAGACTGAAGATGTAGGTTTAGCAGTTAAAATTAGTGTTCCAGCTTATTTAGAGGTCGAGATATTACACAACATACATTTTACGGCTACCGTTTTATAAATTCCAATATGGCCGCAATATGCACATCTGGGCAAATGCAAACATTTAATTTCTGATTGTCTTATATAATAACCTTTTCCAAAAATGTATAGCTTTGAAAATCTTCAAAAACTTCTCACAAAATTTAAAATCAAGGCATAATGAAACTGACTATAACCTTAATTTATAATTACCTGATTCAAAAAACACAGGTTTACCCTAAATAAAAAAAAATCCTAATCAATGTGTTATGAAACTTGGTATTGAGAAATCTTATATAACAAAAACATATAGCAAGCACATGCACACGCATTATGTATTTCCTGGATGGATTGAATATATCAATAAGGGAGGGGGTCTGTAAAATGATTAAAAAGAGGATCGATCCATTGTGATCGGGAGATTATTATAAAAGCAGTCCATGATCAAAGCTTGTTTATGAATGCTTTTAAGAAAATGAGTAAATAATCTAAGCAATGACAAGTGCAGGTTCTGCCACACATAATTAAAGAATGCGAGCCACCTGAAATGCAGCTGCAGGATTCTGCTGAGAGACGGCTGCTATACAATGCAGCATAATGGAGTGTGTAAATGTCATCCCTGGACTATTTGTAAAATGTTGAATATCGAATCTAGCAGCAAATCTTAAGAACATATACGAGAAAGAACAGTTGGAAATAAGTCACACATCTTCCACTATGACTATGCGATTCCTACAGACATGTTCCCTTAAAATGAAGATATTGCACTTGACATAGTGAAATAGGAAAAGGACAAAATAGCAATTTTAATAGACCTATTTTAATTTTTATGCATCTAAAACCAAGCTTTTATTTTTACATCAATAACGCTCTGATTCCCATCTGCCATCAATTGAAATGAATGGCTCTCGTCTTGGGGAGGCTCCATATTTTGACAATCTTCTGGGCTTGACCTTTACTCCTTATTTGAAATGGAACACATACCTTAAATCCGTTGCCAAGACCGCTGGTAAAATTGTGAGATCCTTCTATCCATCCAGTAGATACATCACTGCTGATGCAATTCTCTATCTATATAAGAAGCAGTTAAGTTCAAGGATGGAGTGCTGTTGCCAAATCTGGACAGGAGCTGCTAGAAAGGACTTATCCTGCCTTGATCGAGTTCAAAATAGACTTTCTAGCCTCGTAAGGGATGTCCTTTCCGCTTCCCTTCAACTTCTTTCCCACAGAGGAGATGTTGCGAGTTCGGCTCTGCTTTATCGTTATTTACATGGCAAGTGCTCGCCTGAGCTCCAATCTATTGTCCCCCTCGCCAAACTTTCACAAGAAACACTCGTCTAGCAGAAAACACTATCAATAATTTCCCCCACCCTTTATCTGTGCCTAAACCTAAAGGTAGATTCCATGAACAAAGCTCTTCCTTAGAACTGCACGCCTGTGGAATTGTCTTCTATTTTCCTTCTTTCCAGCTGACTACAATATGGTTGTCTTCAAGTCTAACGTAAGTAAGTTTTTGATGAGCCGTTCCATATAAGTTAAAAAAAAAATACGGATGGTCCAATTGCCTACTGTACACGTTTAACCCTTATCCTCGAGTGGCTTCTTGGCCTTGATAAGTGATGATACCTTTGTAAAAAAAAATATGTTAGTGTTCCAGATAATGCTTGGATTAATAGAGTTGAGATAGAAAAAAATATCGATGTACCAAATTTTTTAAGAACTCAATCATTCTATTAACTATAGGAGCAATCTGACTCCTGAAAAACAAAATTAATAACTGGCAAATATACACGGTTAACCAAGTGCAAGAGAGATAAAACAATTGAACCTAAAAATGTATGATTCGAATCTTCTGAAAGATCTCTTGCTTAAAATATGAGATACCAGGTGAATGTCTGGCATCCCCAGAACAAAATGATAAGAGACAAAAAAAAAACACTTAAGAAATGAATGAACACTTGGATTATTCGGACAAACTAATCTCATTTTCTCAGTTCTTTTGTTGCCTTGACCGATGTAACCTTCCTCTCCATGAAGAGCTTTTTGAACTTAGAAACCTTCTAGTCGAACATGTCTATCAAACTCAACAATCTTGTCGAAGGTTACAGAATAACAAAATTTTAATCTGCCTCTCAGGATTTCCAAATCATGAATGAAAATGTCAAAAACATATCATGAAGAAGTCAGGGTGGATTGAATCCATACTTGGATAAAACATCGCAAACAGTTCAAACTATCGAATCAAATATAAAACTCCAAAATCTAACTTCAAAAAACAAATCTAATATCTTAAACAATGTATAGTTTTTATAATCAAATATGTCTCTATATGTACACACGTGTATGTGTACATATGTGCATATATGTGTATATACTTGCATGAATGTGCGTATATGTGTATCTGTATATACATGTGTATTATTATGTATATGTATATATATATACACTCTCTCACACACACACAGATATATATATATATATATATATATATATATGTATATGTAGTCAATATTTTCCTCTGAAAAAAGAGTTCCAAAGTTTGCTTTTCAGAATAAAAACTATGAAAGCTGATGAAAATAGATGGAAATTGTTAGTAATTATATGCGATTCATAAAAAAAAAATACTCATTCAAGAAATAATGTGCATGTTGCAGTAGAGAAGTATTCTTTTACTCCCACGAGGATGCATAAATCTTTAATCTCCTATAACAATTCGAGATATTCCTTTTAAAGTATTAGTAATAAAAGACTTATTTTAAATTGGACTAATTTTCTCGTCGAAAGGTATCATAAAATAAAAAAAATGTGAAACTAATCTTTCCATAAGCTAAAGTCAATTTTGCTACTTCCATAGTAAAAAAAAAAAACACCGGAGTCCACGGTCACTGACGTAAAAAATGGCAAAATACGTCTTATATTAGAAACGTCTGAGAATGTCTAGTTTTCAATTATTATAAGTAAGTTTATTCACTAATTCTAAGCAGACACAAATCAGTTCACTAGTTCATCATACGGCATAATCACGTTTAACACACCGGTTCGTGTCAGATCATCGAAGTTATGTAACGCTGGGCCTGGCCATTACCAGGTGGGTGACTGCGACTTCCCGGTGCTGTATGTGTTCTCCGTTTATCTCTTATTCAGGAGGGTGTGGTTAGATATTGCGCAAACCTTGCCACGTAATTATACGCGCAGCTGCCCCTAAAGGAGGTATCTTTTGTCTTTCGAAATTGAACGGAGGCATCGAGCTAGTTCATAATTAAACTCTAGTACAATCAGTTTCGAAACATCTCGAACATTAAATTACAAGAAATGTGCCCAGAATTGCGTCCTTTCGATCCAATATTTTAAATCCAAGTTATCATTTAATACTTCGATTATTTATTAACCAAAATAATTATAGATCTAAAACATTTTTATGCACTCATCGACACACTTCATAATAGAGGAAAAGTAATTAACATAAATGTAGTCATTTTAAGTGCATTCCATTATGTTTTATATATTTATTAGTGTTGTTAGGTTGTTTTCTTTGTGATATAATTTATTATGCATAATTGTATTACATTACATGTATATATGCATACATATGTATATATACGTATTATGTGTATTACATTATATATTTATGCATGTGTATATATCTATATATATTACATTATATATATATATATTATATATTTATATATATATATATATATATATATATATATATATTACATTATCTTAAGCATGTAACTAGCGAGATCTGTGGAAATTCAATGGGGACGCATTCATCTCTATATCCCTATATGTGTTTAAAAACTTCCCCTCTGGATCAAAATAACCTAGGCTTGCAACAACAGATTCTACATACAAATGTATGTCTAGCCTATTAGCCACTATCTTATGTAACTTTTTAACGACATTAGAGACACATTTAGGTATTATAATAAAATTCTAGATTAAATATATCGCTATCACCATCAGAGTAAGAAAATCCCGAGTTTCACCCTATTTCCGAACTCCTCCTACCATCCTCAGTCTACGCCGCCTCTCCCTCCCTCTCTCTATCTTTTGCTCAATCCGTCTCAAAAGTCAACATACGCCTTGAGGTGAATTACCTTATTCCTATCCCTCTGAACGTAACGGCTAAACGGTTTGCTGTGGGGGGGGCGCCTTCTTTTTCTCCTTCGCGTTACAGCTTCGAGCTTGCTTGCATACTTTTATGTATTTTATTTATTTTGTTTTGTATACCTCTATCTACCCGGGCTGCCTTTTCTATTTTTTTTCTTCGCTGTTATTTTTTCATTGTTCAATATATGTACTACCCCAACTTTTTCCGCCCGTTCCTTCCAAGAGGAAGTTGTAGGTATCCATTCCGATAGTTGATATAACCAGGAGGATGTGGAGGTGTCCATTCTGAAAGCCGTTCGTAACATGACGAGGTTGAGGTTTGGGCGGCAGCAGCAGCAGCAAAAACAACAACCGTAATTTATTTATTCGAGCATGCTTCCATCGGGAAACGCCAGTTAGCAGGTACAGTTAGCATGTAATATATTATTGTTGGCGTTCTGTAGATGTTTAGCATAAATGGGGACGCTCTTGTTAAAACTGTTGCAGTATTTATTTAAGCTAGCAGGGACGCCCGGCGTAGTCCGGTCGTAAAGTACGCTTAAATATTATATTTTTATTCTTACATATTTTGTATATATTATTATCATCAATTTTCTATCGGTTTTTATATATTATAAAGTTGTGATTTTCAAAATAAAAAATATATTTATGACTTTGGTGCACAGCTTGGACCGAAACCAAAACTTATGAAAAATATAATATATATATATATATATATATATATATATATATTAGTTCCGTCAGCTATAATCGAAACCACAACTTATGAGTAATTCTTAATAAAATTATTAAAAAATACATTACTTAAATGCCATTAGCTATAATTGAAACCACAACTATTAAAATTCTTGATAAAATTATTTCTTACAAAAAATGTAAGTCCATAACAATTAAACGACAGTTACTCGAATGTAAACGTTGCACACAAAATAAATAACACACCCTATCCTATTAATATATAGATTTGTCTGCATATACAGTAATAAAAACAAACCCATACTTACCCATATATGTGCGTGAACATGCACTTACACACGCATATAGATATGTACATATAAACACTTGCACATACGTGCACGTACTCTCATATATATACACACATATCTATTTTTTTAACTTATAATACGCTTAGTTCCTATCTATCCCTCTCAATTCTGAAACCAACACCCTAATCTAACTTCAATAATGTAGAATTGCACACTTGAAAAACCGCAGTGATCAAATATTTGAGATACAATTTAATCAGTGATTACTAATTAAGAGTTTGTCGATTAAACATTTTTACACAAACACACATGCATCTGTAATTTGTAGTTTTTATAGAGAAATATAGTCTATATAAATAAAGCAGTAGATGCGCGTGTGTCTGTGTAAACATATTTAACCGATAAACTCTTAAACTACTGGTCACAAAACACTGAAATTAACAAAAATAGTAATACACCAAGGATGGTTTATAACAAGTAAAATCTATGTTTCAATGGATGAATAACGCGTCCAGAAATATGTCGTCAAGTTGAAATCTAAAATGCTCAACTTGTTGGCATATTTTATTACGTGTGCGCATGCGCAATTTTTTTTGTAACTTAAGGTGGTTTAATTTTAAATATTTCTGATCTGCCAGTCGATAGCTCAAACGGAAGGGAACGCGATTGGAGCGCTAAATGTTTGTTTCGATTCTAGCTAATGGCATGAAGTCATTTTAATTTTTTTGTTGTTGAAATCGGTACTATATATGCGGTAGAACATAATATTCAGTACAGAATTGATTAACTAATAATAAATACATCTACATAAATTAAAATTTATTTAACCGTGTTTTAGGACAGGGCACCCTCGGTAGTTTTTAAATAAAATTATTTATGTCTTGAAAATATTCTTCCTAAGACGATTAAAATGAATTACTTAAACTGGCCATTTTCGTGTACCATAATGACAATTATGACTAAAAAACACGAAATTGTATGTCTCGAGTTCTTATTACAATTTTGATATGAATTAGTTACATGGTTTTGCTACGAGAACATGTCTATTCTTTAGACTTAAAATTAAGGAGTAAGTCTTTATAAAATGCAGTCATTTTCAGATTTATTTCACTAGAGAAATTTGCTAATTTGGGAATCTATATATATATATTGTGTATGCGTACATATATATTAGTGTGTGTGTATATATATATATATATATATCACTATAAAAACTACAAATAGTATATGCGTGTGTATATTTGTAAAAATAGTAAACCGATAAACACTTAATTAATATTGAAGCTATATATATATATATAAAGTCATGAAAATATATATGACAATTAAGCTACAAAGAATATTCCTAGTTTCATTCTCGTGAGAATTCATCAGGCTTATGACGAATTCTCACGAGAATGAAACGCAGAATATACTGTGTGGCTTAATTACCATATATATTTTCATAACTTACTACCTAGCTCTGCCTATGTATTGAGCACTTACAGTAAATACTGAAAATTTACGCATAAATTATATCTTGGTATATTAATTTATGTAATTAAATGTGGTCTTATATATACACACATATTTATATGCATATATACAACTTAAAACCGGATTAAGAACATTTTAAAGTGCTTTTTCGATCAATACGCCAGTTAATGTATATATTCCTGTTTCATCTGGGAGGCTTTAATGGATCTGCGACCAAAGATAAGGTAAAATTTGAGTGTTTGTAAGCAAGGTTTAGCCGCCGCCTTTTTCCGATTCGACCGAGAAATGAATGCTTTGTACAGCACTTGGAAACGATCTAGATATGAAGTTTTTTAAACCTTTTAGGATTATTACTTTGTTTATAATCTAGATTTATATTGTATTAAAATGCTTTGATAATTTGAAAGTTTCCTCGTACGCACGTGATTCGTTGATAAAATAGCAATAAGCAGAATACTCTTTACTAAGGCAGTAGTTTTTATGGTGTCAATACCAGCGTTCTAATCAAGTCAGTCTAAATGATTTTTGAAATTTATACCTGTTTTATTTATTGTTCGTATTTTATACATGAGAATATGTCTATTTTTTTTAAACTTAGGATTAAGGAGTTGTAAACTGCGGTCATTTTCAGATATATTTCGTCGCACTAGAGAATCTGTCTAATTTGGGAATCTGCACGAAATTTCGAATTTTCCGAAGACTTTTACTAGGACTTGATTTACGCAACAAAGCCTGCTGCCCTTGTGAATAAAACCAGATGTGCCATTCGGAATTCTGTACAGATTCTTGAATTCGACAGAGGTTGCCGAATTCTACAAGATATACGTTAAGAAGGCTGAAAGTCATGTCGGTCGAATTACTATTCTAATAACACTCACGGGTCGGATAAGTGGTACGTTAAACGTAGGGAAGAGGTGTGTGTGTGTGTGTGTGTGTGTGTGTGTGTGTGTGTGTGTGTGTGTGTGCGTGTATAACGGGCCCGTCTTGAGGAACGATACTGCTCCCCATTTGGGAGGTTAAAATCCCCTAAAACTCTGAGTAAGACCGGGTAAATATGCTGAGATTGTCCGTTAAACGTTAATTGAATACCGGACAGCGACAGGTGACCTATAAAAAGGGACGAGTTTATTATGTTTGATAAAAACCAGACAGATGTTTTTGTTTGGAACAATGACAGCAAGAGATATTTTTATTGTTTAAAACAATGGCAGGAAATGTCAGAATAAGGAACGATGACATTCGTCTGGTCTGAGGAACCCCGGCTCAGACGTTATGGGTTTCTGAGTAGAGGAAATTGGCAGGGTTTGACACCTTGGGTCGTGTGAAAAGGATTTCATTTGTGGTCCCAGATTTACGAAACTGCGACGACTTGCTGAACTGCACACATGCTCCCGTAGGACGCCCCCCTTCCATCCATCCTGACCGCCATCGTGGTAACAAAGAATTAGATTTTGGAAAAGTCTGGATATTTCCTGGTGTAATCGAACTGAAAAAGAACGTTGTACATATGTAAAAATTTGAACTTTCATGAAATTAACTTTTTCGTAGTTAGAAAACCTGAGTCTGTCTTTTTTGGCCCGCAATGCGAAGCTATTTTGCTTTTCAGCAGAAATCAACACAAGGCTGAGACGCTGCGAAACCCATGTGAAGGACTCCCTAGACGATCACGACCTGAGCCAGAGGTCAATTGCTGATCTGAGCGGGAGATCCTTTCACATGTGTGTGTGAATTAACATAACGTAATAATACAAAATATATTGTATATATTTTTTAAACCGACTGACTTTGTACTTGTAATTATTTACAAAAAAAAGTCAACATAAAAAGCATTCGTTCACACGAATTACTGATGTTTACAAATTTTACTTTTTCCAATGGTTATACTAGCAAGTTTACCCAGCATAATAGACACTATTTTGTTAAGTATAGTTTTCTTTAACAGCAAGCTCGATGTTGCCAGCTAGATATCTTACCAACTTTGATATTAAAATATATGTTTTACAAGGAGGTTACCACTTATAAAGTCCCAAAGGAAACCTAATGATAAGGGTTAATGTGTGTACTGTAGTCACCGAGACAACAGTGTAGAAATCGATAGTAGTAGGAATTGGATATAATTTATTTAGGCAACTCTTTTACATTCGACTTGAATGTGACCCTATTGTAAGCGGTCAGTTCTAGGAAGTAAGCTTAATTCATAGAATAAACGTTTAGATTTAAGCGCATATACAGAGTGGGGGGATGTTGATAGCGGTCAAAGCTGGACGAGTGATCTTTGTGACAGTTTGTCAATGGGGGCCATAGAGCAGTTGCCATGAAAATAACGATAGTGCAAAGACAGGCTAACAACGTCTTTTTTTTGGGGGGGGGCGAAGTTTTAAAGAAAGAGAAAAGGTTTCGAAGTCGGTTTTGAACTCTGTCAAGGCAGAATGGGGTCGCTAGCAGCTACTAGCCAAACGTGGCAACAGTAAACAACCATCCAAGGGCGTACTTGGCGGATTGCATCGGTAGTGAGATATCTACCGGAGCGGTAGAGTGATCCAACCATTTTTTCCGGCGACCTTGGCAGCGGATACGCTTAGAAATAGATTAATTTCATTGTGTAAAAAGTAAAAATGTTAGGAAAGTGGTATTAGTTTTATTTTTGGGGAGGGGGACTAGAGACGCAGAATTATTTTCATTATATTTACATGCAAATTATACATGTGAATACACTTGTATTTAAAATATATTCTATGTATGTTTGAAGGAAAGACATGCACTCAAATAGAGCGATATTCTGCTATATTCTATATCTAAATAAATCTATGTGCATAGATATAACGATAAACAGAAAATGGCAAGCAAACGGAAATGGTTTACGTACTAAATACACTAAAATTCAACACTCACATTTTACGATATGAAAACAGAAAAAAAATGATTTAATTTTAAAATATTGAGGAATAGAATTGGAACTGCACAATCTATTTTTTAGCATGATACTAAAAATTTAGACATTTGTTAAGTCGACATTTAAAATTTAAATAACACTCATGAAAGAAATCGAATGCATGTGTTAGAAATTTCACAGGGGGTTCTTAAAGGAACGTAGATGTTTGGCACATATTAAGTAACGTACAAGGTTGCCACCACTTCTATTGTCTTCTTCTATTTGTCCTTTTCTAAAATGTTATACATATGCAATTTACATAAACATAGGATGTAGTTCGAATTTAAAGTAGTTATGCTTTCCTTGCTTCTTTAAGGGTGCACTTTGTAATTTTTAATTTTACATAGGAATACACTTTTAGATTTAATCTAAATTCTCTCGTTTTTTTAAGGTGGCTCACTTCAAAGTAGACCAGAAAAATGTAGCAGAGAGGAAGAACATTCTTTCATTGTTTAAATTCCATGTAGCATTGTTTAAATTACCTGTAGTGTTATAAATTACGCTGGAAGCGCCTCCCGTTAACATATCTGCATTAAACAACGTTTGCAGATACTGTCGTAGACCTTCTCTGGTGATTCTCCTGATAACGTTGGTAATGTTCTCATTTAGTTGGTCTAGATTGTGAGGATTATTTGGATAAACTTTTTGTTTTATAGTCCCCCAAAGATAAAAATCACATGATGATAAGTCCGGGGAAAGTGGTGGCCGTAATGCTGTGTTTATTGTTCTCTCTTCCTAAACATGTCATGAATTCGTGTAAGTGATATGTAAGACGTGTGGCATGTATCGCCATCTTGTTGAAAAAAGAATTGCATTTTGTCTAGTGGTGTCAGTTGTTCTAAGAGAAAGATTAGAGGGATCGGACTACTTTATAGTGGGTTCCGCTTTATATATATATATATAATGTTCTTGGTAAATTACAAGAGTAAATTCAATTCTCTAAGAGTAAACTAATCGGGATAATATAAAGCTCAATAAATTTCAATGGAGTTTATATATTATGATACATCCCCATTATGTTACCTAGCATCTTCTCTACTTTTCTGATGAGAAGCATTAGCTTTTGAAATACCTTGGTATAAAGAGCCCCCTTTATCCCCCATACTACATGTATGTATACCCTTATTAAACATTCTACATATATATATATATATATATATATATATATATATATATATATATATTTTATATTATACATATGACTTTTTGTAATTCAAGTTTAATTTATTTTATGTAAATAGAGTAAAAATCCATTTTAAGGAGACATCTATCAGCATAACTCTGATTTGAAAATCAAATATTTTAGATTTGCATGAATTTTTATTTATGGACATTAGATATCAAATAAGAATGTTTTCCTGGGTTTAAATTTCTTAAAACTACATAAGCTTAGATCTTTATATTTATTTTGTTTTTTGTGGAGGGGGGTGGTATTTTCTGGTATTTTCTACAAGTGAAATAATGTAATGAATTTCGATAAAATTGTGAATTTGGATTCTAAACACAAACCTATGTATATTTTTATTTTGTATCATTATGTTAAAGGAGTTCACAAAAG